>NC_090927.1:365931980-366241537 GCF_040938575.1 Ambystoma mexicanum | reverse complement strand
AAAGGAGTTAACACCATCAAAGAAGAGCTGAGAGAGATCAGACTGATGACCCTCCAAAACAGATATGTGCTTGACATGATCACAGCAATGGATGAAGGTGTTTGTGCAAAAAATCGGAGAATCATGTTGCACATTTGTACCATCACACGATGAAGAAAACGGAACCTTAACAGAGGCCACAAGTATGTTGACAAACCTGAAAAACCAGATGATCGATGAAAGTGATGATGACAGCTGGTTTGGAGACCTATTCTCATGGGTCCCACAATGGATGGCAGATATATTCAAGTTTCTGGGAGCCCTACTAGCAATGGTAATGCTAGGATCCTGTGTTGTCAAGATAATCATTGCACAGTGCCAGAAAACTGCGAAGAAAAGCATAGGGTTGAAAATAATGGTTGCTATCGAACAAGGGTGGAAGCCCAGAGACCTGACTCATGAAGAAATAAGAGACTTTGTGAAGGCCAGCAAATATGCACCAGAAGGAAGAAAGTTCAAATATCCTAAGAAATGAAGAAGATATGAAGGAAAATGGATCTACTGCAGTCCAAATGGACAATGTCAGCTAATGACATGGAACAAAGACGAACATGTGAAAACAGCAGGGAGTTTGAAAGGAGTGATAAAATATGGACTCCAAAGACTCAGACATTCACACCATCATGTACAAACCCTGAAGACGATGAACATGACACCAAAGAATCAAAAGAAATAAATACAAAAGAGGTTGCTGAAGTGGTCGATGAACCGACCAGAGGGGGGAGTGTAGAGGAGGTCCCAGAAATGGCCTGCACCCCATCCCCTCATTTCGAGGTACCAGGAGCATACTCGCCAAGGTATGTGACGTATGAGAAGCAAATGAACCAACAAAGAGCTGCTCTGGGACTCTGCCCAGTGTACATCAGAAGATCCACACCAGTTGTATCGCCCATAACCAGACAACCATGGGTAGCACGGTACCCTATCAGACAGCCGTACCAGCCGCTGATACAAAACGAAGTGTACCTACAGACGGTGCATGAAGAGACGCAAAGAGCCCTAATCGAAGACCAGTGGAAATGACACAAGGGCCTGAACAGATCCGTGAATGAACAAAAGCGGCTATCGAAGACAAGCATGCCAGTACGAGTAACTACGAAAATAAATGTAATAGACACAGAGAAGAGACAATGTTAAAACGTAAGGAAACGTTGCTTCGAGACAAGATGGAAGCAACTGACCAGTTAAATGTGTTTAAATAGGCTTGGAACGCAAGAGGCTAAAGAAAATGATACTGCTTGCAATGCTTAGTAGAAGATTAGATGGCAATCGCCAACTATATATATATATATATATCTACCTCAGTAAGACACATCATACAAGTGCAACTCCATTTTGTAAAAGCAGAAATGTACCCAGGCTGCCAGAGGCCTGACAGGTCAAGTTTTGTAACCTAGCCAGAGGCAAGAGAAGGAGCGGAATCGAAACTCAACAAAGAGCGGCTCATGCCTAGGAAATCGAGGTCATCCAGAGGAAGCGAGGAGAGCGTCAGCTAACAAGACTCAAACTTCAGAGCATACCAGCCTCCCCGATGAAGGTCAAGATAAGGGGGGCCCATGCAGGTGACAAGGCCGAAACAGAATTAAATACACTAAAAGCTGGAAACTGAAGCAGATTCATGGTGAACTAACACGTGACCAGCCAGGTTCGAAGAGGTACCACCGCCTGATGTTAACCAGGACCCGAAAATGCCATTACTTTTCTTGATAAGAGGCTACAGTTTTGAGGCCATATCCAGCCAACTAATTGACACATAGCCCTAAGATACTGATTGATGGAAGGGAGGCAGGGTGAAACTTGGGACACCAGGCACCTAGGTGTCCATTCTGCATGCTGCTAATTAAAATGGGGATTTATGTCTAGGGGTGTACCCTGCCCAATCACAATGGACCAAGTTATCTAGGGTCCTATATATCGTAGAACCAATGAGATGTCGTACTTGTAATGACGTCTATCACGTGTGATGTAGTGGGATGGGCGTAGATGCCCACTCAATAAGAATTATCCAATCCGCATGCTCTGTTATCATATACAGATATAGCACCTATACTTAAGTTACCTTTCCTAACCAATTATATTGCATGTCGAGTTTTTTTAGAATTAGACGTCATTGATGACGAATATTGCCTATAAGAATTGCTGTTCAAGGAACAGTTCGAGGAAGTCGGAGCGAGGCAGGTGATCGTAACAATGCTGATTTCCAAGTGCTTTCCTGTTTGATGCACGTGTCATTAAACAGACTTCCCTTTGCCAAATTACTCCTCATTATTGAGACGTGTTGGAGTAAGTGAATCCTGCACCCCCTTTCCTCACATGGTGCAGCTATCTTGCCTTACAAGTTCTAGAGGGTGAGCGCTGACCTATGGGCCCGTCTGTGAATTTCTCTCCTCCTGAACAAGACTGTGTGGGTTATTTATTTAATTTGCGCACCAAACCAAACATTGATTTCTGAACCATTCTACCCACAAATCCCCATTTATTAAACAAAGAATAACAGGCAGAATGGCTCACAAATCCCTGTGTTTTTGGAACTCAAATAACATACAGAAGACTTAGAATGTTAGTACTAGAAAACAAATAGCTGTTTCAATTCATACCATTACGTTTACTATTAATGCTTCTCCCCACCAGTAGCTCACTTTGTACTCTCATCTGAAGCACATTGTAGTAGTATACAAACAGAGAAATAGCCTTCCCAAATCATTGTAAGAGGCCAATGCACATTCACACACCACCACAAAGAACAAAGAGCTTCCCCATCAAACTCATGCACGCATGCACACAGCACACATACATTGTACAACAGACCAAACCATGCCTTCTTTTTTTCAACAGACCCCAAAGAATGCCTACCAAAAAGCAAGTCCGTAGAAAGGAACGCAGAAATAGAGCAAATAAAAATAAAAGTGTCCAAACTAAGAAACCATCTGTAGCAGAGTTTGTAGAGAATGTTGGAACAAAACAGCTAATACAGTCGTTTAGCGAAACAAAGGAAGCTTCAACTACCGAAACTTACCACCTCCATCAAAATGTGGCCCGAAACTCAAAACTCTTCACAAAAAATCGGCTACCAGTACTACTAACAATGCTCCTATTAATCCTGATATAGTAACAAGAACCCATAGTAAAAAAAGTATTTTAGCAAAAATGTTTCAATACAGAGTCCTTCAGAATCTAATAAGAGGACCAAAATCATCCTCAACCCTTAAAACCTACCGTAGAAAATTAATCCTACAAGCTCTCGTGGACAGTGCAATCCTTCTCAAAAGGAAGTTGTTTATATTAGTGTTAAATAGGATGAAACCACTAACAAAACTAAGTACCAAATTACAAAAGAAACTTATCAATAAACGGAATGTCAACAAAAATAACTTCTTACATATTTGTGGAGGTGAATGGACTCACACAACAACCACATAATCATATTTTAATGAAGAAGCATACAAACAAAATCAAACAAACACAATTGCCATTCATAGCAGTGGACGAGGGTATGAAAAAATCAATAATACCATCATGGAACAAGAAACACTGCTTAGAAAAGTATCCCCTGAAAACTCAGAATTACCTCTCGATTCAACTGAACCAGACCGTCCAGTATAAAAATGGAGAGTGAACGTCAATGTGTGCCATTCCTAACAAATCTTTCAAATCTTTACGTCAGTTCCTCAATCAGTATGTGAAAGGTAAAGACAAAATTAAAATGAAAGTGCTGCAAAATATGGATATGTGTCCAGTGTGCAAATACACAGGACTACAAGGACATTCATTAGCCTGCATTTCAGGACCTATTTGCAAAAGCACCTTCCATGATATCAAAAGGATATCAATACATCATTCAAATGTAAGAAATCTAGTGTATAAAATATACTATGCTAAAAGTACAGCTTCAGAATTAGCCAATTTAAATAACACTCTTCTGCATGGTACACCCAAATACCTACAAGAAGAAATCAACTGTATCCAGAGAAAATATTTTGGAAGTGAAAGCCACTTACAAAATGCAATTGTTTTAGAACAGACTAGCAACAATTCTGCACATAGCAACTTTCTATTACACACATACAAAAAAAAGAAATACTAAAATTTAAAAGTACACCGGCTGAAGTACCAAACCATGTGTGTGTGTGTTGCAGCAGAACGTTTTACAAAAGATACACAAAAAATATAGACATAGCACACAAAATAGAAGACAATGAAGATTCCAAATGGTTTGAATTAGCTCTCAATCATTTAGCAGAAAACAAATACCAAATAAGTGAACCCCTAATATGCTGCAGTTACTGCACTACACAACTGACAACAACCAAACTCATTCATGTGCTATCACAAATAATTTGGAATTGTTCCCACTACCAAAAACCCTGCAAAAACTCAATTTGTATGAGAGCATCATAATTCAAACAGTTCACCCATTTCAAACAATTATACGCCTTCAACCAAAAACAACAAAATTACCTCCCTCGGAATTGGTGAAAGGCATTTGTGGCAAAGTAGTTTATTTGTCATTAGATCTAACAGAAAATGTACACACTCTAGGAGTGCAACTTTCAATAGAGCATTCTTTAATTGTCTTGGTAAATGGTGTACCAACAAAAGACAAAAAAATTTGGCAACAACTGGTGTACTTTCATGAAGTTAGACAAACCTTGCAATATCTAAAAGACAAAAACGAATACTACAAGGAAATAAACATTGGAGAAAGCTTAAGGGAAACAACTGAAATAATTCAAGAGTCATCAGAAACTGGACAATTTGAACTTCTGGATCCTGCTGCAGTATCCACTCTTTTGGACCATTACACAATTCATCCACTGCATTCCAATGAAAGCATAGATGATGCACTAGAAACTTACCAAATGTGACAAACCAAAGGGTCACCAATGAGCATATGAGAAAAAAGTAGAGAAGTACGTGTTTTTCCACTGCTATTTCCTACTGGAAAAGGCTCAAGATACGATGGAAGACCCACTCAGATTACGGCATCAGAATACCGCTCATTACGAATGTATTCACAAGATCCCAGATTTAGACAAAATGTGGTATACTTATTCCACCTACTCTTTGAAAGTGAACTAGCAACCCTATGTTACGGAGTTCCACAGATTTTGAAATCTGGAACCCACTTTCAAAATATGTCAGCTATGCAATTAATACAAAAAGTACAAGAAAAAGATGAGGTTTTACAATCAAGTATAACAAATCTGTTTGCAAACATGCGTGGTACAAAAGAATACTGGGTCCGACGGCACAGAGACGTACGTTGTATGATCAGAAACCTTGGACCACTGACTTGGTTTGTTACACTAAGTTGTGCAGAATATGCAAGGGAAGATTTACATGGGTTCCTACGCATATCAAACAACAACAAAACCAACATAGATATATTAACACCTGGAGAACTTTGCTCTCTAGATCCAGTTAATGTGTCAAGATATTTCCATCATCGTTTCATTGCTATGCTACACTTTATTTACAATAAAACTGTTCCTCCCCTCTGAGAAGTGCATCACTTATTTTGGAGAAAAGAATACCAAGCGAGAGGAGCAGCACACATTCACATGCTTTTATGGATCAAAGGTGCACCTAAATTTGGTCACGACAGTGATCCCATTGTTTTGCAGTTCATCCAAAAATATGTCGCTTGTGAAATCCCTTCACAACGGACACATAGTGACCTGCATGGGCAGATTTTACAATTTTAAGGACACAAATGTGGCAAATGTTGTCATCACAAATACAAAAACAAAGGGAAATACTACACCAAATGCCGCTTTGGTTTCCCTAGACTAGTTACAGAAACAGTTCAAGTGAACAACTTCATGTCTTCAGTTCGACATAGTGTTAAAGGTAAATCACCTAAGAACACGTATTACATAAAAAGAACAGAAGAATCAAAATATATCAATGATTACAATGCAATCATTACCCTCTTATGGAATGCAAACATAGATGTGCAGTACATTGCATACAATTTCACTCCTGTTGCACGATATGTTACAGCCTACCCAACAAAAGCAGAAAAAACAGAGCTTCAAGACCTCTGGGATGACCTATCATCAGACAAAACACTATCTCAGAAATTGTACAGTCTGGGCATAAAAATGCTCTCTCATAGAAAATGTGGTGCCTATAAAGCGGCAGATCATTTAACCAGTACTGCTTTGTATGGAGAATCAGACAACATAGTATGGCTAAGCCTTGGTCCCGCTAAATCTAGAAAAAGAGTTCTGAAATCATGTGAGGACATAGAAACAATTGCCAGAAATGATCCCAACAGCCAAGACATTTTAAAAGACAATTTACTGGACACATACTATCCGAACAGGAGTAGCACTTTGGAAAGCATGTGTCTATACCACATAGCTAAAACTTTGCATACAAAAATAATATAAAACCCGATGAAAGCAAAGGTAGATATGGTGTGACAGATTGTGAAGGCAGTTTAGTGAAAGTTACCAAACGAAGCTTAATTAATCATGTCAAATTGTCATTAAAAACTCCTCAACAGAAAGAACTATATTACATGTCTCTGCTACAACTTTTTAAACCATGGAGAAAAGAGGAAGAGATACTAGATAACTATGATTGCCATGAAGATGCTTTAAAAGCAAATGAAAGCGCTATTACCGATGTGAACTTTACGCAGTACAAAACAATGTTTCACAATGAACAGCAACACAAAGACGAACTTCAGGCCCAACTAGATAAAGACTCTTCCGACAGTAGTCAACCTTCTGTAACAGGAAGCCAAGAACCGCTAGGACAGCCACTAATAGCAAATGAGGCAGAATTAGCTATGACAGAAGTGGAAAACACCATGTGTCACTATCAAGAAGATATAGAAGACTTAACAAAGTTCAGCGCACCATTTTTGAAGACATAACAAAACAAATTGCACATGATGTACAACACGAAAATAAAGAATGTAAAAAATTACAAACCTATACTGCTCTACGTCAGTGGTGAAGCTGGGTCAGGAAATACATTCTTAATCAAAATCATCAGCAAGTTCCTTCAACAATTGACAAACAACAAACTGTCAGCTGTTGTAACTGCCCCCACAGGTTTAGCTGCCTACAACATAGGCGGTGTCACTTTACACCGATTGCTACTCCTTCCAGTAGAACACCAAAACACATTAGACTATTACAAACTTTCTGCAGAAGCTGCAATGGAACTACGCAGAGTATTAAAACAAATGAAAATGCTACTAATAGATGAAGTGAGCATGGTCTCCAACCTAATGTTGGCTTTGATTCACCTCAGATGGCAAGAACTACTTAAAAGAAACTACAAAGTTCTCTTTGCAGGGAAAAACAGCATAGGAAATGTCAACCTTTGGCAACATTTCCAAAACAGAGAATTAACAGAAAACATGCGGCAATCTGCAGATCTCACTTATGCCAACATCTTAAAAAGTATTAGTGTTGGTGTACTATCTCAAGAAGCACAAGCAATATTGAAAAAGCGGCATATTCATGTACTTCATGGCGATAATGCATGTGCTACTGATGTTATGGAACAATTAGCGCACAAAAATGCCAACTCTTGCAAGCTGTTTCAAATTCAATGAAACAATGTTAAATAAAGAAATGCAACCAATAATGGAAATTTGTGCCACAGACACACTAGACGTACATGGTATGACACTACCCATGTGTGTGCAAGCCATAACTAGTCTAAATAGCTTAGAAAATTCAATCTCCAACACTGATGGGTTGGAAACAATATTAAAATTATCCTTAAATTGTAGAGTAATGCTTAAACATAACCTTGACATGGAGCAAGGGCTAGTTAATGGGGCACTGGGTACAGTTGTTGGCTTTCAAACATACCCACGTGACAACAACATTCAGTTTGTCAATATTCGCTTTGACAAACTTTCAGAAGTAAAAAGGATAGAGCGCTCAACTGCTCGATTCTTTCTCTTCAAAGACATGTACGTACGTAGAGAACAATGTTCTCTAACTCTTGCATATGCAGTCATCATTCATAAATCCCAAGGTCTTACCCTAGACAAAGCATTGATATATTTAGGAAACACAGTCTTTGAAGAAGGCATGAGCTACGTGGCACTATCACGCTTACGTACGCTTGACAGTCTATTTTAATCAACTTTGATGCAAGTAAACTGAACGCTGATATTCCTTGCATTTTAGAATACAATAGACTGCGTTCACTGTACACCCCCCATCTGAAACAATATCCTGTTCCAGAAAAAGTAAAACGTGGTAAAAGAAAACTAATTCAAACAGAAATGGAACAGAATCTGACAGCAAATCCTTCAAAGAAAACAAAAGAAGCTAAAACTTCATCAATTACCACAAGCAAAGAAGAATCTATTAGGGAAAGTAAACCAGGTACTTCTTCAAAGAAGGAACAGAAACTCCGAAAAAAGCACTCAGGCACAGAACTAGCTAGTCCATTCAAATTTTCAAATGAAACTGATGTAAGTTGCTATGCAAATGTAGCAATGAATATTCTATTTCAATTGCCACCAATTGTTTAGAATATTTACTTACACAGTACAGACCAATTGTGTTTGCAAATGTTAGTCCTTCATAGAAACGCAAGAAACAATCCTGACAACACCTACAGTGTTCACGGAATAAAACAAGAATTGGACTGCTGTGCTGTAATGGTGAGATTCACTATAAACTCACAAGAAGATCCAAAAGATTTCTAATGTACTTACTACAAGTACTGGAAAACAAAAGCATACCTATAAATGAAATCTTTCAGATTTCATACATGTGGAAACATACATGAACTCTCTGTAATAATGTGATACAGGAACAAATCCCAAGTGAGCGATTTGTGTATGCATCCATACCTAATTGTGAATCCATTCCATTTCAGCAACTTGTACAGAATGCAAACCATGGCAGATTATGTACTATGTGCAATTCGACAATCGCTCCACCTTACTGATACAAACACATAGTAACTACATAATATTTATGCTTCTACGTTATAATGCAGATGGTACCAAAAACAACTGCAAGCTGACTGGATTCAAACACGGTCAAGTGTCACTTGGAAAAAAAAACCTTTACAACAATAGGTATAATCTACCACGCAGGAGCTACAACCAATGCAAGTCAATACACTGCATACATTAAAAAGAAATGTGGAAGGTTGGAATGTAATGATAGCACAATTACTCTAAAGCAGAGATTGCCAGAAAATCTTACAAATGCGTATTTAATCTTCTTAAAGCCAAAATGTAATAACTAATGTCTACTTCAACATTACCAAGAAATCAAGTAAAAGACTATAAACAGTTAGAATACGCCAACAGGTATCTAACTGCCCAAGAGCGTATAATAACGACACAGATAAATGAATACCACAGATCCGTAACAACAAATGCACAGTTAGAATACGCCAACAGATATCTAACTGTTGTTGAAAATCTGCAACAAGGCAACAGACATAACATTAATCAGAAAGAATAAGGAAACACTCAAAGAAAACAAAGAAATAGTTTGTAGCATAGCAAATAAAGGTTTTTTTTTTTATTAATCCGACAAGGATTTTTTTTCCCCCAGACCCAAGGATTTGAAAAACAAACACAGAAACTGAGCTAAATGCACAGTACACTGGTTTGTAAACTAAATATGAGGGTAAAAAAAGCTAAACTGTCTATCATACAATGTAATAAGTCTTCTTAAAATGCAAACACTAACACGGTTTTTTCTTTTATCACAGAAATTCAAAAAGGATATTTCCGCCAAGTACTAAAGTCATGTAAGACATATATGGATTCTGAACAAAGTAAACAGTAAGTATAATTACAGTCATGTCATACATATTGGAATCTACACGTCTAATCTATGGCAGTAATATGGTGCAGTGTCTGTAGGCTGGGCCTAGTGTCTTCGATGTATAACCTACCACCTACACCCTACGGCCAAGCAACCACAACTATAGGTCCTACCCACAACCATCGCAGCATATCAAAACCATGGTGCTTGTAATTTCACTACTTATATGTTTACTCTTGGGTGCATGGTCTGCAGCCATGCACCCAAGACGCTAGGTCGTGCACAGAACCACAGCAGCACAGCACACCCATGTTAACTTATAACCTCACTGCTTATGACTTCAGTCTTGGGTGCATGGCCTTTGGCCTACGGCCTACGGCCATGCACCCAAGACTCTAGGCCCTGGCCACAACCACCGCAGCATATTACATCCATGGTCGCTTATAAATCAGTAGCACACCCATAGAATGAAACATTGTAACTGTAGCATTTACTCGATTTGTACCCAGGACTCTAGGCCCTGCCCACACCTGCTAGATACATAATCGATTGAATGGGTGTGATGTATGAATGTGATATGCTGCAGTTGTTGTGGGCAGGGTGTACACGCTTGGGTGTATGGCATACAGCCTGCAGCCATGCACCCAAAAGTCTTCGTCCTGCCCACAACCACCGCACTATATAAAACCCATGTTGGCTTATAACTTAAGAGATTATAACTTTGTTCTTGGGTGCCTGGCCTTTGGCACCCAAGAGTGCAGGCCCTCCCCACAACCACCTGAGTGATGTGCAATACTATGGGTGTATCTATAGGTGTGGTATGCTGCAGTGGTTGTGGCCAGGGCCTAGAGTCTTGGAAGTATGGCCTACGGCCTACGGCCTGCAGCCTACGGCCATGCACCCAAGACTCTAAACCCTGGCCACAACCACCGCAGCACATTACACCCATGGTCACTTATAAATCATTAGCACACCCATAGAATGAAACATTATAACTGCAGCATGTACTCAATTGTACCCATGACTCTAGGCCCTGTCCACACCTACCAGATACATAATCAAATATATGGGTGTGATGTATGCATGTGATATCCTGCAGTGCTTGTGGCAGGGTCTACACTCTTGGGTGTATGGCCTACAGCCTGCAGCCATGCACCAAAAAGTCTACGTCCTGCCCACAACCACCGCACTATATAAAACCCATGTTGGCTTATAACTTTAGAGCTTATAAGTGTGTTCTTGGGTCGGCCATGCACCCAAGACTGCAGGCCCTCCTACACCCACCTGAGTGGTGTGCGGTACTACAGGTGTATCTATAGGGGTGGTATGCTTCAGTGGTTGTGGCCAGCGGCTAGACTCCTAGCTGTATGTCCAAAGATATTAAAATGTATGGGTGTGAAGTGGCTTATACCTCCAGTGCTTATAACTTTGTTCTTGGGTGCATGGCCTTCGGCCATGCACCCAAGACTCTACACACTCCCCACAACCATCATATCGATAAGCAATACTACAGGTGTATCCATTGCTGTGACATGCTGCGGTGGTTGTGGCCAGGGCCTACAGTCTTGGAAGTATGGCCTTCGGCCTACAGCCTACAGCCATGCATCCAAGACTCTAGGCCCTGGCCACAACCACAGCAGCATGTCACACCCATGGTGGTGTACAAATCAATAGCACACCCATAGAATAAAATAATTTAATTAAGGCATGTAATCAATTTCAATGTTCGACAACAACACGCCTGTCCTTAGAACGGTTTCAAGTTGCCAACGCACAGCACGGACTGAAATACTACCCTTGTGAGACCCCTCATTTTCTGTACTTACAAATATATCGAACAAGGCGGGCATAGGGAATACATCATTAACACCTACCCTCTGAACAAATACAGTTTTTCACCCATCTCTTACTGTCTGAACCTCCCCAAGCAATCTGACACAGCAAAACAGTTTTCAAAATAGCATTTTGCTGCTGGTCGCTGCTGCGCTGTCGGCGGATCCAAGATGTCGGGTGCATCCAAACAATCTGACGCAGAACACGGCTCACTGCAGCCAATCGGCAGAGACGTTGCATGTTAGCGAATCGGTATCTTGTCCGCGGAGCGAACAGGGAAGTGTGACCGCGGAGCGGACATAGATATCACTAATTTTTTGAGACCTACTTTTTGGTCATTTTATAGAAAAGTACTGCACGGATTGTCACCAAATTTACAAAAGCACGCTTTTGGGACCAAGCCCCTGCTGCAAATTTGGTGAAAAACCGTCCAGCGGTTTGGCCTGTAGCCGTGCAAAAAGTTTTTCCCCCATTCATCCCCCATTCAGTTTATGGGAAAAAAAGACGTTTTGGGACCCCCCCCTATAAATGTTCACCCCCTGGACGAATCGTCACCAAACCTTTCAAAAAAATTCAGAGTGGCCCATATACTTTTTTGCCGTTTGGTGAGGATTCATCCAGGGGGAGCAGAGTTATAGGCCACCCAAAAAGTGCTCTTCCTATGGAAACAGCAATTTAACCATAACTACCGTGGTTGTGTAATAGGTAATATATATATATATATATATATTACATGGCCACGGTAGTGGCCATGTAGTTATGGTTAAGTTGCAGTTTCCATAGGAAGATCACTTTTTGGGCGGCTTATAACTTCGCTCTCCCTGGACGAATCCTCACCAAACTTTGCAAAAAAAGTATTTGGGTCACTCTGAATTTTGCAAAGTTTGGTGAGGATTCGTCCATGGGGGGCAAAGTTATAGGGGGGGTCCCAAAACTTTTTTTTTCCCATAGACATAATGGGAAAAAGCTTTGCTCACGCCTACAGCCCAAACCGCTGGACGGATTTACACCAAATTTGCGGCAGGAGCGGCGGCTTGGTCCCGAAAGCGTTCTTTTCTTTATTTAGTGTAAATCCGTCCAGTAGTTTTTTAAAAAATGACAAAAATGTAAGTGAAAGAAATTAGTGATATCTGTGTTCGCTTCGCGGACCCACTTCCCTGTTCGCTCCGCGGACAGAACGGTGATTGGGCAAGCAGCTTGCGTGATGTCCGCGGACATCTGACGTGCTCTCTCATTGGATGCGGTGAAAGCGTGCAGTGCGTCTGGCTTCAGAGACACCCGCCATCTTTGTTCCTCGCATGAGAGGCTTTGTATCCCGCCTGCACAGTAAGTCCCCCACCCCCGCTCATGCCCGTGTCTGTCTCCTGTTCCTCCCACCCCCCCACTCATGCTCCGTGTCTTCCCTTTTCCTCCAGCCCCCCGCTCACGCCATTGGCACACGGTGGCTAGCGGAGGGCTGAGGAGCGGAATCTGCCGCCTGCACACAAACCCTGTGTGTCCCACCTACCCCCCGTCATGTCCATGAGTCTTTCTCCCTCCTGCCCACCCCCTGCTCATGTCCGTGTGTCTTTCTCCCAAAGCTCCCACCCCCCCGCTCATGCCCCGCTCGTGCCCTGCTCGTCTCTAACACCCGGCCACCCCCTGCTCATGCCCCGTGTGTCTCTCCCACCCCCTGCTCATGTCTGTGTGTCTCTCCCCTCCTGCCCACCCCCCGCTCATGTCCATGTGTCTCTCCCCTCCCGCCCAACCCCGCTCATGTGCGTGTGTCTCTCCCCACCCCTGTGTCTCTCCCCACCCCTGCTCATGTCCATGTGTCTCACCCCACCCGCCAACCACCCCCCGCTCATGTCCGTGTGTCTCTCCCCACCCCCGCTCATGTCCCGTGCGTCTCTCCACACCCATCGCCCACCCCCCGCTCATGCCCCATGTGTCTCTCCCCACCCGCCGCCCACACCCTGCTCATGCCCCGTGTGTCTCTCCCCCTCCTGCCCAGCCCACCCCCCGCTCATGCCCCGTGTGTCTCTCACACTCCCGCCCACCCCCCGCTCATGCCCCGTGTGTCTCTCTCCCTCCCCCCCACCCCCGCTCATGCCCCGTGTGTCTCTCTCCCTCCCCCCACCCCCGCTCATGCCCCGTGTGTCTCCCTCCCTCCCCTCAACCCCCACTCATGCCCCGTGTGTCTCTCTCCCCTTCCCCCCACCCCCGCTCTTGCCCCGTGTGTCTTTCCCCCTCCCCCCACCCCCGCTCTTGCACCCTTGTGTCTTTCCCCCTCCCGCCCACCCCAGCTCTTGCCCCATGTCTCTTTCCCCCCTCCCACCCACCCCCGCTCTTGCCCCGTGTCTCTCTCCCTCCCCCTCCACCCCCGCTCATGCCCTGTGTGTCTCTCTCCCTCCCCTCCACCCCCGCTCATGCCCCGCGTGTCTCTCTCCCTCCCTCCCACCCCCGCTCATGCCCCATGTGTCTCTCTCCCTCCCCCTCCACCCCCGCTCATGCCCCGTGTGTCTCTCTCCCCTTCCCTGCACCCCTGCTCTTGCCCCATGTGTTTCTCCCCTTCCCGCCCATCCCCCGCTCCTGCCCCGTGTGTCTCTCCCCCTCCCGCCCACCCCCCGCTCATGTCCCGTCTGTCTCTCCCGCCTCCCGCTCATGCCCCGTGTGTCTCTCTCCCTCCCCCCTCACCCCCACCCCCTGCTCATGCCCCGTGTGTCTCTCTCCCCTTCCCCCACCCCCCGCTCATGCCCCGTGTGTCTCTCTCCCCTTCCCCCCACCCCCCGCTCATGCCCCGTGTGTCTCTCTCCCTCCCCCCCACCCCCGCTCATGCCCCGTGTGTCTCTCTCCCTCCTGCCCACCCCCCACTCATGCCCCGTGTGTCTCTCTCCCTCCCGCCCACCCCCTGCTCATGCCCCGTGTGTCTCTCTCACTCCCCCCACCCTCCGCTCATGCCCCGTGTCTTTCTTCTTTTCCCCCGCTCATGCCCCGTATCTGTCTCTTGTTCCCCTCATGTGCCGTCTCTGTCTCCTGTTGCCCCCCACGGCCCCTGCTCATGCCCTGTGTCTGTCTCCTGTTGCCCCCCCGCTCATGCCCCGTGTCTGTCTCCTGTTGCCCCCCCGCTCATGCCCCGTGCCACTCCTGTTGCCCCCCACCCCCTGCTCATGCCCCTTGTCTCCCCTGTTGCCCCCCACCCCCTGCTCATGCCCCGTGTCTGTCTCCTGTTGCCCCCGATCATGCCCCATGTCTGTCTCCTGTTGCCCCCCACCCCCCGCTCATGCCCTGTGTCTGTCTTCTGTTCCCCCCACCCCCTGTTCATGCCCGTGTCTCTCTCCTGTTGCCCCCCACCCCCCGCTCATGCCCCGTGTCTGTCTCCTGTTGCCCCCCACCCCCCGCTCATGCCCTGTGTCTGTCTTCTGTTCCCCCCACCCCCTGTTCATGCCCGTGTCTCTCTCCTGTTGCCCCCCACCCCCCGCTCATGCCCCGTGTCTGTCTCCTGTACCCCCCCACCCTCCGCTCATGCCCCGTGTCTGTCTCCTGTACCCCCCCACACCGGGAATTACTGTAAGAACCTACTTGAAGGATACGTCTACAAATAAAATAAAGTTTTTAGTTTCTGACTGTTACTGAAGAAAACCATGTGGCCTAGATATGTCAGCAAAAGAAAAAAGAGTGAGCCAGACATGTGATGTCATCAGTGATGTCATCAATGACATTTGTGATGTCATCTTTGATGTCCTGGGTGTTAGTCTTAGCAGTGCACGGTGGTGGCGCAAGTTATGGTTGCTTAGTTTACCATAACTGGCGAATTTCAAGGGTTTTTCGGTTTTAGTTGGAACCATAATGTCCCTTTGACAAAGTTTTTTCACTGAATTTCATAGGTTTTTAGTAGCGCAACTTAACCATAACGTCCCTTTAACAAAGTTTTTTCACTGATATATATATATATATATATATATATATATATATATATATATATATATATATATATATGTATACATTTTTTTGCAAAGTTTGGTGAGGATTCGTCCAGGGGGGGGAAAGTTATAGGGGGGTCCCAAAACCTTTTTTTTTCCCATAGACTGAATGGGAAAAAACTTTGCGCATGGCTACAGCCCGAACCGCTGGACGGATGGTGTAAATCCATCCAGTAGTTATTTTTAAAAATGACCAAAATGTAAGGCAAAACAGTTTGTGATATCTGTGTTCGCTTCGCGGACGGACTTCCCTGTTCGCTCTGCGGACAGCACCCCGATTGGCCCAGTGGCTTGCGTCATGTCCACGGACATGCGACGTGTTCACTGATTGGGCGCCGTGGTGTGTGATGCGCGTCAGATTTTCTGTCACGCCCACCATCTTGCATCCGCGGACAGCGCGATGAAAGTTTGTTCAAAATGTGTATTTAGTAGAGTGTGTTGGTGTGTAGAAGTCTTTGGCGAGGATGGGGGAGTATGAGATAGGTTCAAAGTTGTATTTTATTTATGTGCTAGACGCTTTTGTGTTCGATTTGTCTGCGGACAACACGGCTGTTCTGGAATGTTCGTAAATAAACAGAATGGATTCCATGTCAACTTGAAAGTGTTCTAAGAACACTCGTGGGGTCTTGGAATGTTTGCATGGGGTGTCCTGGAGACGTTGTCTGTATTGTTCGTTGGCAAAGTGAAAATGTTTTAAGAACAATCGCGGTGTCCAGAAATGTTCGTACATAAAGAAAATGGGGGTGTCCTGAGGACGCTGTTTGTATTGTCCTCTGGCAAGTTGAATGTGTCCTAGGACCTTCCCCCTGTCCGTGGACATAACAATGGTTGCACTGTTTGCATCTATGGGTGTGATATGCTGCGGTGGTTGTGGCCAGGGTATAGAATGTTGGGTGCATGGCCACTTGGCCATGCACCCAAGAGTGTATGCCCTGACCACAACCACCGCAGCATATCACACCCATTGTGGCTTTTAACTTTGGGTCAAAAACTAATTTATAAGGAAAAATGATATAAGCTTGTATGGGTGTGATATGCTGCGATGGTTGTATTTATCTTGTTATACGTACTATTTGGTTTAGTAACGGGAGCCCATGTTTTTCTTGTTAATTTCTGTAATAAAAGAAAATAGCATGTTAGTATTAGTATTTTATAATGACTTATTACATTGTACAATCAACATTTTCTTCTTTTTATTGATCCTCATATTTAGTAGATTACAAACCAGAGTACTGTGCAATGTGCAAAGTTTCTGTGTTTGTTGCTAAAATCATTGGGTCTGTGGGAGAAAAAAAATCATTGTTGGATTTAAAAAAAAACCCTTTTTCTGTTATGCTACAGTTTATTTATTTGTTTGTTTTCCGTGTTTACTTGTTCTTTCTGCCTAATGCTTTATGCATTGGATTGTTCCAATGCTTTTTGTGAGCAGTAAGATATTAGGTATTTGTTTGGATATTGTAAAATTTTGGCTCAGTTAGATACGAGTAGGCGTATTCTAACTGTTTATGTTTTGATATAATTTCGCGGTATTGATTTATCTGTTTGCATATTTGTACATTTTGGGACAGTTAGATACCAATTGGCATATTCTAACTGTCTATTTTTTGCTCTATTTGAGTGGTATTAATTTATCTGATTAGTTGTTGTAGAATCTTTGGGCAGTTAGATAGGTTTTGAAATATTGTGACAGTTTATATTTTTTTACTACAAGTGTACTTGAGGTTTAAGTACAGTTCAGTTATCAAATTTTGGTTTTAAGAACATTAAATACGCGTTTGTAAGATTAGCTGGTAATCTCTGCTTTAGAGTAACGGTACTATCAATACATTCAAACCATCCACATTTTTTTTTTTATATATGCAGTGTAGTGCCCTGAGTTGGTTGTGGCTCCTGCATGGTAGATTATACCTATTGTTGTGAAGGTTTTCCTACCAAGTGAAATTTGACCATGTGTGAATCCAGTCAGCTTGCAGTTGTTTTTCGTACCATCTGCATTGTAACGTAGAAGCATTAGTATTACTTATTTACTATGTGTTTGTATTAGTAACATGGAGCGATTATCCGAATTGCAGGTAGAACATAATCTACCGTGGTTTGCATTTTGTACAAGTTGTTGAAATGGAACGGATTCACAATTAGGTATTGATATATAGACAAAGCGCTCATTGGGGATTTGTTCTTGTGTCACATTGTTGCAGAGAGTGCATGTATGTTTCCACATGTATGAAATCTGGAAGATTTCATTTATAGGTATGTTTTTGTTTTCCAGTACTAATAGTAAGTACATTAGAAATTCTTGTGGATCTTCCTGTGAGTTTATAGTGAATTTCACCATTCCAACACAGTAGTCCAATTGTCGTCTTATTCCAAAAACACTATACGTGTTGTCAGGATTGTTTGCTGCATTTCTGTGAAGTACTAACATTTGCAAACACAATGGGTCTGTACTGTGTAAGTAAATGTTGTCAACAATTGGCGGTAATTGAAATAGAATATTCATTGCTACATTTGCGTAGCAACTTACACCAACTATATTTGAGAATTTAAATGGTCCAGGTAGTTTTGTATCTAACTGCTGTTTTTGGATTTTGTCTTCCTTCTTTAAAGAAGTACCTGGTTTACTTTCCCTAATTGATTCTTGTTTGCTTGTGGTACTTGATGAAGTTTTAGTTTCTTTAAGTCCCTTTGGAGGATTTGCAGTGACATCCTGTTGCATTTCTGTTTGATTTAGTTTTCTTTTAGAACATTTTCCTTTTTGTGGAACAGGATATGTTTGTAGATGGGGGGTGAATAGTGAATGAAGTCTATTGTATTCTAAAATGCAAGGAATATCAGCGTTTACTTTACTTACATCAAAGTTTATTAGAAATAGACTGTCAATTGTACGTAGGCGTGACAGTGCTATGAAGCTCATGCCTTCTTTAAAGACTGTGCTACCAATGTCTATCATTGCTTTGTCTAGAGTAAGACCTTGTGATTTATGAATGGTGACTGTGTATGCAAGAGTTAGAGAAAATTGTTCTCTGCGTACATACATGTCTTTGAAGAGAAGGAATCGAGCTGTTGAGCGTCCTATTCTTTTTACTTCTGAAAGTTTGTCAAAGAGAATATTGACAAACTGAATTTTGTTGTCACGTGGGTATGTTTGAAAGCCAACAACTGTACCCAGTGCTCCATTAACTAGTCCTTGGTCCACGTCAAGGTTACGTTTAAGCATTACTCTTCAATTTAAGGATAATTTTAATATCTTTTCTAAGCCTGCTGTGTTTGAGATTGATTTTTCTAAACTATTTAGTCTTGCTGTGGCTTGGTCAGACATGGGTAGTGTCATTCCATGTACATTTAGTTTGTCTGTGGCGCTAATTTCCATAATTGGTTGCATTTCTTTGCTTAACATTATTTCATTGAATTTGAAACAGCTTGCAAGAGTTGGCATTAAGGCCATACAATTGACATTTTTCTGGGCTAATTGTTCCATAACATCTGTAGCACATGCATTATCACCATAAAGTGCATGAATGTGCCGGGTTTTCAATATTGCTTCTGCTTCTCTAGAAAGTATACCAACTCTGATACTTTTTAAGATGTTGGCATAAGTGAGATCTGCAGATTGGCGCATGTTTTCTGTTAATTCTCTGTATTGGAAATGTTGCCAAAGGTTGACATTTCCAATGTTGCCAACAGTTTTACGGCAGAGTTTGTGTCCTAATGTTTTAAAAATAGGCTCACCTTTTACAGGTGTCAATTGAAGAAGATCTCTGAAAACAATTATGTGTTTTCCTGCAAAGAGCTCTTCATAGTTTGTTTTCAGTACTTCTTGTAATCTGAGGTGAATCAAAGCCAACATTAGGTTGGACACCATGCTCACTTCCTCTATTAGTAGCATTTTCATTTTTTTCAATACTCTGCGTACTTCCATTGCAGCTTCTGCAGAAAGTTTGTAATAATCTAACTTGTTTTGATGTTCTACTGGCAGGAGTAGTAATTGGTGTAAAGTGACACCACCTATGTTGTAGGCAGCTAAAACTGTGGGGGCAGTGACAACAGCTGACAGTTTGTTGTTTGTCAATTGTTGAAGGAACTTACTGATGATTTTGATTAGGAATGTTTTGCCAGAACCAGCTTCACCACTGGCATACAATAGTATAGGTTTGTAATTTTGGCAGGTGCATTCTTTGTTTTCATGTTGCACACCATGTGCAATTTCTTTTGTTATTTCTTGAAAAATGCTACGTTGCTCTTTGTTTAGTTTTGATTGTAGTGTAGTTAAGTCTTCTTTATCTTCATAGTGACACATGGTGTTTTCTACTTTTATCATAGCTAATTCTGCTTCATTTGTTATTAGTGGTTCTCCCAGTGGTTCTTGGCTTCCTGTGACAGAAGGTTAACTACTGTCAGGAGTGTCCTTATCTAGTTGGGCCTGGAGTTCCTCTTTGTGTTGCTGTTCATTGTGCAACATTGTTTTGTACTGTGCAAAGTTTACATCAGTTATACTGCTTTTATTGGCTTTGAAAGCGTCTTCATATGAGTCATAGGTAGCTAGTATTTCTTCCTCTTTTCTCCATGGTTTGAAGAGTTGTAGCAGGGACATGTAATATATTTCTTTATGTTGAGGAGTCTTTAATGGCAATTTGACATGATTCATTAAATTTGGTTTGGTGAGTTTTACTAAGCTACCATCACAGTTTGTCACTTTTTATTTGCGGTTTTGCTCATCAGGTTTTATATTATTTTTGTATGTGTAGTATTGGGCTATGTGGTATAAACACATGGTTTCCAAAGTGGTACTCCTGTTTGGGTAGTATGTGTCCAATAAATTGTTTTTCAAAATGTCTTGGCTGTTGGGATCATGTTTGGCTATTGTTTCTATATCTTCGTATGGTTTTAGAACTCTTTTTCTAGATTTAGCTGGACCAAGACTTAGCCATACTATATTTGCAGATTTACCATACAATGCAGTACCAGTTAATCGATCAGCTGCTTCATAGGATCCACATTCTCTGTGGGACAGCATTTTTATGCCCAAGCTGTATAATTTCTGAGACACTGTTTTATCTGATGACAGGTCATTCCAGAGGTCTTGGAGCTCTGTCTTTTCTGATTTGGTTAAGTATGCTGTGACATATCGTGCAACTGCAGTAGAATTGTCTGCAATGTACTGCACATCTATGTTTTGCATTCCACAAGTGTTCAATGATTGCATTGTAATCACTGATATATTTTTCTTCTTCTTTTCTTTTTATGCAATATGTATTTTTAGGTGACTTACCTTTAAAACTATGTCTAACTGAAGACATGAGGTTGTTCACTTGACCTGTATTTGTAACTGGTCTAGGGAAACCAAATCGGCATTTGGTGTAGTATTTCCCTTTGTTTTTGTATTTGCAACAACAATATTTGCCCCATTTGTGTCTTGGAATTGTAAGATTTTTGCATGAAGATCACTATTTGTGGATTCTGACGGAATTTCACAAGTGACATATTTTTCAATAAACTGTAAAACAGTGGCATCACTGTCTTGACCAAATTTAGGAGCATCTTTAATCCATAAAAGCATGTGGACTTGTGGCGCTCCTCTGGCTTGGTATTCTTTTCTCCAAAAGAAGTGTTGCACTTCTCCAAGAGGAGGAACAGTTTTATTACAAATAAAATGTAGCATAGCAATGAAGTGATGGTGAAAATATCTAGAAACATTAACAGGATCCTGAGAACAAAGTTCTCCAGGTGTTAGTATATCTATGTTTGTTTTGTTTTCATTTGATATGCGTAGGAAAGCATGTAAATCTTCCCATGTATATTCTGCGCAACTTAATGTAACAAACCAAGTGGGTGGGCCAAGGTTTCTGATCATACAACGTACATCTCCATGGCGTTGAAACCAGTACTCTTTAGTACCTCGCATATTTGCTAATAGATTTGTAAGATTTGCCTGTAAAACGTCATCTTTTTGTTGAACTTTCTGTAATAATTGTGTGGCCGTCATATTTTGAAAGTGTGATCCTGATTTTAATATGTGTGCAGCTCCGTAACATAAAGTTGCTAGTTCACTTTCAAAGAGTAGGTGGAATATGTATTACACATTTTGTCGAAATCTGGGATCTTCAGAATACATTCGTAATGAGCGATATTCTGATGCTGATATTTGAACAGGTCTATCATCGTATCTTCCTCCTTTGCCAGTAGGAAAGAGTAGAGGAAAAGCACATGCTTCTATACTTTTTTCCCATATGCTGATTGGTGATGTTTGACGCATTTGATACGTTTCCAGTGCATCTTTCATGGTGTCATTAGAGTGCAATGGGTGAATTGTATAATTTTATAAAGTGTTTGCTATTGTAGCAGGATCTAGCAGCTCAAATTGACCCGTTTCTTGTGTCTCTTGAATTATTTCAGTTGTATCTTTCAAGTTTTCTTTGATATTAATTTCTTTGTAATAATCATTATTCTTTTTGAGATATTGCAGGGCTTCTCTAACTTCATGTAAATCTACCAGTTGTTGCCAAATTTTTTTGTCTTTTGTAGGTACTCCATTTACCAAGATAATTAAAGATTGTTGCATTGGACGTTGCACTCCTAGAGTGTGCACATTTTCTTTTAGATCTAATGGTAAATACACTACTTTTCCACGAATACCTTTCACTAATTCAGAGGGAGGTAATTTTGCAGTTTTTGGTTGAAGGCGTATTATTGCTTGAAATGGATGAACTGTTTGAATTTTGATGCTCTGATATAAATTAAGTTGTTGAAGGAGTTCTGGCAGTGGATGTAATTCCAAGTTATTTGAGATAGCACATGAAGGAGTTTGGTTGTTGTCAAGTTTGGTAGTGCAGTAACTGCAAAGTATTATCGGGTCAGTTATTTCATATTTGTTTTCTGCTATAAGGTAGAGAGCTAATTCAAACCATTTAGAATCTTCATTGTCTTCTATTTTGTATGAAAGGTCTATAGTTTTTGTGTTACTTTTATAACACGTTCTGCAGCAACATACACACACGTGGTTTGGTACTTCACCTGAAGTGCTTTGAAATTTTAGTATTTCTTTTTTGTATGTGTGTAGTGAAAGGTTGCCATGTGCAGATTTGTTAAGAAGTTGGTTGACAGCTATTTCATCTTGTAAGTGGGTTTCATTTCCAAAATATTTTTTCTGTATATACTCGATTTCTTCTAGTAGGTCTTTTAGTGTACCATGTAGAAGAATGTTATTTAAATTGGCTAGTGCTAAAGCAGGACTTTTTGCATAATACAGTTTATAAACTAGATTTCTTATACTTGCATGATGTGTTGATATCCTTTTGATATCATGGAAGGTTGTTTTGCAAGTAGCTCCTGATATGCAGGCCAACGAATGTCCTTGCAGTCCTGTGTGCTTGCGTACTGGACAAGCATCCATACTTTGCAGTATTTTAATTTTGATTTTGTCTTTGCTTTTCACATATTGATTGAGGGATAGGCATAAAGATTTGAACATTTTTTTGGGAATGTTACACATTGACGTGCATGGCCATGTGTAAATTAGATGTTCTGATTCAGTCGAATGGAGCGGTAAATCTAAGTTTTCAGGGCATATTTTTGTAAGGAGTACTCCTTGTTCCATTATGGTATTATTAACTTTTTCATAACCTCGACCACTGCTATGTATGGCAATTGTATTTGTTTGCTTTTGTTTGTACGCTTCTTCATTAAAGTATGGTTCTGTGGTTGTAGTGTGACTCCATTCACCTCCACAGATATTTAAAAAGTTATTTCTGTTCACATTTCGTTTATTGAGAAGTCTTTTTTGAAGTTTAGTTATTAGTTTTGTTAGTGGTTTAATTCTGTTTAGCACAACAATAAATAAGTTTCTTTTGAGAAGAATTGCACTGTCTATCAACGCTTCTAAGATTACTTTCCTATGATAGGTTTGAAGTGTTGAACCTGGTTTCTCTCCTGTTTTTATCAGATTTTGAAGGACTTTGTGACGGAACATTTTGGCGAATATACTTTTCTTGGTATGCTTACTTTGTACTATATCAAGATTTATAGAAGACATTTTATTTGTAGTGATAGTTGATTTTCTGTTAATAGTTTTTTGGGTCGTTTTACTTTGTGATAGATGAGGCAAAGTTTTTGCACTAGAAACATCTTCTGTTTCACAACATGACTTTATTAGCTGTTGTGTTTCAACGTTTTTTACAAATTCTGCTATAGATGGGTGTTTATGTTGGAGACTTTTCTTTTCATTTGCTCTATTTCTGCGTCCCTTTCTACGGAGTTGCTTTTTGGTGGGCATTCTGTAGCGTCTGTTGAAAAAAATACAGAAGGTATGGGTTGGGGTTTTCTGCAATGCATGTGTGTTGTGTGCATGATTGTTTGAGTAAGATGATAAAGATGTATGTAATGGTGTGTGATTGTGAATTGGGAAGTTGAACTACCAGGGATGGGTATTCTTCAATTAATGTGTTACTAAACTGGGGTTCAGATGACAGAAAAAAGTAAGCCGGTGGTGTGGAGAAGAATAAATAATATAGGTAAAGCTATACAATTAAAACAGTTCTTTGTTCTACAACATCTACATTCTAGCGGCTGAGTTGGGTAATTTCGGTGCCGAAAAATAGGAATTTGAGGGCCATTCTGATAGGAGATCACTGTTTAAGACGGGGGGGGATTTTTGGTCAGGATGGTGCAGAAGCTCTATTTTTAGGCACAGAAATACCATGAATGCACCGTACAGTGCGTGTGAGTTATAAATCAAATATTATGGTAACAATCTACTTACTTTTTTTTCAAAAATGAGTAGTTTGCTTCTTAGTTGTTCTTTGTAAATCAAAATCGGCTGCTTCTATTCAGGAGAATGGGCTTCACTGCAATTGTAAAAGAAAGAAATTAGTAATTTGGTTGCTATATAGCACTGTTTTCATTTTAGACATAGATTATTTTAAACTGAAATGCTCAGCGCCTTCCTGAAAACCATTAAAACTATATTATGACTAAGAGTAGGAAAGAAAACTATGGTTTGTGGAATTCATAATCTATCAACGTATACCACTATTCTTCTAACTAAGCTTTTCCACGTAATAGTGAGTCATTGTCATCATAGCTCTCAACCATGTGTGTCGCAAAGGCGGGTGAAATCACCTGATTTTGTTTTTGGTGGGTGAGACGCCCATTGGAATGAATGGGCGTGCAGGAGGCTTGGCGGGTGAGTCAGTCCTTTACAAGGCGGGTGACACCCGCCAAAAGTGTGTGAGTTGAGAGCTATGTGTCATAGCCTGCTTTTGCACGTAACAGTGAGTGAATGTCATAGTCTGCTTGTCCTATATAAATGTATGTAAGTACTTATATAAACGAAAAAAATTAAAACCAATTATGTGTTTGTACAAATATTATTGTTTGAGATTTGATCATAGAGTGTGTATGTTATTTTGTGTGATTATATGTCGTGTATATATTTTATTTCAAAAATGTTAGTTTAATAGTATTTGTATGTGTGTGTGTGTATGAAGAAATTAAACGATATAAAGGTTTGTAAGTGACAGGTCATTTTAGGACAATGAAACAATGATCGTCCATTCATTTTTCAGATTATAGAAGGTAAAAGTCGGTTAGAAAATGTGTTCATGTACTGTGTAGAAAATATGCATACCTGTACTTTCTGTTCATGTATCTGGATATGGACCAAGCTGCAAGTAGAAATATTGGAGATTTGTATAGTATTTCTCGTAGATCGTGGTTGTCAATGGTATGAGACTTGTACTCCGAGAGATACACCCTACATTTGTAGTGCTGCTCTATGATGATGCAGTTACATGTAGTGTTATCAGATTTGATTGGTGGATGGTCATGTGATTGCTTAGCTACATCCAATGAGGGAATGGCACAGAGAGTGAAATCCAGAAGGGCTGTACATGTTACGATACGTTCGCGGACATGGCGGTAGTTCTAGGACACCGCGTATTACATCCGGGGAATTTGGGGGGGGGAGGTATGGAAATGAGATTGGATGAAACAAGGGATTGATCAGTAAAGTTTAGTGAGTGTGTTGTGCTAGGAGAGGTTTTCTCAGATATTGTTTTTGCAGAGAGAAGAACAGATAGCTATGGCTGAGTGTTTCAAAACACAGATTGTATGGATTTTGGGAGACTCGTGGATTCATTGGTTGAAGGTGCATGCAGAAAGCTGTGGAGTATCTATAGATCTTGGATTCCCACATGTGGAAGTGCACTGGCATGGAGTGCGTGGAATGAAGTGGTTCGACTTGCTACCTCTCTGTGCAACTTTGAAGATAGAGAAACATCCTCTAAGATAGAGGAACTGTTCCCTCCACAATTCATTGTGGAGGGAACAGTTTAGGACATGTGTCTGGAATTTCTTTGCAATTTGCAATGAAAGAAGGACGTCAGAAGATAATGGACATGTTTCCAAACTCTAAAATAATTTTTTCACGGATTGCGCAGCGACAAGTTTGGCTTCATTCTTTCTCATGTGGTCCACAAATGGAGAAAGCAAGGCGTAATGTTAATAAGGCTGTTTGTGCCTTCCTAAGAGATTTTGGCATGTCCTCTTTTAACAATGAAAATATTTTGTTTCATAGTACATACATTTTTCGCAAAGATGGAGTCCATCTTACTTATGCTGGCAATCAGATTTGTCTGAGAAATGTACAAAATGCATTGCAACCTTTTTTAGAAATACAGCATTTGTTTTGAAGTACGTCTTACGTAGTTAAAATGTTTTACTTTCAAACACCTCCCAAAGGCTCTTTTCAGAGCCACCACTTCATGTTAGAGAAAAATGCATTGTTTTCAATAGGGTAGCAATGCAATTCTTTTTCTGTTCGCGGACTGTCCGCGGACTTTCACGAAATGGAAAATGCTATGCTTTATGTATCTTCACATCTATTTTTTAACTGTAAAAGGCGGCTCTGAAAAGAGCCTTATTTTTTTTTTGATTTTTGTTATTTTGTATTTTTTTTGTTCTTTTTTATACACGACACACTAGGAGAGGAGGGAAAGGAGGGTAAAGGGAGGGGGTCACCAACCACAGGGATAAGAAAGGGCGAGCTGAGAGAGGAAGATGTAGAGTGGGTTTTATTTGGGTAGTGAGCAGGTCTACTGGTGCTCTGAGACGATCGTCTCAAAAGCACTCCGAAGTTGTTCCCCCCTGCAGAGTACTGTGTCACAGTAAAAACATACAACTGTGACCCTCGAAAGGTAAGGTTCCTCAGAATTCTGTATGGCCTGTGAGGCAGCTTGAAGAAGACGCTGTCCCACAGAGGTGTTCCTTGTGGTGACAGGATCAGGAACGGAGGATGAAGTGGAGGCAATCAACCTACTACGCTTCTCGCAAGGTACAACCTTGCGAATGGCCCAAGTGTGGAATGAGCGCAGGTGTCGCTTCATGCTAGTGGTCCCAAAGCTATACGAACCATGCTTCCCGCGACTGAGTACCATTTTGCACTCATTACAGGTGACACGGTTCGCATGAGACTTAGGACCGTTTCCATGAACGGTAAACAACCGCCACACCCAAGATTCATGCCGAGGGCGGGTAGTAGGGATTTCCTCTTCCTCATTCTCGTCATCCTCTTCTTCCTCCTCTGTATCCTCACTCCTGTTCCCCTCTTCAGGCCCTTGGGGAAATGGTGGTGGTGGAGGGGGTGGGGGTGGCGCTGAGGCAGATGTAGCACCATGTGGTAATAGTCGAGCCATGGATGTCATAGGGTTGGAGATGGAAATCTCAAAATCTGCAAAGTATGCAGCAAAATGCAGTGTGCTCTGTGGAATAGTCAGAAACACAATGAGAATGCGCTCTAGGGCGTGGTCTTATGTCGGGGTGCTTGTGCGCGGGTCACGGACATGCACGCCGTCCGCAAGACAGATCGAACATCAAAAAAGGTTCAAAAAGTCACAAAAACTATGTGGAAAGTTAGGATTAGTATGTGGGATTTGTGGTATGGTGATTTTTTAATGAGAAATATTGTGGATTACTTGGAAATGTACTTTTAAACTGGTCGGGGACACAAACAGTGTCCGCATTTAGAGCACGAGATGAGCGTGGGCGCGGTCACATGATTGTTTTGTGAGCATGTTCGCTAAGGTAGCGGTCGTCCGCAGGACACCCAATGTACGGACATTGTTTTGCGCATGCATGTTGATGTTCTGCGGACAGTGTTCGGGTCCTGAACTAATTAAAAGTGTGTCACATGTATAACGAACAGTTACGGACAGCCGTTTGTTCTTAGCACAGTTTAATTTATTTGCTAACAATACGGACAGACATAGCGTTTCAAGCACACCTCCATTTTCGTTTATTTACGAACAATTCAGGACACCACGAGTGTTCTTAGAACAGTTTTTGTTTGCTATCGAACACTACGAATAGGCATAGTGTTCTTAAGGACACCTCCATTTTCGTTTATTTACGAACATTTCAGGACACTACGAGTGTTCTAAGAACATTTTCAACTTGCATGAGAACATTACGGACAGATGTAGTGTCCTCAGGACAGTCAAATTTTCGTTTCTTTACGAACATTTCCGAACAACCGCGGTGTCCGTGGACACCTAAATTGGTTTTATCACAAGGAACTGAAAGTAATTACAACACAATATAAGAAAAGTAACTTTATTTCATATATATATACAATTATGACTGGGAAGGTGGGGCAGAAACGGAAACAAAAACAGGAGAATTAGGGATTTCTAGATAACTGGGATCAGGTGAAGAAGGGAAGGAAAGCTCATCGAAACGCTTTGGTCCATAGACAGGGTTTGGGGTTAACTGCGTGGTATAGGGTGAGGGGGGACAAGTGCAGGTTGGACAATGGTGTGCTGTTTGGGGTTTCACATAAGTTTCCACAAAGTTTTTCAAATCCATAAAATTTTGCATAAGGTCGTCCATTTTTTGATTAATCTGCTGTAGAGTGATATCCTCTGATTGTTGTTGTGAGATGCTTGGAATTTCTGTATGGTCTGTAATAAAAAAAATGTATATGTTAAATGTATACAGAATAATATTTATTAATTGGTTTATATAGTAAAGTGTGTACCATTAGGTGGACTATTTTCTAACATTTCCTCTCGTGGGAAATGCTCCTCTAGCCAGTCGAGAGTATTACACATTTCTGTGAGAAAACAAAAAAGTAATATGTTTTTTTTTCTAATATAGAAAGTTTATAAATATATGAGTAAAAAGAAGTGCACTTACTATGTCTGGTGAGATATGTAATCAGTAGTGTATATGTCTGGTCTTGCTGTTGGTTGTGGAGCGTCTGTGAGGTAATTATGGTAGAAGGCACTTTATCTTCTTTTGGTATATTCCATTTTAAAACATATTGTATTTACATGAATGGTTAGTGTGTTACATATATGGGTAACATTTTTTATGTATTACTACATATACTTTGTATGTGGGCTGCTTTGTGAATTTGTTAAATGTTCCTATGTTATGATATAACTATTACACATACCTCCCCAGAGTTTTTAGGTGGTGGTACTGTTGTCCAAACATGTCTGCGGACCGTTAAATTCAGTAGAAAGGGTTCAGTATGTTCCATATTATATGTACATAAAGTCAAAGTTATTATTGTTAAGTTGTGCTACTAAAAAACTATGAAATTCAGTAAAAAAACTTTGTTAAAGGGACGTTATGGTTAAGTTGCGCTACTAAAACCCTATTAAATTCAGTAAAAAAACTTTGTTTAAGGGACGTTGTGGTTAAGTTGCGCTACTAAAAACCTATGAAATTCAGTAAAAAAACTTTGTTAAAGGGACGTTATGGTTAAGTTGTGCTACTAAAAACCTATGAAATTCAGTGAAAAACCGTTGTTAAAGGGATGTTATGGTTCAAAGTTAAACCGAAAAACCCCTGAAATTCGTCAGTTATGGTAAGATAAGCAACCATAACTCGCGCCGCCACCGTGCACTGCTAAGACTAACACCCAGGACATCAAAGATGACATCACAAATGTCATTGATGACATCACTGATGACATCACATGTCTGGCTCCCTCTTTTTTCCTTTACTGATATATCTAGGCCAATTACAATCAGGAACTAAAAATTCACTATACTATAATACAAACTACTATGTTTGTAGACATATATTACAAATATGTTCTTACAGTAATTCACTTAGGGTCCACTCAAAGCATATGAACCATATAAAAGGGAGAAAACACAGACTTGGAAGACAACAATGCTTTCTATGTATGAAGATAATTAGTACGGTTATTAACACTGTGTTATAGTTCTGTTGTTTTTTTATTACTGTACTCTCCCTGAATATGCTCATATTTGTACACATTGCACGTACACTACTTTCATTAGGGTCTAGTCACAATATGTGATAGTTATACGTAGGGAAGTAAAAGCTTTGAAGTAGAGCAATCATTTCTGTACATGAAGATAATCAGTTACGTTATGAAAATTGTGAGGTAATACTGCTGTTTTTTTGTTTACTTCACTTTCCCTGTATATGCTCTATTTGTATGTGTTATTGTCTGTTTGTGTTTGGTGTGCAGTAATGCAATACTGTAGTAATTGGGTTTTATTAGCTATCTATTACTTGTTTCACATTATGCAAAACTCTAATAAAAAAGCAGTTATCATTTCAGTATTCAACATGGCAAGATTATGAATATTGCACCTTCATCATTTATGCTGAACACACTGCTTATGTTTCTGCATGAATAGCTTAGTATACTGGATAGAACTTCATAATAGAATGCTATGTATATCAACACATTCCTTAATGCACTAATTAGCTCATGATATTTATTCCAATGATCCTTGACACTTTTTTGTCAATATTACAATAAGAATCCCTTTTACAGAGTTTTCATGAAAAGTAAATGCGCATGTGATGTCATCAGTGATGTCATCAATGACATTTGTGATGTCATGTTTGATGTCCTGGGTGTTAGTATTAGCAGTGCATGGTGGCGGCACGAGTTATGGTTGTTTATCTTACCATAACTGCCGAATTTCAGGGGTTTTTCGGTTTTACTTTGAACAATAACGTCCCTTCAACAACGTTTTTTCACTGAATTTCATAGGTTTTTAGTAGCGCAACTTAACCATTACCGCCTACAATCTATTCACTATGTATAGCCAACCTTTATGATTAATTAGTCTACTTGCGTTACGGCATCAGTACAGGTATAAAATAACTTGCATTTTCTGCAGAGCTTCTTCACACATGCAATCTTCATTCCACACATGATAGTCTTCTTGATTCTTTACTTCGCCATCAGATTCTATAAGGTCTCCTGCGCCTTCTCTTCTTTGGTCATTCTTCTCAGTGCATCACGCTTATTTCTTGTGATGTCACCAGCCTCTCCTTTTCACATCTTCACACTTCTTCAGGGCTCTCCCTCAGGGATGCATCACATAGGGTTTTTTCAGTGGATATCTTATCTCAAAGGCTTTTCATGTAATCAGCACCATCACTGGGGCTGCGCATGTCGCAATTTCCGGTCTCCAAAAAATAGGCAAAATAGGAACGGGACATTCTACGGAGGCATTCAGCTGCTCCTCTAAACTTTGTGTGTAAACCTAGTTCAGTGATGCTATGTGTATGTACATATGTGAATGTTAGCATTAGATTATGTGTGTGTGTGTGTGTGTGTATGCATGCAAGGTGCATGTGGTTGTGTGGTAGGGGTTAGAGGGCTAAGCATTACTCAGTCCCCCATCGTGGGTGCAAGACTTTGTAATGTTACAGTGATGGTGGGTAACTGTAGCATCACTTTGCCTCCCACCCATGATTGGGGGGTGTAGAAATACTGCAGTGCACAGAGTCCTGGATGGCATACAATGTGTGGACTCCCTTATTTGATTAAATAGTGTCATGTATATTACAGAAAATGATTGTCACAGATTGAATCTTTAATATGCAAAGGTATCATTGGAAGTTACATTAAAAACATGTTACCGTGAGTAAGGCAGGACACACACATAAAGTGACGTCCAGTATGTGATTTGCCACGGTTATATTTACCTATGTAGCAATATCAGGTGTGAGACTTTTTGTGAAGTAGCAAACAGTATGAACTGAATACCTCGTAAACACTTTTAATTTTGGCAGATAACACATAGAGAGATACAAGGATTTGCCTGGGAGCACACTTGGTGGTTAAATGGCAACGCTGTGATTTGAGACCAGTCTACAATTTAGGAATTTGAACACAATATCTTCCCAGATGTAATATTTAGCAATACTGTTTGCAAAAGATCTTTTTGAAACTTTGGTTTGGAAACACCAACTGATTGTGGAAGGCATTCAAAAATATTGTGATTGTGTTTTGCTGACTGAAGTGAACTGCTGTTTTGTCAACTTTCAAAATTGTTTTTATTGGTATTGTGGATATATTGACCATATTGTCCAAACTAGCAATATCCTTTTATTTCAGAAACTATGATCAGGATTACTTTAACTATCAAAACAAATGAACTCCAAGCACGTCCCAAGGATGTCAGGTCAGGGATTGGTCCTAGCGCAGGCAGTGCAGGTTACGTACATTGCAAGATTGCCTTATCGTGTTATAGAGCCTTTTTATATGGGAGGTCTTAAGGCATTGAGAGTACGCAATTTCACAGGTCTTCAAATGTTAATAAACTGAACAGGGCCCAAGTCCCAAAAAAGTGTGGGGGCACAATAATCTACACAAAAGAGCTGAGGGGCAAAAGGCACAGTTGCACCAGTTCTCCTTGAACAATGGGGGAAGGAGTGTAATTTTACCCTTGTCGAGATTCTACAAAGTATTTGCATGAGGAAACCAAAAATGTAACTTAAATATGCAGATTGAGTTTTATGTTCTTCTAAATTGCTAGGTGTGGCAGGATTTGTGACTTCTCTCCGGCTGGGTTCATACTTGGTGTGTTACCATGCATCTTGCAAAATGATCAAGTGCTGGTCACTTTAAAATGAAAAGGGAGCATCATCAATGTACTACCCGAGCCTTGATTGGAGGGTATAAGCAGGCCAAAGTCTTTTGGCGGTGTGCAGGAATTTCATGTAGGTAGTTGGGGATCCAATAGAGGAATGTTTTAAAGGCAACTGAGCAGGTTAGGTGACTGTTGCTGAGATGTTATACGTGTATACCTTCCAGTAAATCATATGATGTCTTTCCTGCTCCTCCTGCAAAATGTGCAGTAAAATGTGGTGTTTCAACCTGGGGAGGGGTACTGCTCCTCCGCACACGGGGTGGAACTTTTGACCCATAGCGAAAATCAAAAGCTGGCACCTATGAGTATATGCACAGTAAATGAACATATCTTAAAAGTGAAATATATATATGTGGTTTAATTGACCTTTCCCCTCAGAAGAAAGTGCACACGACAAAAGACAAAATCGCATTGGCCTGTCAAATAAATTAATCAACACTGTAAAAATAACCAGAGAAGGGAGATGTTCCATAACTACGCTGACAAAGTAGAAACGGTGCCAACCTTTTAAACCCAACAATCTATAGTGAATTATACCCTGGAAAACAAAATCCCAATAGGAGATATGTGCTTTGTTGACACTTTTATGTGGTCTTGTGAGTAAGCGTCTGCACTTGTAACATGATAACCTGGTTGAAATTTTGGTAGCTAAATTCTTGAGCAAGCTTTCAGACCTCAAAAACACAAAAGCAGGGTAGCTCCGCTCTCTGAAAAAAGTGTGTTAATGGACATTTATCCTCTACTTATGCCCTGAAAAGCAACACATGGCCATAAGGAGGGAACATAACTTCTCCAGGATTGCAACCTCTCTTGCAAAATCCTAGGAAATATGCATGACTCACTTGACCTCTCATCATTCCCCCTCCTAACCACCATGTTTGGCTCTCAAAAATACTTTCTAAAGATAACTTGAAAAGTACTCAAACCATGTTAAGGTACTTACACAAATATATACATCCTTTTAAAAATATGTTAGGCAAAAATTGTACAATTGAGGCTTTATTCCCCCAATCATGAATGGGAGAATTCAAATACCACAATGAAATTCAACAGAAGGCAAAAATGGCCCATGGGTTTTTAAAATTTTCTTTCAAGACTTCGGGCCTCATTACGACCACAGCGTTGTGTTATTATCCGGTGCCTGGCTTTGGGGAATTACCGGGGCATTACAGCCCCAGCGTTCCCGAAAGCCAGGTGCCGGAAAAAGTAACTCCACATTCCCATTCGAGTACCATAGAACTCAATTGGAATTGGGAGGACGGAAGCAACGGCACCGCGTGCACCTTTGCCAGTGCTACCGTCAAAGTCTGTGAGCGGGTGCTGTTCCAGCTCTGACCTGGCAGGAGGAAAGGCATCCGGCTCGCAGACTTGTACTCTGCCAGTCCGGTAACAACAATGCTGGTGAGAGTACTGGCACCATCGTTACCAGACCCGCAGGGTCGTAATGAGGCCCTTAGACTCATAACAAAAGGTAATGTGTGAAAAGGTTACCTGTTTGTGTTTCAATATTTAACAAATTCCAGATTCAGATATGGTGTGATGGAAATATTACATTCTACCAAAAATAAACACATTTTGATATATTAAATAATCTCGTTAGTTTAAAAATGTTTTGTGTGATATGTTTTCATTGGCCTGGAGGAGGGTGTACATTTAGGCAGCAAACTGGTGCATTCAGTGTTCTTTCAGAGTAAAAGTCCCCTTTGCATTTCTTAACATGATAACGTGATAAACTGTAATTATGGGACATGCAGTGTTTCATTTAGAGCATCACAGGGTTTTGGGAGGTAACATCTGGGCCTCACTTAGACAAACAGAAAAGTGAGCCTGGTACATGGAAACATTACAACCCCTCTTGGTATAGGCGAGGCAGGCACTGGTGCCTTTGGGACCCACCTGACAGCAGGGCCCTGGGCAACTGCACATGCTGCACATGCCTCAAGCTGGTTCTGGCCCAGGGCCTGCTGGAGTTGTGTCATGGCTCATAGAGGCCCATTATTTGGGGACCGCTCCTTGCCTAGAGCAGGGAAAAACAGTCTGAGACACACATGAGCTGATTACATTACATTGCAGACAATGGGTTTAATAGCCACAGATTATCACAAGAGGAACAGTCAGTGGGAAGTGGAAACACTAAATGCTCAATGAAAATCTAATCATACTTTTTGCTCACCAAAGGTTCAATGTGGAGTGTGGGGTGCATTCAAAGGCCCCAAACAGATGTCCCTTTCACATGAACAGCAGGTTTTTGAACACTAAAACAAAAACAGCTTAGCCTTTGTTTTATTTTATTTTTTCAAGTAAAATTAAAGAGCCATGCGGAAAAGGGGCCTATCTGTCAATACGAAAGGTCCAGCAGCATTTTAGTTGACAGAAGAAGGTGGAATCAAAGATGCCTGTCACATGGAAAACAGGATTTTTAAACAGTGACACAAAAACAGCTTTCACGGGTGTGTGCAAATAAAAGCAGTTTAAATGTGAAAATGTATCACTGATATCAGAAACATGTCAACAAAAAAACCTGATGTGTGAGTTGACAAAAAGCAATGTATATTGCGTTTCACATATGATACTCCAGTGACATTTGAAAATACACTTTGTTTTCATGGAAAAATGTTAGGACAAGACAAACCCTTTTTCTGGATGTGGGATACTTCATAAGGAAATCTCCCTCTGCCAGTCTGGATCCCACATCTGCCTTTTAATTACCAACTGCAATAAAGTGTCCTGCCAAAGGTGTCGAAATTCAGTGTTCTCCAGACCTGCTGGCTCGGAAGCCATTGAATGCAGGAGAGGTTCCCCTTGGCTGGAGCATGACTAAGATGTGTGAACATGGGGGAAAACATCTTCCAAAGAGCAAGCTTACAAAACAAGGAGACTGATAAAAAAAACTATGGGTACGGGCTGAGCCAGTGAAACAAATGACCGGAAGGAAGGAGAATGGCCATTTGTCCCACATGAAGATTCACAATTCATTTAAAAGGACTAATATCATTTAGGCCCTTTTCTCAGCAATCATAGGGCGGATTTTCTTCATCTTTGTACCATTTTTTATGTAATTTCCAAGCGATTTTGGAGATATAAATGTATCCACCTGCGACTCACGGAACTGTAATGGCTATCTACAATGTGTTTCTGGCTTATCTGAACATGTTCCTAATGTGCGAGTTGGTGAGGGGGTGGGTGGAGAATAACATTAGGGATATGGGTAATAATGTACATATTCGTACATATTCATAACTGTTATTCAACAGAAAAACAACAGAAATGTGCCACATAGCCGGGCTACATGGTATGGACTTGGTCGTCAGCTTATCTAATTCCCCATGATTAGCTACATCAGAAAATATGTATATTATGGCAGTTTCTAGTAAAATTATGAAGTTGTGATACATAACTAGTTTTTGCCAACAATTTGAAAGGAGGACAAATGGCGATTACAAATGGGAATTGACATATGTTGCTCTAGACCCCTAAACAAATCCTGACTTGGAGGCTGGGTTTGGGTGGAGAGAGATGGGTAATTGTCCGATCCTAGTTGCAGGAATTATTGCATGGCACTTCCCCAAGATTGTAAAATTGGTGGTGTAATCACTGCTGTATAAGGGGGACTGAAATAGGAGGAAGAGAGACACAGAGATGGACAGACAGAGAGGGCTGCTGATAACTGCCATCTGACAGTTGGAAACACCAGAGGAGATTGTGGAGAGTCTACTGGGTGGAGCTGTCTATTTCTCTGAAGGCCTCAAAGCTGATTGGGTCGTATAGTGGAGAGCAGGAGGCCATCTTTGAGAGTGGAGTGAGCAGAGCCCTGCCCTACCTTTCCAGAGTGTCCTGAGATGCAGCTTGTTTTCCTAAACTTTAAACAGAGGCTTTCTATGTAAGTAGAATGGAGCACTGGGAGACCAACATGTGGGGGAGTCCGCTTGCCTTGAATCCTTTCCCTTTATAGTGGGTGGGGGATGGGGGGCAAAACTGTGTAGATCCTTGGCCTATTTATCAAAAACTATTAATTTTATGTTTCCCCCATTTTTCAAAACACTACAGGGTGAATTTTATTAAAATTCAAAATTAACTAAGCTCACTTTCCAGTGTACGGTGAAAACTATAGCCTATATTTTAATTGGGTAATCCTTTTGTCCTGCTGACCCCGACTTCTGTAAGGAAGAGGGATGTCTTCGCTCTTAAATCAGTCGAACCTTTTTATCCAGCTTTCCCAACACTGGCCTTTCAGTGGTGTGGGGGGCTGAAATCCAAAGTTCCCCAAATCATTCAAATGTTTCTGTCCGACATCCCCAACAGAGACTAAAGCTGCTCAATCACCCTGTGTTTATTATTTGAAATCCAAAAGTGTGAGTGAAATCATAATTTCCATACGTATTTGTACAAAGCCTGCAGGAAAATCAAAATCGCATAACACTACATGATGCTTTCACTATTGATCACTGTAAATATTTCATGAAGTGAAATTTGCAGAAAGTGCAAAATTGTTATTGTGTTCTTTTCAACCCACTTTTGTGATTTATTTATGCTGGTAGAAGTTGATTGTGTTGTGCCACAGATAAAGTGTGTTTGAAATGTACATGCTAATTTCTATTACTTTGATTTAAATAAATATCAATATATTTCTCGTACACCGGTCTGGTTCTTGGCTCATTGTTAGCTCAGTGGGAGGGATATAAGGGGCATGATATGCATCTGAAGAAGGGCTGAAGAAAATAATCTGTTAAACAGTTTGTTGATTCAAACCTTGAGTGGGGAAAGGAGAAAATCCCTGTGTTGATTGTGGCTTCTCAATAAACTGTTACAGGAGCAACTGGAGTAAAAAGGTAAAGAAGTGATAAGAACACGTGATACCACAGAGGACCAGAGAGATGACTGCCTGGAAGGTTCCAGCAAATGTAGCTTGTAACGCGAGTGCCACAAAGCACACACTTAGAACCTCAATGGAAGGAATATATTGCTATGTCACAATATGGCTGACTGCAGTTGCAGGGGTCCACCTGAGATTTTCAACCCCCTTCAAATGAAAGCGTTGAAAGACTCTGGCACCTTCCTTGAAAGTGCCCCATATCCACTGTGGCATTAACCTGCCCCCACCTGACCCATGGTGAGGCGAAAGTAATGCTTCAACAACTATTGCTGACATAACAGGTGACCAAAGCTGCTTCCCCAGCCTATCTATGCCAGTAGTGGTCAATGTAAATCACATGCATGAAGCTGAGGCCACAACCTATCTATTCCAGCAATGGTCAATGTGACACAATGCATAATGCTGCTTTACATGCAATACTTTACATTAATTTATTTAGATGACCATTGCTGAGGAGATGTTGGAATGGCCATAATTATTTTACTTGCAATTATTTCATTGAGAAAAACCCTAAAAAGCACGGAATTATCATTCGGGCTGTGAAATAGATAACTACATGCCCTTGGAATAGAACTGTTCTCAGCAGAGACGTGAGGTTATATCTATTTTGTGTCACCCCCAGCTATGTTATGGTCTTTGCATGGGGGAAGATTCTAAGGCCATCACTTGACCAAATGAAACCACTAGATCCCAACTACAAGCTTGCAAAATACTCTGAACGTATATAAGTGTGTATTGGATTTATATTGCATTAGCCAGAGCTGTACATGAAAGGGATAGAATACAGATTGGGAATGGTAGGGAGTGCTGAGGGATGGAAGGAACATGGAAAAGGTGAAATCGGGGAGTCGATGGGGATGAAGCAGTACATCGCGATCAGGATCTTCAGTTCTTTCCTGAATGTTAGGAGAAAAGGAGACAATGTTATATCTGGTAACATGTGTGAAATGTGTTGGGGGAGAGGTGGTCTTTTCCACCCCCTTACCATTCCCGCGCTGAATGAATCCCACATGTGCAAAAGGGGGGAGATGCTCCCCTTCTCTCCTATGTGTAATCTGTACTAATCACCCTTTAACCACTAACAAAAAGACAAACACTTAACCAAGCCTTAATGAACCTCAGAGATTCCATTTTGTGCCACACTAGGCCTCATCTTTTACTAGGCCAAAAATGATCTCTAATAACCTGTCTCGCCTCTGCCCAGCACATTGCATGAACAGCCCAGGTCACCTCCGCCTCCTGCCAGTCCACACAAGTCCTGTTCTCACAGAAGTCCAGCCATTCATTGTTGCAACATTCAGTATCATCCGGGGGAAGATGAGCTCACTGCGTGAGACCAGAGCAGGCCTCAGCTCAAGAACACATTCATCTCCACTAACGTGCCTGTGCTCCCTCGACCCCCACCCTGCCAAGCCACAGTCCACTGGGTCCATGTCCATCTGCTCTTCGATACAGATACACATCTGACCCCTTGCAGTGACAGCATGAGGACACCCACCGTAGCTCTAATCCCTTGCACCAATATATCCTCCATAGAAACAACACATGTCTATTCGTAACATGAGGCATCAGGTAGATAAAAAACCCCAAGTTGGGCACCTGGGTCTGGAGCATTATGTTTTATGATTGTTTCGGTGCAGAGGGTATAATGCCCATATAACCTGTCAGTGAACTCTGAAAGCAACACCATTCATGCCAAACGTTTATGCTTGCCATTTGTCTCAGGCTCTGAGATCCCCAAGCAGCAGCCAATCCAACGTGGTCACCCCATATAGATATATAATCTACCATTGTGTCTTACCAATTGTATTACAGAGTTGTGCATCTATAGCCGGTCAAGTGGCACAGCGAGTAGAGCGCTCACTTTGACAACCGTGCAGAGCCTGCTAACGCAGGTTCAAATCCCAGCAGGGTCAAACTCAGCCTTTCATCCTTCCGAGGTTGATAAATGAGTACCACACACCGTGGGTAATAATAAGCATCGCTCAGATACCTGAGGGTTTGTAGCGCTATATAAAGGCCAAATTATTATTATTGTGTGGTGTCACTAGTGACACGATTTTGACTTATAATGTGCTGCCCGTGTAATGGTTGCCAGAGTGCTCTCCGGGTTGCAGAGTTCTCTGCGTGCACAACTTATCTTGTATAAACCTGTTCCACTTGCTATCCATCTCCTGGTCTCATTTCCCAACGGGGTGCGTCGTTCTTTGGTCCTTTTTGTGTGTCGTGTTGGGGAGTGGGTGTCTTCATTTGGTGACGCGTCTGCCGTGATATTCCTCGATGTCCCTGTACCTGCAGCGAGATCCAGGGCTTCCCCGGAAAGGCCACCCCATATCAACGGCTGACCAGTCCCCAAACAAAAACATGTATGCTGCGGAGAAGGTTTTGTGGGTACCGGCTTTGCTTGCCAGACCTGGGCAGGAGGGCACGATGGGGAGTCCCCCACTTGTGGATAGACCATGAAATGAGGCTCTTGGAAGCCCACGGACATGTGAATATTGATTGCAAAGCAAAACAAAGGAGGAGAAGTGGGAAGGTATAGAGCAGATTGATTAAAGGGAACATGCAGGGTTGGGGTTGAATGAATCAAGTGATTGTGGAAAACAAAGCGCTTTTTCTTTTTCATGGCCATTATGTTTTTTCATATATAAAGAAGAGTAAGGTGATAAAATAAGAGGAGATATGGGAACCTAGCTCCGAAAGCGAGTGGAAGGCAGCGCCGTGAAGCACTGTCTCGACCAGTGCTGGAAATAAGTGAGGAAAAGTAAAAAATAGGAGCCTTGTATATTTAGTAGGCTCAGGAAATAGTAGTGGTTATTATTTCAGTGTTCTATAACTTTGTGGAAGTAGGCCCAGGATGGGCAGAGGTGATGTGAGTGCCGAGTGTGGAAGAAGGGGAAGTAGGGTTAAATAAGAAAGGGGTTAAGGGCATGCAGGAATATTTAAGGTTCTACATTCTATGTTTCGTGTTGTCAATATATTTTTTTGGTTTGTTCTGTTGAAATATTCAATGGTTAATGTTTTATGTGTCCCTCATGACAAAGTATTAGTAAATTGTGATTCATACACCAAAGGTTGAAGTATGAATGTAAAGGGGAGACAGGGCGGAAAAAGAAAGGTCCTTTGACAAATATGGAAATGGACACACCACTCTCACACATTTGTAAGCACCTCCCCTTGTACACTGACGGAATAAAGAAATACCAAGGGCAATGGGTAACTGAAATAAAAGGAAAAGGGTCACCTCATGCCTGGCCAGAAGAGGGGTCTTTGATAAAGGGATATTGGACCATGTAGCAACTTATTTAATGGCTAAATACAAGGGTAACAGCTCCAAAGCAGACGAGAAGTGCTAGATTTGTGGAGGATATTTGAGGAAACACCCCCTACAAATAATGAGGAAAAGGAGGCTGAGTGCCCGGTAATGCCAAATGAGAAAGTGTGCAGTAAGGAGAAAGAGAGTGAAGAACCAAAGAAAATATACCCATTGCTCACAAGACCTGCAGAGAGGTATGCTGACCCAGAGTACATGCCAGGGGGGAGCGTGCCAGCAACGCCAGTCACTGCACCACCCCCTCCATAGATTCCAACAAACACAACTCCTGTCACCCCATGGCCCACCACCCGAGATCTAGAAATTGTATTAACATCCACCCATGCAGAATTGGCCCGATTAAGAACACTTTGCAAAACAACACTACCACTACCCTGGGGGAGGACAACCGCCATTACAACCACCAGTAAAGAGATCTTCCCTGTTGCCAGAGGATGAATGGGAATCTGGGGATTTCCTTTTCTGAATAGACAGTGCCCCAATTAAGACAGTCCAGTAGAACAAGAAGGTGAGATAGAAAGTGTAGGATACAATACAGTATCCCCAGAGAGAGAAAAGGAATACATGAGCGATCTTGATGAGTCCGATGAAGGGGTGGTAGGACAGGCACAGCAGATCCAGTGGGCAACCCCGCAAATAACAAAAGTGGAAGAAGGATGGGAGGGAAGGCTCTGAAGCAGGATAGGGAGAATGGCATTGGCAAACAAGAAAGGAGTAGAGGTAAGCAAGGGATGGGTGAGATCAAAACTACAGATGCCCCTCATCCACAAGAGAGCAGGATGACCCCATTACGTGCCTTGGGCACTGATGGACAAGAATAATCTCCTCAACGCACTTCCACCACTTTCAGGGGAAATGGATATATGCATTTGAAAAGAATACAGTGGTGGTCCCATTAGCGATCGGAGATATTAAAAACCTCTTAATAACCACAGTAGGAGACCAAGCAGACACAGTATGGGTGAAGGTGGGGTTTCTGGGATTTACCACAGGGAATGACATGCATGACGGGGCATCCTTTAATAATGTAAGAGCACAAGTATGGGATGCACTGCAGAGGTCCTTCCCTGACACCCCAGATCTACACTCTATAATGCAATGCACTATGGGGTACAAGGAAGATGCTGCACAATTTATTCTTCAGGTGCATGAGATGTGGCAAGCATAGACAGGCACGGCCTGGGACCAATCCACTTCCCTATTCTACTTCATCATTAAAAGAGGCCTCCTGAAGGAGGTCCAGAAGGCCCTTGATAAAATATCTGGGATAGAAGCCAAAAGGGTAGTCAGAGATACAAAGCATCAGAGTACACCATTTCAGGAGGATCAAAGAAAGAGAAAATGAAATAGTTCAGAGGAGATTTGCGGATGAAGCAAAGCTTGTGCAGAGTAAGTTGGTGAATGTCATGACAGTAACCACAGTGCCTCCCCAGAGCAACAAGGGGAGGAAAGGAAGATGTCAGTGGCTATACAGGCTAGGATGGCTGCAGCATGGGCAGACAATGGCCAGGAACAGTGGGGTGGAGGAGAATGGTATGTGGTACCCGAATGGCAAGGAAGACCTGCAAGAGTGAGAGGTGGGTACCGAGGACAACCGGGAGGAGGAGGGGTATATGTAGGACAAGGACCAAGGGGAATGGACCCAGACCATGCTGGTCATGCGGGAGGTGGGGGCATTTTGCAAGGGAATGCCGCATCCAACCTGTGGCTAATTATCAAAATAATCAGAGGAACAATAATGAACAACAGTACGGCCACCCACACCTGGGTAGCCCGTATGGCCTTCCCATAGGAAATTACGAACCAGGTGGGCAGCCCAACAGTAGACCCATACCCGGGTACAACACACGCCGGCATCCACCACACTGCCTGCAGACCTGTCCTACCTATCAGAACCACATGTCACACACACATGCAAACCCATTTGTCACCACTGCCAACAGTGCACCATCACCTTACCAGGGAGAATGTGTACTGAGTGAAAACATGGTCTCTTGTCCTGGAACAAGCACATACACAGACTAGGACACCACACAGAGAGCACTAGCATGTCCAGTCCTATGAACTACCTTACGACCAGACGAGGAACCACTAGTGGGGGCAGAAAAAATAGCTGATCTTTGTGGTGGACTCGGGGGGCGGAGACATCATGTCTATGGGAAGGTGATTTCCCGTTATCTGGAAAAAATCTCAAGATGCAAGGATTTTCTGAGGCTGTGGTCATGGTTCCTTACAGAGAAGATTTAGATGTTAAAATTGAATGAAGAACGGTATGAGCACCTCTACTTTACCATGATAACTCACGTGTAAATTTGTTGGGACAAGATTTGCTAGTAAGCTCAATGTGACCATTTCATTTACTGACAGAGGGCTAGTGTACTCTACTCCTGTTATGTGCTCAATACGAGCGATGCTACTCATACAGACTATAGCCATACGAGGGATATGAACCAACGCATGTTCATTTATGGCATACAAATATTAGCCAGAGTAGTGCCAGAAATCACACAAAAAGACTGGACAGTACCTTCTGATTTTGTTTTTCGCCCATTGGCCACACCCGAGATATTGCCCGGCACTGTCCTGTCTCTCGATATACAAGGGATACAGGTTTCCGCAAAACATATTGTGGCAATAGGCCAGGACGCACATGGGTGTGAGTGGCGGACAATACTGTAAATTGACCCAAACGTACCACTACGTGAATTAAATGATGAAGATCTGTTCACTGACAATGAAAGTGACGGGGAAATTATAATGGAAATATGCATGCCATGTGATATGATGATACGCAACAGACAAATGACAAACCCCCTAATGGCCATTGTCAGTGCTCCGCCATCTTTTTGCGAAATGGACTTGCAGCAAGTTCCGCCAAATTTATGCAATACGAACCCCCGTGATGAAGGGTTATTGAAAGAAGGTATCCCAATAAAAATAAAACTTAAACCTGGTACTTTGCCCAGGGTTTGACAGTACCCCTTATCAAGAGAAGCAGAGAAAGGAATAAAAGACACAATATGCACACTACTACAACAGGGTATTATTGTACCCTCCAATTTCCCATGCAATACTGCGATTTATCTGATTAAAAAAGCCAAAGGGGGGTCTGGCTACTTAATGACATTGTCCAAAAAGCGTTCCCACTCATTCCAAACCCGGCATCCATTTTGTGCAGTATCCCAAAACAAGCCACGCACTTCTCCGTAGTGGACCTGAAAAATGCCTTATTTTCAGTGCATCTTGACCCAGACTCCGAAAACCTAACAGTGTTTACCGTAGGGGGGAAAAGATACAAACACTGCCGACTGCCCCAGGGGTATTGTGAAAGTCCAACTACTTTTTACAGAATATTGCAATATTGATGTTCAAAGTACCATTATTCAATACGTTTATGACTGCCTGATATGTAGTGAGGGGGAAGAAGCATGCAGGAATTACTTGGTTACCCTGCTTAAATTGCTGGCCCACAAGCGGTACAAGGTGTATAAAAGCAAATGTCAATATTGCCTGGTAGAAATATTATACTTAGGCCAATTGATCTCAAAAGATGGTAAAAGAATAATACCTGATACCTAATACCTAATACAACATGCTGAGTTATTAAATGAATGAATCAAAGCCCTTGCAGAGCCATCAGTAGTGGCCTTGGTAAAATGCAAAGCTCATACCAAAAACTGTGAAAAAATATCATTGGGAACACTGCGGCGGATGCTGCTGCAAAGCAAGCAGCTTACTTTCAAAACAAATCAACCACAGAATGTGTGCTAAAAGGTAGAGAGGAAGAGCCTAAAGGAGAGGGGTAGAATGCACTGTCAATAGGAGAAATAATAGAGCTCCAAAAGAAAGCGACACCAGTAGAACAAGAACTTTGGACCAAACGGGGGTGCACATAGTCACCCACAGATCTCCTATGGAGTCAGGGCATAAAAGGGAAGGTAGTGATGCCTGTAGAATAGTTACAAATAGCATTCCAACAATTACACTTTCCTGCACACACCTCAAAACAGCACATAGCTGCAGACATCCAAGAGGATTGGTTATTTCCAGACCTCCAATAATACCTTACCACTTTCACCATTGAATGTGTCGCATGTCAAACATTTAATTCAGGAATAACCCTCATAACACTGCAAGGAACATTGATCCACCCATCTGACCTTTCTTTGAACTGCACATCGATTATGCAGACATGGGAGAGAGGTGCAATGGGGCCAGATACATGATAGTAGTGGTCTGTCTTTTTACATGGTGGGAGGAGACAGGGCCCTGTGCCCACCCAGATGTGAAGTGTGCAGCAAAATTCTTAGTAAGAGAAGTGTTCCCACGGTGGGGCATATACAATGCCATACACTAGTTCAATGAGACACACTTTGTGAAAGATCTCTTCAAAGAAGTATCAACCTTATTGGGGATAAAACATGAAATGTGTTCGATTTACCAACCGCAAGTGAATAGAGGGGGCGAGAAAATGAACGTCTTCCTCAAAAGTAGACTGTCCAAACTCTGCCTCATTCTTAAAAAATATTGGGTCTATTGTCTTCCACTGGCCTTATTTCAGCTGCGCACCCAGCCCAGTAAGGACCACCACTTGTCCCTTCATGAAATAGTAACTGGCCGTCGCATGAAAACGCCACTGCCCCCAGGGAGAAGGATGTCAGATGTACATAGAACTGCAACAGTGTTGGGTGAAGAATTCAAAGAATATCTCATGCAATTTACAAGAGCAGTAAGACCTATTGCAAAACAAGTAGCGCCACCATTCACCAGATAAAACGAAATAGCTACTTCCACTGCCTCAGCGGATAGCCCATCAAAACCTCTAATGCCTGGGGAACTGGTGTACGTTTGCAGTTTTGTAAGGAGATGGAGCTCACCTAGATTTCATGGCCCATATGAAGTAGTGTATTACACCCCTCTAGCAGTATAGGTGAAGGGCCTGACATATTGGGTCCACCTGTCAGATGTTATGAAGGCCCCTGATAATGTGACACTAGAAACCGCACAAGAAAATGAACGAGAAGTAGCAGTTCCTTAAAGAGATAGTAAGATGAGGTAGAACACAGGGATGGAAAAGGCACAAGAGTAATGCAATCATTCAGGAAATGTGTACATATATGTATAAAATGATCAATGTATTGAAATGTGAAAAGTCATTTTGGATGATGCTTCGTTTCCATGCATTTCTCTGTCTCTCTCTATCATTCTCATATCTTATTCACACTCAACCTTTATTTAACCCATTATGTCCCTTTCTGTAGGTGCAACAATGGTGGAAAGGACACCACGCTCTGCTACTACAAATGAGTCAGATAGCAGTAGGAATTAAATAAGTGCCACTCGGGCATATTCTTAGAACTGTGGACTGTTCTTCACAGCAATAGTGTTCTCAATTATCCTGTTAAGTATAGGAATGTATTGGAGTATATCCTTTATTGTAGGAAACTTAAAAGAAGTGGGTAGAGGGGAACTGATACAAGAGGGCGGAATGCTAATATGGGATGGTGTAAAACTGATATGGGACCACAACACATCATCAAACCTCACTACCTTACACAAAAGAAACACTGCAAACTGGGCTACGTGTAAATAGTGAAAGTGAAGGAGTAACTTATGTACAAAATGATGATTTATCTACTCCAGCAATGTTTACATTACCACAAAGTGATTCACAGACAACCGAAGAACCTACCTCAAATGTTGAAATGGTATATACTTTGTCTCCTACTGCTACACCAAATGCTCTCCCATCCCCCAATACTGGTATCTTAGTAGTGATATCAATGTAAACCTAGATATGTGCATTTTCAAATTTATCGTTTAAATACAATGAATGCACACAGAACCATATGTGTTGTCAATAAACGGTACAGAATGTCATTCATTGACGGTAAAAATGAATTAATGAATAGACAAAAGAGGCAAGCACAACAGCACAAATACGATGCATATCATGGGTTAGGGTTGAATAAGGTAGAAGATCTCTGCCAACTGGATCAGTCTAACAAGTGGTACTCTGACATGAGTGCCACGGGGAGACATCCCATGAATGGTAGCTGCTATGTCTGTTAAGTAATACCTCAGGCGTCAGGGACGCCTAAGGTTTTGGTATCTCAATAGTATGAAGAAAACTGGTTTATTCAATATCCTAACCATGTGTGTTTGCAGACATGCCTACCATTATTTTAAACCAATTTTAGCAATACTACCTTTGATCTGAAGAAATCGAGCTATACAGAGTGGATGTCTATTGTACTTAAGATCAAGCCAGAATAAACAGAATACATACTCCTCACTGACTTCTGTGTTCATACTGTGTTCATCCTGCAGCACAAATTCTGGCAGAACAGACTCCCACCTCACCCTTTTATCTAGAGAATGCATGGAAAACCAATTCTTAAAACATTGTTGCGGGCTCCTTCAAATGTTTGATGTGGTTCTTCCTTTAGTGTGAGTGGAGGACAGGTATGTTATGCGATAGAATTGCTGGCTGAACTTGTGGCAGACCTCTGGATCCCTGGCAGTGAATTGTTATCCAATATGGGTCTCAAATATCAGGTTGATTCTCTGACCTATTTGTTTCAGGTTTGTTCAGCCAATCGGACAGATCCCTCTCTGCCTGATTCGCTGTGTTTGTTGAAGGGAATAAACCACTTGAAACTCCTATAGGATGTTCAACTCTCTATAAAAGGCCCAGGTCACTTGTTGTTCCTTTGTGGCTGCTGCTAGGATTGGAGGGAAGTCGCACACAGAGCACAATGTTTGCATGGTGTTTGGAATCGTTCCAGGTGTTCCATTTTATTTTATATTTACTTTGTCAGTAGAGTGTTTCTGTTGTTCGTTTATGCACCCTTTTGACACAGGATAAATGTTTAGAACCTAAGTATCACCTATGCGCAAATGGTCACTGTCCACACAATTCTGGACATTTCCAAGATGCAGTGGAAATGTGAAGAGGAAAACATCAGTGAAATCAGCTTTACTCTTCACATTTTCCATTCATTTTGGAAAAAAAGCAAACACTACTTCAAAATTACACTTTGCAAGTAGTGTTTGCAATGGATTCCTATGGAATCTGATTGGATTTACCAGGTGGAAAAGTCAGACAGATGCCATAGGATTCCTATGGAATCTGATTGGATTTACCAGGTGGAAAAGTCAGACAGATGCCATAGGAATCCCTATGGTTTCTGTATGCATGGAAATGCATGCTGGCCACAAAGCATGGGACTCTTGGGCAGATATTGGGTGGGGCAGGAGGCAGAGTCAGGGCCATCTGACGAGGGTCAGAGGATAGAGGTGAAGGAGACATGGCCTCTGATGGTGGCTCTTACAGAAGTTTAGGAGGAAGAACCTCTTGTGGATTCCCTCACAGAGAAAGGGAGGATGGTGGATCATGTTCCTCATGTGAGAAGAGTGGAAATCTGCAGTAAGCACAATGGAGCGGTTTTAGCCCTCTTATGTATGGGTGGGAACACTGAGGAGGAAGTGGCCTCTGCTTCTGCAGTGTGAAGTGGGGAGAGATCCATTAGGAGGGCTCTCAGAGAGGACCATCCTGTGCAGATGTTGCAACAGATAGTGGATCTACCTTTGGAGGAAGAGAAGGTGCTAAAAGAAGGGAACATAGGCGGACTGAAGAGGGAGCTATGCCCTGAGCCTGCTGTTGTGAAGGGGGCAGTGCAGACACAGAAGGAGTACCATGAGTTCTGACGTCTCGATCCCCACACACCCTACATGGGTTGTGTGAGTGTTTTGCCCTGTGCCTGGGAAGACCTTCATGGGGGTAAAAGTGAGAACTTCTGCATAATGGAGGGATGTGTAAAGAAAAAAAGCAAGAGTAGAAAGGCAAGGGCCACAACCAAAAGATGCCCAAAAGTTCCAACAAAAAGTCTCACATCCCTGAAAACACAAACATTTCCAAATTTCTTTAGGTGGAGGGATATTTCGCTGATCCCTCTGCACCACTTTGGTTGATCTCTCCTCACTTTAGTCAACTGTTGGGTGCCTCCGTGCACCCCTTGTATCTGTTCTAAATTATGCTTATTGGGCCCTTCTGGCTCCTGTCGGTCCCTCTGTACCAAAGTCTCACTTAACTCTCTTGGGTTTTTATGACCCCTCTGTCCGTTTGGCTCTCTTATCTCTTGTGGGTACCTGTGATTCTTCAGAAAGTGTGTACAGCTCAGGTTTATCAGACTTCTGCAATCCTTCTCTCTTCTAGGGTTGCTGTGACCTTAGGATGTGGTTAGTGTAGCCCTTCCATCTCCCCCATTAATTTGTACTTCTATCCTTTCTGACCAGGACAATCCGCGTACATTCTGTGTTTCAGAGACTGCTCCAGTGAGGGTCTGTTTGCCCAGCTGTGGTAATAGCGTTCCCCACAGCTTTCTGCCTTTCAGTACCGGAGACTAGTGGTTTTCACGTCTCGTCCGTCTCAGCATTCTCTCACTGGTTGGCTCTTGGTTTCAAAGCAGAGGACCCTATCCTCCCTTCATGCCCAGATTCGTTGGGTGTTTCTGAGCTCCGGGTTCAGAATGTCCTGTACGTCTCCAAGTAGGGTCCTCTTTGCACAGCCTCTGCCTCTCTGGCCCCATGCTCTCCTTGGTGTATGGTTTTTCCTACTCCTTTCAAGTGTTGTTGGCCCTTTATTCTCGCTCTGAGATGGAAAAGGAGCATACTGTTATCCACCAGCAGTCAAACCTAAAGGAGAATCAGCACCACCTTGAGCCAAACACAAAGATGTAAAGTCAGTGTTAGCTTGAGTCCAACACATAGATGTGATATCAGTCTTTCTTACTACCATGTTGGCAGGTCATACTTTAGGTATAGGAAGTTCCCCTTGGGGTTGGGAGCCCTTATCTCCTGAAAGCGAGTAATTTCCATTGAGGTCCCACTTTCCCAAACCCCTATGGAGGGTTTTAATTAGCAGTCTCAGCTCACTAGCCTGAATGGGGTGGCTCCCCCTAGGGAAGAAGGGACAAAGTCTCCAGATTTGCCAACTAAACATTCAACAAACCAACCCAAACTGTTAACTAATCATCCTCATTATCAGAGCGGATGTGCTAGTTATGGGTGTAAAATATTTCATACAGCCTCATTACGTGTTTGGTGGTATTACTGCCGTATTAAAAGTGGTGCTAGGGGGTGTTTGTCTCCATTAATTGGGGTCTATAGGACTCCATGGGGAATTTCATCGATATTACCACTGGTAGTAATACTGCCAAATTGGCTGATTTTTTGGGCGGTAAAATGGCAGATTAATTTTACACTTCTTGCTGGAGGTTTTCTTTCACCTTACCCAAAACTCATAGTTGGGCAGTGCGGTAATGTGGCGGTAGCAGTATTACTGTCACAATTCTACCGCACCACCCAAGTAATAATGAGGCTCTATATAGTCTTCTGCAATGAAGTGACTGTTGTAAGGGTGTTGAAGAAGAAAGCTGACACAAAGGTGGCATGGTGGTGGTCATAGACTTATATTTTTAATACCAAAAACATATCTATACCTATCTCTATGTGGGGGTTCCCCTGCCTCAAAACTAGTATTAAAGGGATCATCAGAATGTGCATCAAAGTAAACTCCATCATCCAGTGTTACAACCTACTTCTATCCCCTCACCCTATAACTAAAGGATAAATTAACAGAAAGTTCCTTCTTCAGGAAATTTGGCTCGCTTCTCCTGTTGCCTGCGTAGCATTCAAAAGAATAAAAATGCCAGGGGGAATACCTCCCTTCCTCTGGCTTGTGTGTTTTACACAGCCCTTATAAACGGCTTGACTCAAGGAAAATGATTCCGTTCTTCTGGTGCAAACCTACACAGTTTCCAATAAAACCTGGGGGATGACTCCCTTTCCCTGGTGTCTCCAGCACACCTCCTAGTTTGGCACCAGGAGAATGACTCCCTTCTCCTGGTATTGCTTCGATTGCTTGGCACAGTTCACAACACGGCCAGGGGGAATGACTCCCTTCACCTGGCGTCTTTATCACAACTCCTATTTCAATATCAAGAGAATTGCTCCCTTCCCCTGGTATGCTTTGGCACAGTTCTTTCTTACTGCTTTTCTCTTGATGTACATTCTGCAACTCTGGTTTGTTGATAGCAATTTTCCAACTCTTGTTGGGGTCCCAGACCCTTCTCTGGTGGTCAATGGTTCTCTCTTTCTGGCTGTAAGAAGGAATATTTTACTCTAATATGCTCAGTATCGGTTTGGAGTCCCAGACCCCTCTCGGGTGATTAGTGGTTCTCCCTTTCCCACTATGACGAGGAAGATTTCCTCTAATATTCTCAGTATCCTCTTTCAGGTCCAGGACTCTTCTCTTGTGGTCAGTGGTATTATCTTTCCTACTGTGACAAGGATGATTTCCTCTTATGCACCTGGCATCTGCTTTCAGGTGCCCAGTCCCTTCTCTGGTGGTCAGTGGTTTTCTCTTTGCCACTGTGACGAGGAGAATTGTCCTCTTATGCTCCAGGTACATCTGCTTTCGGGTCCCAGAAACTTCTCTAGTGGTCAGTGGTTTTCTCTTTCCCACTGTAATAAGAAGGATTTCCTCTAATGCTCCTTCTCTGGTTACACCAACTAGCAGGCTTTCCACTGCGTAGGCGGGATAGAGCTTTGTGAATCAGCCTCCCTTTTACCCTTGCATCCCCTCCGGGTCTCCCGTACATACCATTACCTTGTGTGGGATCATGTTACATCACCACGACTTCTCTGCTGGTTCACCATCGTGGCTCAGTCGCCTGTGCAGAAGATTTTTCAGATGTTCCGTGGCTCTGTTCTCTCCCCTGGTCTGCTGCCCCGGTTCGATCCTGCTGAACTCGTGGAGGACTCCCACAACACTTCACCAGTGTCCTCTTCCCTCTGGTCCTTTGGCTGTGCCTGGATTTCTTGCAGTGCTTTGCTTCCACACCTGCTGTCAGACCCGGAAGGGTTTGACATGGGTGTGCCTGACGCAGCTGGGCTTCACCCATCTGGTATTCGGTTCCATGTCCCATTGCCAACACCAGTGTTTTCAAAGTAATTTTTACTGAAGAAATTACTTGGAAAAACAAATCGATTTTTTTTTGGCCACCCCATTTTTCCCCTTCCCCATACTATAACCCCTACCACAACACCCTCCCTTCCCCTTTAATCCCTTACCCCCTATTTATTTCAATATGTTTCTTTGAAGTAATTTCATCAGAAAAAATGACTTCGAAAAAGCTGGTGTCAGCAAAAGAATGCGACCCCGGCAGTCCTTTGTTCCTTTTTATACATTGTATCAAGTTCCGCCAATGCAGATTGTAAAAGTCCTTTTTCTCTGTGAACACCTGACTCCTTATGTCTCCTTGGGCCCCCTTGTACAAGCACAGGCAATGATCTGTATGTCTCCCTGTCTTGAACCTCTAGGTATTCTTCTTCTGTTTCCTTCTTGTCTCTTCCACTCTTTCATGCGCTCTGAGGCCAATGGGCATGTAGCGCCTAATAAGAATTTTAATAATAATAATAATAATAATAATAATAATAATAATAATAATAATAATAATAGTAATAATAGTAATAATAATACTATGTCTCCTGTGTTCTTCTTCATCCTAGTACTTTGACTTTAGGTTTTTCTCCAGTAAGGCAACATTACATGGGTTGACTTTTAATAAAATGGTTCTGCGCAATGGGAAGGGCTATGGAATGTTGGGGAGTGACAGCATTCAATAGGCTGTACCCCAGGTGATCGGCCTTGTCCCCACAGGGGGAGTTCCTCCCCATGAGGTCCTCGCAGATTAAACCAACCCTAGGGGGACAGTTGTGTAGTGGCCACACCTCCCTATCCTCGTGGGAAAGGGTTCGCCCACTGGTGAGAAGTGACAACACTTTATGAATCATCACACTGTTTTTACTGTTATAAATGTCAGCTGCTCGACATGTGCTACAGCAACACTTCTCCAGCAGTTAGAGTCAATGAACCTGGGTGCACTGAACGCTCTCTCGCACTGTGCATTGTGGTGGAGCAGCTTCATGATTTAACACAATTGCCTGTGGTCAAAGTGCTTGCTATGCCAATTCTGTAGGGTGTCATCATACCTTACCAGAGGTATATTGTACAGTAAGGAGGCATTAAGCATCTGTGCGGCTGATATTCCAGTGTCTGTCCCTTTTGATAAACATGTGAATTCAAGATGCCTGAGCCAAATAACAGGGTATTCCATAACATCACTTCCCTGAAGGCTGCACTCAAACTGATCACAAAGCTTTCAATATGTGTCAGCGATCTACTGCCTATCTATTGAAGCTGTCAATATTGAACTAGACATCCCTGCTGTAGTCAGCAACATTTGCTATGGTTTGTCTTCATCCAACGGCATGTTTTGTTCTCCAATTAAGTTGTGAGTTTGCTGTCAAGCATCCACGCGCGTTTGAAGAGGGTCTGTCCCTTTTGATGTTTGCTGTGAGCATCCCTGAAACTGACAAGAATAGTTACTCTGCCAACCTTTTGACCTTTGCTCGCAAAGAAAGGTCCTCTCTTTATTGTGAAGATTGCAGACAATTATATTTTTTTTACTGGCGGATTTCCATTTCTATATACAATCAACGTGACCTGTATGATGTTTTTTTTTTTCTTGAGAGAGCTCTCTCAATGGTTAAACATAACATTTTACTAATCTGTTGTCAAAAACCAGTAGTAAAGGAGGAGTCAGTGATTAATGTATTTTTTATTTATTGTTCTACGGTTACATAATTAACCTTTAACACATCCATTGCAGTACAAATACATAAGAATACATTAAAAATAGTTATTAACAGAAAGAGGAATAACAAACTACATCATACTAGTTTTTACAATATTCAGATTATATCTGACACTTCATAAATACTCAATAAAAACATAAACCATATCATTATTTACCTTTAGCAGCCTATCTACGAATTCATGAAATACCAATGTATTAAAAAAAATCTGATTGTTTCTATAATCAATGGTGTAGTCTCACCCCTAAAAATCCTCGCCCATAGTTTCTCTTCAGGGGCGTTTTTAAAATGTTCATAATATTTACCAAACAATCCTTGCCTTATTTCTGCTAACTTAATGCAGTCAATGAGCAAGTCTCTTAATGTGTCTACCTGTCTGTTACAAAATCTACATAGTATCTGTTCTTTGACACCCTTGGTTAAAGTACCCAGCGTTTCTTTTGTTAGCCATAGGTACATCCTAATTTTTAAGAACCCCTACCCAATTCTTGGTGAAGGGAAACAATTTAGATATTTTGGCAGAACATTCAAACCCCTAATTTCTTGGATACTAATATAGTTCTGGAAGGCCTTGTATCTATAGCATTCTTGAACCGTCTCACACCAGTCTGCTCCTTACAATTTCTGTTTGGCCTTCATGGGTCTGCTTATCAGCATTTCCAATGGAATTCCTGCTTTGTTTAACCAATTCAAGCAGTTTTTCTTCCAGAACATTACCAGCCCCACTCCTGATCCTTTAGCACATGTCATAAAATCGGAAGCATGGAATCACCTTTAGCCATAATGATCTTTATAAAAAATGACAGGAACGTCCAATTTACTGCCACCAGTAAAAAAGTGAATCCCAACTCATGGCGTATAATCTGTATTGGAGTACCTCTCAGCAATCCCAGTGTCCTCCTCCAAAATTGTCCCTCCAATTTATTCCAAATCCCTGTACACAAAAACATTTTTCCTTCCACTCCATATGTCACAATTGGGATCACTTTTTGTTTATAAAAGGTCAATAGAGGCACATACGAGAAGCAACCAAACATTTTCTGGAGTAGCAACCCTTGGAATGATGCTGAAGTCATTTTTAATTTTTAATCATTCCTGTAAGGGATCTCTGACCCTGATACATTCACCAAGCTAGCCAGGTATCCATACTCCAGGACCCTTTCGAAAGACAATGCCTCATTACAACCTGTCAGGTTTGGACCACGTTGATTCCGTGACGGCGGTAACAAAGTTTCCGTGTCCGCAAGGTTGCGGAAAGACCGTCCGATTACATGCTGTTGGTCGCGCGCACCACACGGACGCGGAAACGTTGTTACCGCCATCACGGAAAAAGCCACGGAAATGGACATAGCGCTGCCACAAGTAGCGCAAAACCTGTGTCCGCCTCCGTCGCCACGGACACGGAACCGGAAATACCATGATTGCCAAAACAGGAAACAGAGAGGCGGCCATCATATAAAGCACAATCCATTGCCATCCAGAGTCACACAAGCAGAATCCACACTGTGAGAAGGCAAAAGGGACCACCAGCATGTCTGCCAGGATTCCAGCTCAGAGGCAAGGCAAACAGCGCTTTAGTGAGGCAGAGCTAACTGTTCTGGTGGAGCATATAGTAGAGCATGCAGAGATGCTGTTCAGTGCCGATCAACGGCGTGCCACACAGCAGCAGAGGAAGGAAGTGTAGGCGGAAGCAGTACGCAAGTGCACCGCTGTGGGCGTGACTGTGAGGAGCGTCAAGGACTACCACAAGCGGTGGGACGACGTCAGGCTGAGGGTTCAGAACCTGATTTCCACACACCGCCAAAGCAGCAGTGGGACAGGTGGAGGACCCCCTTCCCCACTGAGGCTGCAAGCATGGGAGGAGCGTTGCAGCAGTGTCCTCCACCTTGAGGGCATCCATGGGATCGGGGAGGCTGAGGCAGGAGTGAGCCCACCTGCAGATGCTGGTAAGTGGTGAAACATGAATGCCATATGAGAATATGTTGATGGCATGACTGGGCCAAAGGACCCATTAACAACCCCCCCCCCCCAAGCAGTGCATGACTGGGCCAAAGGACCCATTAACAAGCCCCCCCCCAACCAGTGCATGGCTGGGCCAAAGGACCCATCATGATCTGTATGGCAACCAATATCACAACAATGCATACCCCCAACAATCAGATGCATGTAACTAACACTATTGAATGATCAACCTGTATGATGCATGTGATGCACCCATCAGCCACCACCACAACACTAATTGCATGTCCTCTGTGTCCCCACAGCCATATCAAGTGAAAGTGATACTGCACAACAGGCCAGGCAATCTGCACCGGTACGTGTCCAAGCCATGTCCAAACCACCGCCCCTGCACAAGAGGATGCTGCTAGCAGTTCGGCATCTCTGCCCCCATTATCAACTGCAACAAATGTGCCGGCCACCACCACCGACATCCCCAGCGTCTCCACGCTGCCTGAGGCAAGACAGGTGCCACGGGAACCCATCATGCCCACCCAAACCAACACAGAAGGCAGCTGCACTGCAGAGGAGGCGGCCTGTAGTGACAACAGTGCCCCGGCAGAGCACTCTGATACTGGGCCACAGGGCGAGATGCCCACATTTGATGACCTGGGATCCTTCCATCAGCTGGAGTTTAGCCCCACATCACTCCGAAGTCCCATGAGGTCACCCACCCCATCTATGGCAGAGCTTAATTCCCGCAAGCAGCGGATGGAGGAGCAGCAGGCTACCCTCACCCAACTGGTGGAGAGGATGCTCGAGGGATCTAGGCTGCAGAGGGAGTGCTACAGCACGTCAGTGCGTCACCTAACAAGGTCCATTGGACACTTTGCCAGCACTATTGTCACCCTGGCACGCCATGTGCGGGAGGGTAATGACAACACCTCCAGTCTCATAGAGTCCATGTTGATTGGGCAACAGGCAAATATTGCACGTATGCCATCTATACCTGATTCTGTGCCATCCAATACCACCACCCCATCCAGCTCCACTACTGCCAGTCCAAGGAGGCGGTCGAGTCGGCTAACGGGGCTCTCGGGCAAGGATGCACAGGCACAGAAGCGTACACGGAAGTGATGGCATGTGTGTGGGGCCCTGCAGGACACACGTGGACTTGAAGGGTGTGAGGGGTGGGTACGTTTGGGTGGTGGGGGGGCTTGTTTTGGGGGTTTGAACATTGGGGCCTGGGTGAGGGTGGGTACGTTTGGGTGGTGGGGGAGGTTGTTTTGGGTGTTTGAACATTGGGGCCTGGGTGGGGGTGGGTACGTTTGGGTGGTGGGGGAGGTTGTTTTGGGTGTTTGAACATTGGGGCCTGGGTGGGGGTGGGTACGTTTGGGTGGTGGGTGGGCACGGGTGTACAGCTTCCCTAACCATTGCACCTCCTTCCCTGTTGTTAATTCATCAATATATCATCATTTGAAATCAAAACATACATGTGTGGACATCTATCATTTCATTTGCAGTACAACAAATAATTTATTGTCATCACCATGTCCATGCATTGCTGTGAATGTGCTGTGTCTCAAAAGTAAATGCGAATCAGTTCATCCCGTGCTCGTTGGCCATCAAGTGGACCCCCAGGGGGAGGTGGTGCCATCCCATCCCCATCCCCATCTCCATCCCCATCTTCTTCATCTGCGTCTGGGGGCATTGGGATGTTCCTGCACAGGCAGAGATTGTGCATCATGGCACATACGAGCGTGATTTTACCCGTCTTCACTGGGCTCTACAGCAGTGATCCGCCAGATCTGCTCAAACAGCGGAACCGGGCCTTCAGCAGTCCGAATGTCCTTTCAATCATTCCATGTGTGCGGACATGTGCCCTATTGTACGCCCCTTCATGCCTGTTCCTTGGTCTCCGTACAGGTGTCATCATCCATGGCGTGAGTGCATATCCAGCATCACCTACATGGGATGTAGATGGGGGGACATGTCAGTGTTTGTGCTATTATGTCTTCATCTGATGCTGTGCTATCTTGTATGATTGTTCATTCATGCATGTGTGCCATGCAGTGGTTGGAAGTGTTTATTGGCCATCACAGTGGATGTAGCCAAATGGATATTGACCTACACATTTACGTGCATGTGTACTCTGCCCTGGTGGTGACATTTGATTGTGAGTATGGCATAGTGCAGTGATGTGCACACATGGCAGAGTCACTCCACTGTAATGAAGTAGTTAATGCAGGAGGTCTCGTTTACAGGCATCATGTGCATTGGGAGGGTAGTGTTCCATTTTTGGGTGGGTGTTTGGAGTGGCACAAGGTGTATGGGACAGTGACAGTATCGGCTGTGTGTGTCATGTGGCAGGTTGTATACGGGCACACTGTGTTGACCTGTCATGTCTTCCTTTGTGATGTTTGGGATCCGCTCTCTATTTGGTTGATGGCAGGGGGGGTGATGCATGTGCGGTCACAGCGGCACACTCACATTGCTCATTCGCCTGGAGACACACACACCACTTCAACAGGGTCGTAGCATTGTCAGCTGTACTCACCTAATAGCCATGTGGTTTGTCCAGCATAGCGTTCCATGTACCGTGGCAACGTGGAATTCCGCAGTACCATTGAGTCATGGGTTGAGCCTGGGAAACTTGGGCAGCAGTGTGTAATCAGTAGCGTGGCATCACATACCATCTGTACATTCAACGAGTGATACTGTTTCCTATTGCAGAACACCATCTCAATTGCACGTGGTACTGTCAGCTGAATGTGGGTGCAGTCAACTGCACCTATTCAATTTGGCATGCCTGCTATGGCATGGAAGGCCAACTTGGTGGCAATGACCTCGGGGAGGGTACGGGGTAGGGCTATGTGTTCCGACACATGGCACAACAGGGCATCCAGTACCTGTACCAGGATTTTTGAAAAACAGGGTTGTGTTATGCCGTGCAGCTCACCAACCATGTGTTGATAGGTGCCAGTGCCAAGGAAATGCAGCACAGACACAACCTTCAGGAGGGGGGGTGGCGGTGGGGGTGTCTATGTGGCTGCTGATGTTGTCCTCAATCATGGCAGTGATGTACAGGATTGTTGGACGGTCCAGCTGGTATAGTGTGTGGATCTGTCCTGGGGTAAGATTCCAGGGTGAGGCCCTGATGTGTGGTATTGCAGGCTGCCTGCGGGGTTGTGCCGGCTGGACAATGGGGTTTGCCATAGGTGCAGGGTTGGCTGATTGGCGCCTGCGCCTCCTCCGCCTCCGCCTCCTCCTCCTCCTCTGCACCATTACTGCTATCATGTGCACTGCTGCCTGTTGGTTGAGTAGGCCCAGTCCAAGTGCTACTAGAGCGCCTGCCTGCATGGTTCTGTGTTGTGTTGGGCTGGGTGTGGTCCTTTTGTAGGCTCCCAGTGTGCTGCTGGGTCCAGCTGGGCTGATTTGGTGCACCTGTGCCCTGATTCAGTTCAGCAGGCACTGTTTAACGTCATGTTCGTGGTGACGGCGGTACCGCCACCGTGATCACGGTTTTAACGCCATTTTTCTGGCGGTGTTTCCGTGTCCGCGCTAGTTGTGATGCTCACGGTGTTTCATATTGCTGGTAATGGAGGGGATTCCATGCAGGTGTACTTTACGGGACCTTAACTCCGCGGTCGTGGTTGGGGGAGGTGATATTTCCGGGGCCGCGCGTCATGATTGGGCGGACGTGGAAAAGTTGCTGGTATGGTTTTACCGGCAGCGTTAACTCTGGACCGGTGTACTTGTAATGAGGCCCAATGTTTTCAACCCTCCCCTTCATCATTTTTGTTCTAGTGGTTTGGTTAGGGGCCAGGCACATTACCTTTGTTTTAGTAGCATTCATTTTATTTCCATTCTCTTGGCCATATAATTCCATCCCAAGTAGTTCCTTTTTCAGACCCACTGGCTTCTGGTCTATTAGAACCAGATGAGCCATTGGAATACTTGTCCTCCTATCTTCAGTGGGAATAATTTGGTTCTTTTCAGATAGTCCCCAATATCTGTCGAATAGAGGTTATATAGGGCTGGGGCTAACATACACCCCTGTTTCAAGCCTCTTTGCATTGGAATCGGTTTAGACAGAAGCCCGTGCTGGTTCAACCTCACCTGAATGGAGGTATGGTAGTGTAAGCCCTTGATTAGATTGAGTAGGTCAGAGGGGCATCCCCATTTCTCAAGTTTCTTCCAAAGTCTCGCCATATCGACAGAGTCGAATGCTGCTTTGAAGTCGATGAATGCCTGGAAATTTGGCTGTCCGGTGTGTTTTACTTGCTGTTTAAGTAGGTCTAAAGAGGCCACATTAACAGCAGTGGCTAGTTCCACCAAAAACCCTGACTGAAAGGTATCTATTATTGCCTCGTCCCTCACCCAAACCAATCAGTCTTTCAAATATTTTGGCCGACACATCCAGGAGCACTGTAGGGTGATAGTTTTGAGGTTCAGCTCACACGACTTATTTATAAATGGGTACTATCACTGACTTCATCCATGAGTTCAGAATAATTTTCTGCCTCAGAACTAGCTGATACATAGTTGATAGTATGTTTGCCCATTGCCCCGGGTGCGCATTCAACATGTCATTTGACAAGCCATCCGCGCCAGGCGCTCGGGATGTGGATAATCGTGCAATGCTAATCGTGCAATGACATTTAATGTCATCTCTATCACGGGTCATTTGTTATATTTTGCATAATTGTATCACTATGCTCTTTGCTTGTAAATGCATATAGATCTCTGAAATGGTCTATCCAATTTTCCTCAGAGATAATATTGGCCTGTACTTCTTGTTCCGTGCCCTGTTTCAGGTTTAATATTGCCCATATTGCTGCACTGTTCTTGGTTGCCAATGCTTTCATCATGTGTTCTGCATCTCTCTGCAACATTAGCGGTTTATGTGCATGCAACAAGTTATTCAATTTTTCCTTAAGGGCTTTGACTTTTTTGGTGTTTCTACCGGATCACTAACCTGTAAACTCAAGATTTTCTGTCTGATTTCTTTTTTTATTCTCTGCCACTAATGGGACATAGGTATGAATATATTTCTTTTGATTGACCTTTCTACCTGGGCATTTTATTATAAATTGGTCAAGGGTTAATGGGTAGCCAAGATCTGGGTACCCAATCCAACCAATAGCCGGTTAAATTCAAGCATAGTCAATGAATGTCCATCTAAAATGTTTTTTTCCCGAGGATACCTTCAGGTTTGCCCTGTAAATGTTTCTTATACACGGATAGTCCCTGGCGGCCCAACTTGTTATAACCAAGTCATTGTCACTGCTGTTTTGAGAGATCACTGCCAGGTCGCTCTCTGGGGCATGTCTCCCTTTTGTGTACCATTCCCCATTAATAATTCTCTAGATTCCATTAAAGCAAGCCATGCCTTTGATCTTGCTCTCTTTATACATTTTCCCTCAGTCAAACAGGAGATATTTAGACCTCCCATTATAATGATTCCTTCTATTGAGGGATCTAGTATACACACATCTAGTAATCAATTAACACCTGCCAGAAATACTTGTGTGTTTATCCCCAGAAGGTTCCAGTATAAGTTATGATTGCCCCATGAGACACCTGTTCTACCCTTCAATATGTCCCAATCAAGTCTTGTTAACTGGTAGAATCTATTAGGGGTGACCCAATGTATCAATCTCAATCCTCAGTCCTTTTTGCAAGCACTAATTAGCCCTGCCGTTGGTCTGTCCCATTCCCCCTTACTGTGCTGTACTATGGCAAGAGTATACACATCCACAAAGCCTCTTCTTGCAGCCAGGCCTCCAGCAAGCTGAAGACATCTAGACCATCTAAGAGCTTATTTCCTTCCCGCCAGAAGTCGAAATTACCGCGTCTGTTCCAGGAACCCATCTGAAGTTCAGTTTTAATTATTCCCATTTCTTTCTAATCTCCCCCTGAGTTGGTTCCCAAAATCCCCAGGAACCAAGCCCAATCTCTGGACTCCTGGGGCTTTTGCATTACTTGAATGTGTTCAATAGACCGTGGGAAGCCTTGTGCACACGTTATCTTTAGTGGTAAATGTTGTGTCACTTGCATACGCGCTTAATTTGGGAACAGCAAATCCTTTTACTAACTGTTTCTCCCACTAATCTATCTCAAAAATCACACAACCAAATGGCCTTAGTAGAGGGCCCTCCTCCATAACTATAGCCTTGTCTGAATTCAACGATATATGCAAAAAGACACAGTGGCAACAATCGCTATGCACAAATTCCACTCGATGAATATCTCCCTATTCTACAACCCTTACCCTTACAACATGTCTGTTCTTTGACACTTATGTGGAGGGTGCATCCACATCATCCAGGAACCTAGGGTGTGCATCTCTCTTGTCTACTTGTTGTGTGGCATGCATGCTGCTGTATTTTTAGTTTGGGCACACCTCCTCACAGGAATTCTTTGAGCTCGCTTTATTCAAGCCTTACCATCAAACTTTCCACTCAAAGTACATGCCAGTGTGTTTTCAAAGCAGTATTCTAAGAGTTAGTGGGCCTCATTATAAGATGGCGGTAAGGCAACAACGGCGCCAGTATCGCTACTGGCACCGTTGCTACTGTACCACCATACTATGAGTTGTGCTTGCAGGTCTTGCTCTGCCTGACAGGTATAACCAGGTGGGCAGTGCGGCACCCGCAAGCACAACTCGTGGATGCACCAGCACCGTTATGAATGGCGCCAGTGCATCCGAGCTCCCCATTCCCATTTAGCCCTATGGGGCTGAATGGGGATGAGGAGTCCCTTATTGCCGGCACCCGCAAAAGGGCAATTACCGGGTCTGCCGACCTCGGCATGACCCGGTAATTGCCCAATCGCGGGTGCCGGTAAAATCACGGGTCAAGCGGCAGCCGTGCCTTTGTTACAGGCAAGGCTATCTCGAAACCCGTAATGAGGCCCAATGACTTAATTGGAGCTGGAAACCTGCTACAGGTGTAATACAAATATCTTAACCAGGTCTGGGTTCAGCCACATGATGTATAAGCATTATGCGTGCCCTTCACTGAAGTCCTGTTAAAAACTATCATCGGCAAAGCCAACAGTTTTGACTTGTGTATAATTATTAGGCACTTGCCAGGCACTGCTATTAGATGCCATTGTACTCGCATCATTTTTCACCTGCTACCATCGATAGCCAGTTAATTTCACTATGACAGTGCCTGGCAAGTGAATTTCCCATGCCCACACAAAAGCCCAAACTGTTGGCATTACCAATACTTGTTCTTTTTACTGGCAGATGAGGTGTGTTATGTGTGTTTAAAGGGAGTGTGTTCAGGTGAGACTGAATGGTGTAGTATATGTCTGTTTTGTTGTGGTGTGTAACAAAGGAAGAGGTATTGTCTTCTGTGTGCTTGCCCTCATGGCCACGATGACTGCAATGTTCAAAAAAGCTGTGTTCACTTTAAATAATGTCGAGTGAATGTTGAATGTATGTTATTGTGGAAGTCAGTTGGAATTGAGCTGTGTGTGAATGAGGTGGCTGGTGGATGTCTATTGTGTGTTGCGGTGAATGAATAGCTGAGTGGATGTCTGGTTGCTGTACATTGAGAATAAGAGGAAGAGGTGTTGAGTTCTGCATGCTTGCCAAGATGACTAAAGGTAAAATGGTTCAAATAAAACAAAACACGTATATTTTTGAAAAGTTAGAACTGTGCTGAGCCAAGTTAAAAAAAAAACTCTAAATTGCTTCTGCTCATAGAATTCTTTTCATTATATAGAAAATACTACTTTTTTCTGTTAAAGTAATTATTTAAGTGTTGTTCAAGCATCTTCTAAAAAATATATATATATTTGTGTTTATTATTTATGAAGGGCCAACTCACCCATAGGCCTCAGAGCACTACAATACATATAACACAAAACACAAGGACAGCCATCAAAATAAAACAAAACCAAACAAATCAGTCAATAACAATTCTTAAACTCGTGGTGAGTAATAGCCTTCCCAGTGAATTACAACATCTCAAAAAAGATGGTAAATTACTGTGTCCGCAACCAATGACAATACAGTCAGAGCCATCCATCAGAGACCACTCCTTAACATGAACCCTACTCATAATTGTGAAATCCCGGGCCCTAATGCAACTCCCCCTGGCTTTTGTTCTTCTGTTTGATGAGTTCTAGCATCTACCAACACGCATATTGAGCAACTGGTTCTTCGCCAGGCCATAACATTTTTAGTGATGTCAGTAATAGTGAACATTTAAATGAAGCCCATTTTAACTTGAATTAATCATTGCCAGTTGTAACATAATATAAACAACGACATTATCACATTGTAATATGCAATTAAATCAATACACCATTAAGTTTCATAAAAGATAATGAAAACACTTAAAGGTAGAAGAGTAAGAAAATTTGTGTATACATGAATTCATAATTTACAGGGCCTGTGGTAGCAGCACAGTTGTTATGGTTGAGTTGTTCAACTCATAGAAAGAGCCCTTTTTTGGGTGCCTTATAACTTTGCCCCCCGGACGAATCCTCACCAAACATTGCAAAAAAAGGATATGGCCCCCTCAGAATGCTTTTGTGAAGTGTGGTTCAATTTTGTCCAGGGGCAAAGTTATAAGGTGGTCCCAACATTTGTGGAAATCCTCCCAGACGCAATGGAAAAAAAAGCTTGTGCCTACAGCCCAAACTGCTGGATGAATGATTACCAAAATTACGCTAGGAGCGGGGGCTTGGTCCCGAAAGCGTGCTTTTGTAAACGTGGAGTAAATCGGTCCAGTAGTTTTATAAAGAAATGGCCAAAAACTAGGGCAAAACAAAATGTGTGATATCTGGGTCCGGTCTACAGACTAATTTCCTGATTTGGGGTACGCAGACACCTCTAGACCAATCAAGGCCTGGCGGGGATGTAAGCAGACATCGCATGCGCCCACTGATTGGTCAATTAAAAACGTGAGGTGCATCAAAACCTTTGCAATCGATGCCATGCTGGATTTCGCGAACAGTGCCTATAGTCTGCGGACATCGCGGTAAAAACATATTAAAAAACACAACATTGCACTTGTCAAACAAATGAAATAATCTCTGGGTAGTTGAGGGTTGATGAGGATGGGATGGGGTATGGCCATAAAAAGCCAAACATCTGATGATTTGTCTTCTACTAAGTCTGCAAACATCTCGGATGTTCAGGGACATTCATGCATATTTCTGCATTACAGGGTTGGTGAAAAGCAGTTATTGGTTGGCTTATATTATCCTCAGAATACCCCCAGCACCTCTTGGGCACCTTAGGCATCCATGAAATACATCCCCATATTAATATTTACGTCCTTTGCATTCACATGCTCACTCAATTACAGCTTCATTCCGTTCTCTGCTCCAACTCTCTCTTCTTTCCTGTCTCCCCCATCTTCCTTCTCTCACTTCCCTTTTCCTCCAGCAGACTGGTGATCCCAGGATGGGAACGCAATACGACCCAGAGCTCTGACAAGGATAGGCACTTGAGACCACTATGGTGGTGATTCTGAAATGGGGTAAAAGCGCAATAATGAATGTATTAATTAGTGCATAGTTATATGCTTGGGTTCTTATTTCCTCTAGTTATCCAGTTATTGTGCTTTTGTATGAGTTATATGATTGCCTTCATAATAAAAAGGAAAATCTAGAAAAGGAAATAGACATTGGGGGTCATTACAACCCTGGCGTTAAAGGTTTAACAGCGCCGTAAAAGGTGTCGGCGCCGTTAAACCCTTAACGCCTGATTACGAGGTCCCTTTGCGGGACCCGACCTTAACGGCTGGTTTTACCAGCCGTTAAAGTAGGGTGCCGCAAAGGGACCTCGGTGCTAATTACGGTACCGCAATTTGCGGTACCGTACTTAGCGCCTTCCCCAGTCCCATTGAGCCCTGTGGGGCGAAAATGGGAATGGGGAAGGGCCATGGTGAAATGGGGAAATACCACCCCGCCAACCTTGGAATGGGGCGGTATTTCCCCATTCCACCATGGCGGACTTGTTACAACACCGGCATCAACCATGGTGCTAATAGCACCATGGTTTAGCGCCAGGGTTGTAATGAGGGCCATTGCATTTCCTAAATGTAATTAGAGTAAGAGATACGCATAGCAAGGTGTATTTCTCTAATAAATAGACTTCATAAAATCGGGCTAAAATCGTACTGGAGGGGCAAGGTAGAGGAGGCTCCCCCCTGAATACAGCACTAACTTCCATCTTTCCCTTGCTACTGCACCCTTACATACATCTCGTCCACCAAAAAGTGCCTTATTGTCCCAGAGGAGCCTGAGCACTATAAGTGCACATGACTGAATTGTGATTTTTTGTCATGGAAAGAGTACGAAAATTTGTAAAAAAAGCCATGTACGGACCCCCGACGAGCAGAAGTCCAGCTGATGACCCTATGATCTGATTGCGCCATGGGTACTTTGGGACTCGCTTAGACATGAAAAGCCTGGTAGTCACAAACACAAGGTCCAATCTTCCATCAATTATCAGATTCTTGGCAATCACTTTGAGCCGAAATATATGGTTATTTGTTTGTACTGTCATGTTGCCTTATCTGTGAGTGAATGCATTGCAGTAGCTGTGCTGTTAGGATTTCCATCCATTTTCTAGGGCGGTCTAAGTGCCACATTGGATGTGAACACAGAACAACTTTCTCACACTTTCCGTTCCACACAAATGCTCACTTATTTTTTTAGGCTTGTTTTTTTGCCCCAGAGACTTTTCTTCGGACTCATTTAATGAATTACAGCTACGTTTGCCTTTTGTTCACATAACAGAAAGCACATTTTAATCTGTTCTGTGCTCAAAGCATACATGTGAAAATGTTCTATATTTTTGGACCACAGGTTGTATTTGCATACTTTTTCCCTTTCACAGAATTTGACTGACGAAAGCTTGCAAAATGTCAGTTAATTCAAAACGTCAACATTACACCACGGCGGTATACATGAAAGAAAGGCTAGCATTGCTTTATGGGTGTATCTCGTATTGTTCTTTTAGTCTGACCCCTTAACACACTATTATCTGCAATAGAGAAGAGCTCTCTGCTTTCTTTGAGTTCAAATAGATTTAGGGCCTGATTTACAGAAAAAAGCACTACGTTTGCTCAAAAATGTAAGAACGTGTGCTAGGATTGGCCAGCACAAATGCATTGTGCGAGAAGGAGAATTACACAAATAAGCGCAAGTAGGGATGAACAGTGCAAAGAAAATAGGATTGCACCAGACATGCCCACAACACGCCCCTAGTGCAAACCCAGGAGCCACCTGAACCTACCGTTTTGCGCACATTTCGAGCCGTTACACCAGATGCAACCACAAATAGCAAGGCGAGAACCCACAAGCAACGACCAAGAGCTACACTCATACCAGCCATCAACAACCCCACTCATAAAAAAAATCTTCTCTCCCCAAATGCAGCGTGCACCTACACCCACCATTCCTACTCTCGGAACACCCACCAACCTAAGCCACCCACATGCAAGGGGCACCTACACCAACCATTACCAGCCCCTGTAGATACACCAAATTAAGCCACCCACATGCAAACGGCACCTACACCCACCATTCCCACTCCCTGTACACCCACCAAATTCAGCCACCCACATGCACAGTGCACCCACACCCACTATTCCTACTTCCCATACACCCACGAAACTCAGCCACCCACATGCAAAGGGCACCTACGTCCACTATTCCCACCTCCTGTACACCCACCAAATTATGCCACCCACATGCACAGTGCACCTATATCCACTATTCCCATCACCTGTACCACCACCAAACCAAGCCACCCACATGCACAGTGCACCCACACCCACTATTTCTACTCCCTGTACACCCACGCATCTGAGCCACTAACAAGCATAGGACACCTACACCCACCATTCCCACCTCCTGTACACCCACCAAATTAAGCCACCTACATGCACGGTTCACCTATACCCATTAGCTGAAGTGTGGCAGAAGTGTTTGGTAGTATTCGGTGGTGGAGGACGAACAAAGTAAGTCATTAAATATTGCAATATAAGCATGGTTCGAATCGCACACGTTTTGACAAAATTGTTAAAGGCTATATTGCACTATCTTGCATGGTACATTTACTCATGGCTCAGCATTATACTGTATAACTTGCCGCGTGCTAGTTCATCCAAGTAAGATTACCCAAATTAAGACACTCAAGTACTAGCACTGTTACCTAGCTAGGCTTTCTCACAGCTATCATGTTCCCATTCTTTGTTATACACAATGCCACACCCTGCTCAGGAGGGATATTCATCACGCATGAAAATGGCTTATCCAGACTTGGCTGCCCACGCCTCCACCCCATCCCCTGCCCTACCCCATTCCTACCCGTCAGATTACCATTTCCACCCCAGATCAAACAAGAGACCAGCAGCCGCTCCAAAGTCAATACTAATCCTCGGCTGGCCCCAACCGCCTATCAAACAACCTCTAGTTACACCCCTACTGAAGTAATTACCAACAACAGAACCCCCATCCAGAGCATCGACAGATATAACAGGCTTAGGTCTAGGACTAAATTCATTCATCGGAATACAAAGCCATTATCAACCATTACCGGATCCACCAAAAGAGATGCCACATATAGAGCCCACCAATCTAAAGTGCCACCTATAACACCAAGCAACATGAATAAAGACACTAACGCTCAACCGTCCTCAACACTAGGTGACGCTGCACACGCAGATCCCATCCCCAACATTAAAGGTGCGCTAATCATGGCACGTTCACTCGGAGCTCATGCCATAGAAATATATGACCTCATCATTGACCAACAACTAGATATCCTAGTCGTAACAGAAACCTGGCTACATGCAGCCTCTGGTCCTCTACTTGCCATTGCCATTCCCCCAGAATGTAATATCCTCATAACTGATAGAACCAGTACACAAGGAGGTGGTGTTGCCATAATAGCCAAATCCACCCTGCAAGTTAGAGCTTGCCACCTTGAGGAAACACAGGGATGTGAACTCCTTCTAGCCAAACGTGCCTCTAACCCCAAAATCACTATCAATCTCCTCATTGTATACAGATCACCAAACAAAAACACTTATCCTGAGAGAGAGATCCCACTACTACTCACACCCATCATCAAACCTAACACCAAATGCATCATTCTTGGAGACCTGAACCTAGGCTACAAGGACCCTTTGGATCAGAAAGCTACAGCATTTCACTCAGCCCTGCAAGATATGAACTTCTTACAGAAAGTCAATACCCCCACCCACAACAAAGGGAGAGTACTTGATTGGATCCTCACCCTGAACACTCAAATTTCCATTGGCTTTGTCCAACCACTCGACTGGTCTGACCACCATATCATTAACTTCTCCATTAACGCCACAGCTATTGACCCCACTGCATCAACCAAACTTGCCACCTAGGAAACCAGAAATATTAAAAAAACTCACAGCAGAGAACGTCTCTGTAGCCTTAAAGAACAAACTTGCATCTAGCACACCTAAGAGTAGCAACCCCAGTTGCCTGGCAGAGTACTACCAAAAATGCCTCTTAACCACTATCGACTTATTAGCTCCTGTCACAACCAAAACCCGTTGTGCCAATAAACATTCAAGCTTCTGGTTTAACAATTAACTAGTTATTCTGAGACGGATGAAAAGATCACTAAAGCATATCCACAAAAAACACCAATACGTCAGACTCAGCCAAAGCATTCAATGAAGCTAACAAAGCATATAAAACAGCCATAATAACCCACAAAGCGCATGCCTTCAATTTACGCATCAGTAAGGCCTCTTCCAACTCGAAGGAACTGTTCACTATACTTAGAGAACTATAAAATGCATGCAGACACCTCAACTGTGAACACCAGCAACATTTGGTACAACACAATCCAAAACGCATTAGCATCCAAAATGTTACTTCTCCAAACGAAAATAGTTAATATAAGACAAGTCTTAGAAAGCAAAACTGCACCTACCCTCACAGAGAACCAACCCATGACAACCACTACAAGCCATTCCACTTCACCCCTGTTTGTTTGTTTTTATTATTTATATTGTGCACCAGACCCAGGGGTATTTGGGCGCGATAGCATAAGAGGGTTGTTAAACTTAGGTTACAAGTGTACAAGTATAGGTACAGCTATGGTTACAATGCTGTATAGATGACACAATAGGCAGGCAAAAAGAGAGTGTACAATGTGTGGCATAGATCTGTGAGACATACATAAATATATTACGGCAGTTACAAGTGTACAAGGATAGATACAGTTGAGTTACAGCACTGTATAGATGCTACAATGGGCAGGCAGAAAGAAAGTATACCGCTTGTGACATGGATCTGTAAGACATTCCTAAGTATAGTAAGGCAGTATGGACTCTTACATACAATGGGTGCAGGATAGATACATGTATAGTCTGGTCAGACGTCCTGTTCCTTTAGCCAGTGGATCAAGCTAGCTCGGAATTGTAGGTAGGGTAATTCTTCCCTTAATGCAGGAGGGCGGGAGTTCCAATATTGAGCTGCTTTAACAGGGAAGCTGCTCCCACCGGACTTGGTGAGCCTAAATCTAGGTACTAGTAGGAGGTTGGAGTTGACGTTCTTAGTGGGCGGGAGGCTGTTTGTCTATTAAATCTGTCTGAGAGGTAATGTGGGGCTGCATGGTTGAGGCATTTGTGTGTCAGGGATGCAGTTTTGAGGAGGATTTTGTCTTTAGTAGATAGCCAGTTGACTGATCTCCTAAGATCCGATTTACGGGCCTTTTTAGGGAAATTTAGGGCAGCTCTCAAGGCATTGTTTTGAAGAATTTGAATTTTTTAGATGATGTGTTTATTGCTGCCAATATATAAAGCGTTGCAATAATCCAATTTAGATAAAATTAAGGCTCGCGGTAGTATGATACAGTTATTAGGCGAGAGGAAGGGCTTGGCTGCTCTGATTAGCTTGCAAGTATAGGAGGTGGCTGAGGCCAAAGTATTAACTTGATTGCCAAAGGAGAGCGTGGAATCTAAGTGGAAACCAAGTGTTTTGACTACCTTGGCCACAGTGATATTTTTGTTGTCGATTGCGAATGAGGCATAGTTAGGACCTAGTTTCTTAATGTTGGATGGTGTACCTAGGATGAGGAGTTCTGTTTTGTCATCATTCAGGCTAGACCATGAGAGGCCATCCATGCCTGGATGATTAGGTAGACTCTGTTTACAAAGGCCAAATCCTTGTCATAATCTCCCGTCAACGGGATGAGGATCTGTGTATCATCAGCATAATTAGTGTAGGTGATACCTAGATCATCTAGATCATCGAAAAGGGGCTTTGTGAAGACATTGTACAGAGTAGGGGAGACGCAGGAACCTTGGGGTACACCGCATGAGATAGGTGTAGAATCCGCTGCTGCTATGGGCGAGAAGACTCACATTGTCCTGTTATCTAGGAAGGACTGGATCCATGTGACTGCTTCCTGGGAGAAGCAGACTGCGGAGACTAGATGGTTGCAGAGTATTGTGTGGTCTACCAAGTCGAATGCTGCCAATAGCTCAAGGAGTAATAGAAGTGCTGTACTGCCTTTGTCTCTCAGTGTGTCTATTTGTGCCTTAAGGTCTAAGAGAGCAGTCTCAGTACCATGCTGGGGTCTGAATCCAGATTGGCGAACACCTAGGAGGTGATTTTGTTCCAGGTGGTGCTGAATTTGTAGGTAAGCTACTTTATCCAGAATTTTGAGGAGGAATGGCACTGTGGTTATGGGACGGTAGTTGGTAGGGATATTAGGGTCAAGAGTTTGTTTTTTAAGGAGGGGGAGGACCCAGGAGTGTTTCAAGTTGCAGGGTATGGTGCCTGAGGTGAATGAGCCATTTATAAGTTTGGTAATGAACGTGGAGAGTTCGCGGGCAGCGTCTTTTATAAATTGGGCTGGACATGGGTCGCCGTGGCAGTTGGACGGTTTGATGGAGAGAATAACTTTCTCCACTTCTTTGGTGGATACTTTGCAAAAGTGGAAGCTGGAGGTGGGTAGTGTGGGAGGGGTAGGGATAGGTTGCAGTGGAGATGTGGGGTTAGTGTCAGTCTTGGTGGTATTCTCATGGTTGTCAGTCTTAGTAGTAGCAATGGTATCTTTTTTATTATTAATTTTCACCTGGTGCATTGATATCTTGTTGGCCAGAGCATTCTGCATATTCGTGCAACAGTTTTTATCCTTCATACAGGAGTCAGGAGCTTGAATAGGGGATTCTACTTCTTTTAGGATAGCAAATAATTCTTTGGTATTGGATTTGGCTTGGGAGATGCGGGTGTTGTAAGAGGTTTGTTTGGCTAGGATAATTTCCTTCTTGTAGAGGGTGGATAGTTTGGTCAAGTTATTTTTGTTAAGGTCTGAAGGGTCTGATCGCCAGATTTTTTTCACTGAGACGTTTTTCTTGTCTTATGGCTTTCAGGTGGGGTGTGATCCACGACTTTAGGTGTTGACGAGGTTTGCTCTTGCTGACCTTCAGTGGTGCAATGGTGTCAAGTTATGCGAGCATCACTTCATTGTACAACTGTACCATGGTAGCTGGGTCAGTTAGGTCTGGGATAGAATTTAGGATATGGAGGATGAGGGGGATGAGGTTTTCCAGAGTAATATTTCTTTTATTTCTGGTGGGTGCGGCTGGAGCTGTCTTACCAGTAATCATGGGGAGGCTAGCTTCTATGTTGAAGGAGATCAGGTAGTGGTCCGACCAGGGCCGGGGCCTTATTGAGGTGATGGATATATGGCCATTGTGTTCAGCGAACCAGTCTAAGGTCCTTCCTTTAGTGTGCGTATGTTCTGTGATCTTTTGGATGAATCCTAGTTCCTCGAGGGAATTGTTAATTAGTGCAGCATTCAAATCTAGGGGGTCGCTATGTCCGAGGTTAAAGTCTCCTAGTATAATGCATTGTGAGGAGTTTTTAGAGTTGTCGGATAGTAGGTTCATGAGATCTTCCTCAAAGGAACCTAGAGGGCCTGGAGGTCGGTATATTACATGGATGGTGATGGTTTGATTGTTGGCGATAGTGAGTTTGGCTGTGAGAGATTCACAAGATTTAGTATTTTGGTGTGTGAGGAGTCTTAAAGTTAGGCTTTTTTTTAACAATTATGGCAAGGCCTCCACCTCTTGATGTGGTACGATCCAGTCTTAAGAGAGTGTAGTTGTCTGGAGTGGCAAGCATAATTGCTGGGCCAGCTGCAGGTTGAAGCCAGGATTCAGTAATGGCTAGGAGGTCTATGTTATCATTTTGGATTAAATCAGAGATCTCTGTGGAATGAGCTACCAAGGAACGGGCATTTATTAAAGTGCCATTTATTCCCAGTTGGGTGGGTGGCTCGGATGGCGATTGAACTTTGTATTTGCCATTGGAGGAGGAGGTGGTGTCTCTAAAGAGTCTACAGTTGAGCTGAAGTGGGTGTTGGTTTTGGACATTATTGTTCTTGTGGGTGGGCAGAGTACCCCTTGGGCAGTTGGTGGTGGTATGGGCATTAGTTAGAGGATCGTAGATTCTTGGGAGTCTAGCGCAGAGTTTAAGGTTTCTTAGTTGGAGGCTGCATGGTTCGGTGGCCATGTTAGGGAACTCAAAGGGTGCTCTTGACAATGGTAATTGTTTCAGTTGCTGAGGCATATTGAAGTCTTGTAGGGTAATCAAGTTGAGTATAGTTCTAAGTAGGACCGTGTAGAGAAGAGGCAGATACATGGTAGTTGTCTAGTGAGCAGGGGGTATTGCTAACCAGAGTAGGACATGTCAGATAAGGCAAAAATAAGGTGAGCATCCGGTGACCTAGGGGGTCGACTAGCTGGCAGGTCACATATATTCTAGTTCTGACTTGCTGCTAAGGGCCAGAGTAGGCTCGGTACTCAAGCACTCTGAATACAATGTTTGCTGTTCTGGCAATAATTGAACAGGTTCTCCTCTAATCTAGGTGCAATCATACTAGTATGGACCAAAGTATAGCAAATTCTCGGGCAGTCTAAATGCAGCCTTGCACATCTAGATAAAATTGGCATGTTCTCACACAATCTAAATGCAGTGTTTCTTGGGAGGTTTAAGGTGGAGCAGGTTCTCGGGCAGCCTAAATGCAACTTTTGCACATAGGATAAAATCATCAGGTTCTCACACAGCCTAAATGCAGTGTTTCTCATGTAGTTCAGGTAAAGCAGGTTCACAGGCCGTCAAAATGCAACTTTTGCACATAGGATAAAATCAACAGGTTCTCACACAACCTAAATGCAGTATTTCTCATGAAGTTCAGGTAAAGCAGGTTCACAGGCAGTCTAAATGCAACTTTTGCACATAGGATAAAATCAAAAGGTTCTCACACAACCTAAATGCAGTATTTCTCATGAAGTTCAGGTACAGCAGGTTCACAGACAGTCTGAATGCAAATTTGCAAATATAGATAATTAATCATACAGGTTCTCACACGAATTAAGTACAGTTTTACTGGTAAAGTATAGAGTAAAGCAGGTTTTACTGTCACACAAGAAATTGTGCTGGACACCATAATTAAATTAAAAGGCTCAAACTGCAAAGGAGAGAAATTCCCAGCCCATCTAGTAAAACTTTGCGCTCCCATGCTGACACCGATTATCACTAATTTCATCAATGCCTCATTCCACTCCAACACAGTCCCTGCTAGTATCAAAGAAGCTTAGGTCACTCCTCTTCTGAAAAAGCCAACACTTGACCCTTCAATCCCCACCAACTTCCGACCAATAACAACAGTCCCGTTTCTTTTAGAAGTAATAGATAAAATAGCATACACCCAATTCCAAAACCACTTAGAGCAATACCACTTCTTAGGCGCTCAGCAATCCGGATATCGCTCAAACCATAGTACGGAAACAGCACTCCATGACTTGAAAATCTAGATGGATTCCACGAGAGTGGCTGGTAAACCTTTCCAACTTATGTTGTTAGACCTCTCTGCGGCCTTCGACTTAGTAGATCATGACAAATTGTCTGCCACTCTAAACAAAGACTTTAACTTCTCCAAGGATGCAACCCAATGGGTAAAATCCTTCCTAGCTGAGAGAACTTCACGTATCTCTATAGGTAAAGAGTCGGCTGACCCTTTACCAGTTCCCATAGGCATTCCCCAAGGTTCTTGACTTTGACCCAACCTCTACAATGCCTATACAAAACTATTATTTGCAGCTCTCGATGCAATGGTTGTCATCTACACTAACTTCGCAGATGATACTCAGATCCTCATCCCCCTATCAGGCAATTACGAGCAAGACACCTTACTGATTAATCTATGCACTAATACAAAACTGGATGGCCTACAATAGCCTCTATCTCAATGATGAAAAACAGGGTTATTTATAGTTGGATCCCCAACTAAAATTGCCACAGTACAGCCTGACTTTGTCGCATTCAACATTGATGGTACCATAATACCAGTTTCCATACAAGTGAAAACCATTGTCGTTTACCTAGACGCCAATCTAACCATGACAAAACAAATAAACGCCCTCTCCGCAGCCACTGCTTTACTGGCTAAGCTTATCTCCCTAAGCCGGAAACTCCTTACTCCCAAAAACTGTGTCACCCTAGCAAGAGCCTTAACACTGTCAAAGTTGGACTACTGCAATGTACTCCTTCTAGGCACGTCCAATCCCAACATCATTAAACTCCAATTTATGTAGAACAAAGCCGGTTGTGCAAAACTTGGAATAAAAATATCTGATCATATCTCTCACATTAGGAGAAAAAACCATTGGCTGCCCAAAAAAGCGAGAATCTTCTACAAAACGCTTTGTATCACACATAAATGTATCAACAACAAAGCCCCTAAATACATCAACAATGTAGTCACACAAAAAAAAAACGCCACCAGAACCTTTAGATCCAATTCTAACTCACTCCTGGAAATTCCATGCTACAAATGTTCGAGAGCTGGGGGCAGTAGCTTCAAAGTCCTAGCTCCTAAACATTGGAACGCCCTCCGGATAAACATCAAAAAGGAAGATTCCTTCTAACGATTCAAAAAATCTCTAAAAATGTGGCTTTTCAACCAATTTTAACTCACCCAATACTGCCGAAATCATCTGCCCCGCTGCCAATATAATTTTGACTGTATGTTGACTGTATGTTGCTTTTGCATGTCTATTCTTCTGCACCTTATCCTAACCCAATGCAACTGTGATTTGTGAAAATTGTATAATTATATAAAATTGTCTGTAACTTCACTGTGATACCTCAGAGTCTGGGCGTATAACAAATGTAATAAATAAATAAATAAATACATGGTGCATATCTCTGAATACGGTGTGCACTCTAGTATTTGACTATGGAGCATTTTCAACAGCTGATATAGTGATAGAAGGGTTATTATAACAACATTGACTTTGCTGAAAAAATACTGTTGACTTTACCTGATTGTTAGGTCTTTAACTGGATAGTGCAGCAATGAGTGTTAATACGCCCAGATTTCTCTGAAAGCTTAGAGGTTTCCTGTACATACATAACCCACTCCAATAGGGTAGTGCGAGAGTGTTCGGTGTTGTGACCCGCTTACTGGTGATTCCAGCTGGTGAAGTACTTTTGCATCCCCTCGCTCGCTCTTGCACGGGTTAAAACCCTTGGGTCAAAGCAAAGCTTTGTGGGAGTACGAGAGTGTTCGGTGTTCGGAGTCAGGAGGATGTGAAAAGTGCCCGAAACCAAAGGACTTTACTTATTTCACGGATGATGGATATAACACACAAAACACCTGAAAAGACAAAATTATGCAACCTGCTGGCTCGGTAAGCTCTGTGAGCACTAACTGTTCCAAAAACACTGCTATACTTGCACAACCTATAATTCATGAAAGATTTTAATGTTCCTTACAGCAGTGAACACAATATTTTAATTATTTCTAAAGTAAATCATATACAGAGCCATATTCATTCACCTGTTTTGACATAACAGCTAAACACTGTAATTTCAACTATTAACTTCACCAAATCGAACTGGTCTAAGAAGTCAATTGGATATCAAAGGGAAAAGAACCCGCACTCCCCATGGTAAAAATAAAATATCACGAGATGGTCCCAGAAGGAAAAGAGGGAAGAAAGAATGTTGCGGTAGCACGGTAAACTCGGAACTGCAACAACCTAAGAGGAGTAGGAAATCGGAAAGTACAGATACCTGAATTGACAGAAGAGTTGACTACTCATCGGACACAAGACTCAAAAAAAGGAAGAAGCGGCCGATAATATTGAAGGCATTCAAGACCATTTCTCACTAAATGATTGCTCACTCGACAGCAACGGATTACTATTAAAATTATGCAATACTATCAGTAGAAATTCAATTAATGCGTGCTTCATAATACCCAAAAGAGACAGCCAGTATAGCAACCTATCTGCTACTACTAATCTAGAAAACTTAAATTGCCTGAAACACAACAAAACATTTCTAGAGACCAAAAAGAGACCGAGTGTGAATATAGAGAGTTGTCTACTACCCACGAGACCGGTGGGATACCAGACATCTTACACACACTTTCCAACAAAATAGAAGCACTGTTTAGCCTATGTTCTGCAATGGCCTCGGATCAGCAACGACTATACTCACTGGTGACCAAATTGGTAATCAATAAAGATGACACCATGTGAGTTAAATCACAGCTAGCTGCATTGGTCCCTCCTTTGAACTCCATCAATAAGACCATACTTAATGAAGGGATAGACACTGTTAGAACAGTAAAAATAAAACAACAAATACAAGATTGATCAAGAAAACAAGAAGACAACATAATTGAGTTAGACGATACTAACAACCCATAGGAAATGCAAGACTCAGTCAATATTGTGGCAGTGTCGGAGGAAGATGCCATTGATGCACTATGTGCAGAGATTTCTATGATGGAGGCGTCCTCTCCAATTATGGCATCTAACAATGAACAGCAAAGTACTATTATTCACCAACAAGAATTAAAATGAACTAAGCCCAGAAGAGAAGGACACATACATTTGGAAATAAAACAAACTGCCCAAAATCGAAGTATTTCAAGGGTAATCTCTGGACCACAAATGTATTGAACCAGGAGAAAAGCCAGTTTAAATGGCTCATGGATAGATGGGTACATTTCCAAAATTATGGGCCGAATGGAAGTCACCCACAGGGACCACTAACTATAGCTGTAAAAAAGAGTAATTATGTTACACTGCCAAAGGATCTACTACCACATGGGAGAAGTGACAAAAACACAGACGCCTTTGCTGAGCCTAGCACTGGTCAGAATAAGAACTTAAATAAATCTAGATGGGTTTCTAAGGTCCAACAATTTTCAGACCGTTTGACAGTTGTGCCTAGAGGAGCTAAACGTGGGAGCAAGTCTTGCAATGAAAATATTCCACAATCGTGGATCTTGAAACATGTGAACCCAACAGTACAATATAAGAAACAAGCACCAATGAAACTTGGTCTGTCAGTGAGATTGGATGAAATCGCCACCTCTGATGCAAGTCTGTTTTTAAATCAGACAACTTTACTGCGACTCTGGTCGATGATACCAGGACTAGCCCCAATAACAAGTAAAGATATTGCCCAGATAAAACTCTCTAAAAAGCACTACTAATTGGGTCCTGGTCCGCTTTATATCCCCATTGCAGTATCACTCTTGTGGGCCAAGTGAGTGAAGTCAGTGAAGTCCCTAATTTAGGGACGTGAGTCCCTAAATGAGTGGCTTTGACTCACTGTGTGTAAAGAACAAGTGGCCCATAGTAGACAAGAAGATGAAACCAAAAATCAAAGTGGAGCCCCAAGATACCAATCACTGACATTGAATACGATTGATATGAATGTGATATTGAGAGATGATATACTGATATCAAACTAACCATTACGAATAGCCAGTTGGAACACTGGAGGCTACACTCATATATTAAATGAGGTCCACTCAGTGAATCAATGACAATCATTTCATATTTTCATGCTGCAAGAATTATGGGTAGACTGTCCAATAATTATAAAAGGCTACAATATATACCAAGAATTAGCCACTAAGGGTAAGAAAGGCATACCATATGGAGGCTTAGCAATAGGGGTGAAACAAACATTTGGTTCAAAACGAGTATCATCCGACTCTATAAATAAAAGTCTCCTTGTGGTTGAGATAGAACAAAACACCCTGACTTATCCTGGTAGCTGCTCTTGATAAACGTGTATGCCCCACCCAGTATGGAACATTTAGAAGACTTATATGGTGGAATTGAGAGTAATTTGTCCTCAATAAATGTATCCCTAAACTCACAATTGGTAATAGTGGGTGGTGATCTAAATGCAAGATGCATAGATAATGTAGAATGGGCAGAGTATGAAAATGTTAGGAAAAGAAGCATCATGTTACAGGGTAAAGGTAATCCCAAGGGCACCCAATGGTTAATGTTTTTAAATCAATGGGACCTTTGGATGCTGAATGGTAGGACAGCGGGCGACACACCTACACATGGAGAGGAAACTGGAGTGTCGCTACGCTAGACTATCTATTTGTCAACAATGTGTGCTTAGAAAAAATAAAAAGCCTTCAGATTATGCCCACTGTACACAGTGATCATGATATACTAGCACTTGAAATAAATATTCACTCGCAGGAGAGCCACCCGAGTGGTTGCAAAAACATAAGTGCGAATCATGCGGGTAATGCAGTACGATGGACTGGATCCAATTTAGTGAAGATCAATAAGATGATTGGTAACTCTTATGAAGATATAATGAGTAAAATGGTGTACCTGACTGTAGATGAAAATGAAAGGATGTTTTACAACATGTCTAAGAAGTCTGGTGCTATTAACAAACAAATGCAGGTGGTATGTAATAAAATCCTGTATAAATATGATAGAGTGATTAGGGATTCAAAACACGTAATGCGTAAAAAACTGCGGATGCTACATAAATTAGAGTTAGCATTTGATTAATTTGTTAAACAAAAGAAACTAATTGGAGTCAACTGTCAATGTTGGCTAAAACGATGGACCATTCTATTTGTAATCAGAATTGGCAACATATGATTAAAACCCTTAATAGCAATAACGCTAAGACCATTTGGGCCAAATTAACAATAGCCAAAGGAGATATAAATAAATCTACAGTAAACCCTATCCGAGAAAACACTTGGGTTGCCCAACTGCAGCAGAAACCCGATAATCTGTATCGATATTCTAGACCAAAATACATGGTTGGATTCTGGCCCCTTACATTTAGTGTGGAAATGGTGAAAAGCAGTATACTAACATTGAAAGACTCCAGAACACCAGGACCCAATGGACTGGCAAATGCCATTTTTAAACAAAACCCAGATCAATAGGGTAAGATACTATGGGCCTCATTATGAGTAGCCCGGAAAAAACGGGTTCATTACCGGCATGCCGGTAAGAGCGAGTCCGTGCTCATATGAACCCACTAATAGCGGGTGATTACGAGTGCGCGAGCACGCGCGAACCCCCATGCCGGTAATGGTAATACCGGCATGCCGAGAAAAAGGCTCTCCAACCCCCTGATAGCGGCATCATGGGACCCGCCGATACCGGCACCACCTCAGAGCAACCCCTAAATACCGGCCCGGTAATACCACCATGCTAATACCAGGTTCGCAAAACCGGACCCGGAAATGACGTCATCGTGCAGGAACGGGAAATGGGCCGGCGGCCATCTTTAAAAACACAATCCATTGCCATCCTCCCTAACCACAAGTCTTTTCGTGTCGTGCTGTGTTGGAAAACCCTGAGGATGTCCAAGGCCACCCGGAAGACGACCCCCCGGCTGCGGAAACAGCGTTACTCAGACGCAGAGCTGACTATGTTAGCGGACAGTCTAGCTGCACATGCAGACATAATCCAATCCCACGACAAGAAGCGGGAGGTGCAGCAACAAAAGAGGCAAATCTGGCAGGAGGTAGCCCGCAAGGTATCAGCCGTAGGTACCACCCCGTGCAGTGTGAAGGGATGCAGGAAGCGGTGGGATGACCTCCGGTTGAGGGTACACAATATATTGTCCAACAATCGGACGGAGGCCATGGCCACAGGCGGGGGTGCCCACTCCCCTGCCAAATTGATGCCCTGGGAGGAGACGGCTAGCAGTTTCATCAGTCCTGAGTCCATCGAGGGATTTGGCGAGATGGAGATGGGTGCGGCATCAACCGCGGAAGGAGGTGAGTGACCCTGCATATCCCATGACGTAGCACAAGTGATGTGGTAGAGAGTCTAGGCAAGGCAATACATGTCCCAACACCCACATGACCATATACAAGTCCAGATGGCGGGCCAAACTCTGCCACACTGAAATGCATGCTAAGTGCCAATCCCATAACCAACACAAAGCCAACACACCTGGACCTTGCCCATGGAATACATCATACAAACCCCAAATCAACGGCATGCCACCTGCCATGCAGTGAATGCTAACATGCCCCCTCAGAATACCCTGCGTGACACAGCTGTAAGACATGAATACATGATCAAATGAATAATGAACAGCACCATCGTTATGCCTCTGCCATGTCACAACATCACTGATGCCCTGCATCTCTTTTACCCCACAGGCACCGATGAGGAAGATGCGAGCCAAGAGACCACCGCAAGGGCATCCACCTCACACCCTAAAAAGAGGGCTACCACCACCACCACCACCTCTGCTGGAGGCAAGCAGGCCACAGCCACTGCCAGTGTGCCTGTGCGAGCTGGAACACAGCCAGCAACACCGGCTGCCAGTGTGCCTGACACACTACAGACCCAGCAGGCCACCCCCACACCTGTCAAAGGGGAGTCCCTGGAAGCACACGCCTCCACTGTGGATGAAATGGATGCCATTGTGGAGCCGGAGGGAGTCACAGGGGTGACATATCCACCCACCCCGAGCCCCGTGCCCACCCCCTCGCCCCTAAACCTGCACTCACCCACCTGCAGCGAAGCTGATCCCTGCCTCCGTGACTGCGACCTACCGACCTCTGAGGAGTACAGTCCCGAAAATGCTGTCCCGTGACTGCACAACCCACCACTCCATCTCCCTCCAACACCCTGGAAACATGAGTGGCGACGGTGGAGGCCCGACAGGAGGCCATGTCAGATCTACTCTGCCAGTACATAGCAGACGGAGAGGAAACCAGGAGGGGTATTGCCACAGCAATTGGGGGGACCACAGCGGCCATCGCAGCCAACACAGCCGCTGTTAATGCATTGGCTGTGCTCATGAGGGACTGCCTGGGGGTGGTGACACAGGTGCTGACTTCCATGCTGCTACATATGCAGCGGCCACGTCTTGCAGGAGGTGTGGAACCTGCCACCGACTCACCTTCAACCTCCACACCAGCTTCATCTGTCCCCACCAGCCCAGTGCGCCAGACACGTAGGAGTGCAAGGCACACTGAAATGCCACCTCGGGACAGGAAGATGTCCCGGAAGTAGTGTGGGCGGACAATGGGAGTGGGACACATGGTAGAGGGTGAAGGGGTGCATCTTGTGGAGTCTATTGGGGGTATCAGTGTTGGTTGGGGGGTTTGGGAGTTTGTTGGGGGGGTCTGGGAGTTTGTTGTGGGGGTTAGGGAGGGGGGAGTTGCCACAATTTTTGCTGTTGGAAATAATACACATGCTGTGATAAGAAAAATCCATGGCTGGACATTGTTATTTTCGTTTGCATCCATTTAATGTGTTACGGTGTTCAGTGCCCAACTCCCAACATTCCCTGTGTACATGTCCACATTGGCCCAATGTCGGACTGACACATGGCTTTCATAGTCCCTGTGGGTCGGGAGTATTCGTGGATCTGTGCATGGCGTACTGCATGGCCATCCCATGCATCATGTAGTGGCAGGGGGGCTACTTCACCTCCGTCTACATCCTCATCGTCCTCACCCAGTGCATGCATGTAAATGTCAGGTGGCAGTGGGACATTTCCCTGGGCTCACATGTTGTGCAGCATGACACAGGCCATGGTGTTCTTTGCCGCCTACTCAGGCCCATAGAGGAGTGCCCTACAAGACCGGAATAGGCAATGGAAACGCACATTCAACAGGCCAAAGGTCTGCTCAATCACAACACGCGTACGGGTGTGTTCACTAATGTACTCCTCTTCATGGCTGTTCTGTGGGTTCCGCACAGGGGTAGGTAGCCACGGCGTCAAGGGAGGTCCTCCATCACCTGCAGGTGGATACGAATGGGGTTGTGTCAGTCAGAGCTGCCACCTTCAGGAAGCACAGTGATGGCCGCACCTATGCGGTGTGGACAAGCACATGTCCCTTTACATATGCAGGGATGTTACCACAATGCATACTATACTGCTATGAGGTGTGGTAGTCTGGATGGCGCTCAATAGATGATGCAGGGTGTAATCATGCATGCTGAGGCGGATGTACTGTGGTAGTACGACAATGTTTAACCTCCCATTCAAGCAGTAAATTCTACACTATGCATGGTCACACTAGCCACATTGGCACAGTTGCCATCCTGTACAGTCATGCATTGCTTTCCATCACCATGGTGGCCTGGTTGTGCCTCTTACTTGTTGTCATCGATATGCATTATTTGTTTAATTTGTGCCAGTGATGTGTCATGTTCCGTTTTGGGAGGTTCAGGTCTGGAGTGTTTAGCTCTGCATGCATTCTCCAATCACCGACAATTGCCACCCAGGTGGAGTATGCCCCCCCACTTTCCCAAACAGGTGGAGTATGCATCCCTACACATCAGTACCCCAAAGCACTGCCATGGTCCAGTTGTGCAACTCACCAAGCAGCCAGGCACGTGGTCCAGCATGTCGCTCCATGTGACGGGGTAGGGTGGAGTTGCGTTGTACCATGGCATCATGTGTTGATCCGGGATATTGGGCACAGCAATGTGTGATTTATCTTGCTGGAGTCACATGCCATCTGCACATTGATGGAGTGGTATTGCTTGCGATTGCGGTACACCGCCTCCATGGGGACTACCAATTCAACATGGGTACAGTCCAGGGCACCAACACAATTGGGCATGCCTGCCAGTGCATCGAAGCCTACTTTGGTGTCGGCTATCTCCTGAGCAGTCTGTAGTAGGGATATGTGGGTGCTTGCGTGTTTCAGGAGGGCATCCAGCACTTGGTTCAACATGCGTGAAAAAAGTGGTTGTGAAATGCCATGCAGCTGCCCCACTGTGTGTTGATAGGTGCCTGTGGCCAGGAAGTGGAGCACAACACCACCTTTAGTAGTGGGGGGGGTGGCAGTGAGTATTTCTATGAGGCTGCCTATGTTGTTGTGTATCATGTCCACTATGGTGGTGATGGTGTCCTAGTCCAACCGCTACAGGGTGTGGATCTGCTCAGGGGTTAGGTTGAATGGGCTGGGTCTGGTGCGAGGGATTGGTGGCTGCCCACAAGGCACTGTTGGCTGCGCTGGTGGTATTTGCTGGGCCTGTCTCACCCTCCTTCTCCTCCTGCATCTCCTCTGTGCTGCCTGTTGTTGCTGCTGTAGTTGTTGTTGTAGTTGGTGTTGTTGCTGTAGTTGTAGCAGTATTGGCATGTCCTCCAGCTCCATGATTGCAACAGCTTGTGGTGGCATTTTGGTGTTGGAAGGGGTGTGGTGTGTGGGTGTGCTCATTTTATACTGGCCCAGCCTCTATTGACTCCACCTGTGGGGATTGTGTGCACCTGTGGCAGTTGGCTTGTTTCCTGATTGCTGTTTGCGGGTGGTCCACGATGCCTGTATGGCCGGCATCGTGCAGCCCGTGATTACCGGGTTCGCGATGCCGGTATTTGAATGTCCGCGTGGTTTGGGATGTCCCCCTATTACCGGCATGCCGGTATTTTTTTCCCCGAAGGGGCGCGTGTACGTGCCCATGCCAGTATTAGCGGCACCGTTATTTAGGGTGCCGCTAATAACTGGTTGCTGGGTCAGAATACACCGGAGCGGTAAGCGATGCCGGTATTACCATCCGCCATTGTTTTTGCCTTACCGCCAACCTTGTAATGAGGCCCAATGTGTGTTATTTAACAAGGTGTACCAAATTCAATATATACCTGAGACATGGCGTCAAGCTATAATCCTTCCAGTGTACAAAAAAGGAGCAAGAAGTATGCCAGAGAATATAGATTACTCTCGTTACGTCTCGGGAAAATTATTCTCATCAATTGTTTGCCAAATATTACAGAAGTGGGCAAATAAGGAAAACATATTACATTTTACCCAAACAGGGTTTAGAGCTGGGTCTGGCACAACTCATAACCTCAGAATGTTAGATTCCATCATTGCAGAAACACGTCATGCAGCTGGAATAACACTATATGTAGTGTTTATCGACTTTTCCACTGCTTTTGACAGTGTAGATCGCCAAAGACTCTCCAGTAAACCTAAGAATTGGGGTTGCCCACTCTGGTTGGTTAATATTTTGAAAAGTTTGCACCACAATACACAAGCATGGGTACGACTCTCATCAGATGGCAGCACTACAGCTTTGATACCGATGTATAGAGGTGTGCGACAGGGTTGTACCATGGCAGCGCTCCTTTATAATCTATTTATGGCTGGTCTGCTTGATTATTTATTACCTACTTTATTACCTACTGTTGCAGATGATTTAGTCTTGTTGAACTGTACATATCTCGGCATTAAAAATAGGTTTGCAGCCCTGTCTAAGTATGCAGCAGAGAACAAATTAAACATAAATATGGGAAAAACCAAAATAATGACCTTTTCATCAAAGAAGGCTTCACATCCTGATTTTAGCACTGCCCTGGGTAAAATAGAATATGTTGAAAGTTATCCATACCTTGGTCTTGATGTGAGTATTAATGCTGCATATAAAAACATAGTAGATAACAAGAAAATAAAAGCCCCAAGATTGACTCAAGTAATTTCAAAACTTGCTAGAGAAACAATGGAGTTTACGTTTGAGAGAATCATAATACTCTACAAACAATGATATTGTCCGCCTATATTGTATGGGTTGGAAGGATTGGTGATGAAAGATCTGTCATGGTTAGATGTTGTAGAAGGACAATTCTGGAGAAAGATTCTTAAACTTAAGCCGTCCACACCAATAAAATATATATGTCCTGAGTTGAGTTTGACATCGTTTAAATGAACCCTGTTGAAGAAACGTGGGCTCCTACTTTTTCAAATTCATTCAACTCCACAATGTTTGCTCTTGCGACTATTGGGAACTAGAAACAAATCCAATGATAGCTTTGAGAGGCTGACAGAGGTTTTATTTAAGACAATAGATTGGCATCCGGACTATTCCAAGAAAACGCCCTATGAGACACTAAAGAGAATTCTAATAAGAAGAATTGAGATCTGGGATTGGACCTGTAACTATGAGTACTTAGAATCACTCCCCAGCTACAAGTATGTTGCAGGAGTGTCACATAGGTATTTACAGACCCCAATTATATTTGAAAAAATGTCCAAGTCCAGCAGTCAAATCCTTTTGTCTGAGATTGCCCACTAATCAGCTACCATTGTTAGCATTAATTGGCACACAACTGAAAATAACCCAGAACAAAAGATTCTGCCGAATTTGCAAGAAGCCTAATAAGTTGGAGACCCTGCAACATGTATTTGCCAAATGTTCCATTTTAGGAACGGAATATATGACAATTATGGGCCATCCGGTACATGATTATGACTCCATTAAAAGTGATGCTTTTCGGACAGATTGTTTGAACTCAGAGTACCAGAGGGTACATATAGCCCTATACCAACTGTGGATGTCCATCAGAAAAACATTGAGTAAATCTAAGCAAGAGTAACTGAAATAGATGGACACATAATAAAGTTAGGAGCAGGGTGATGTAATGACAGTTGTTTAAAATTGATTTGACTTATTTATATATTTATTTATAATGGTTTCAATAAGAAAATGAATTGTAGAAATTAAAAACAATTGAGGTGAATGGATTACTCTAAGTAGGCAAGGCGATGAACTGCGAACAAATAAGTATTAGATCATTTAAAGTAGAAAGATGCGTGACTATGCTGTACTGAATGATTCTTAGATAAGACTTTATGAAATTAAGTAAATTAGGCCTAAAATGGTTTTGATGTCGTTTTTAGAGTTTGATAAGTGTAATAAATAGTTGTAATTCTGTAAGGTTTTTATAAAACTAAACAAATACATGTAATAATAATAATAATAATAATAATAATAATAATAATAATAATAATAATAATAATAATAATATACCCATTATTCCCACCCCCTGTACCTCCACCAATCACCACACCACAGCCATAACTCCACACCCACCATCCCCCTGGATGGACCAGCTCACACAAGGTGCACCACAAAACCGCACAACACAGCACCCATGCGTCCCCCATGAATCCGAAAAAAGGCAACAAGCCCAAACCATATGATTGTCACATGCCTGTCACCATCAACAGCTGCCGGGTTGGGGGGGGAGCACAACAGTGGATGAGAACTATTTACCCCAGCTAGCGGTCATGTGGATAAGCATGCATATGCCCCACCTGCACCTACAGGTGTTCAACAGGAAGTCAGGAAGCTAACAACCCACTCCTGGCATGTGTGCTTAAAATGCACTTGTTGCACTATTACCCTGAGGACAGATTGACATTGAAGAGAGACCCGAAGCTATGGACCATGTGGCACCGTGCCCAAGGGAGGGGATCCAGGGGAAGAGCATGATGTGCACTGTGAGGTGGACCATGACACACTCTGCCATCAATCCTGACCACCGGGCACCCAACAAGCAGAACAAAATGCCCATAGTTGAATGTGAATCACAACTAAGCAAATCAGCCGGACATACACGCAAGGAGAATGCAGTGAGGGCTGGACTGTGGGCCAGCAGAGGGCCAAATCAGCCTGAGTCCTTCTGGTACTGCACCATAAAATAATCCAGGCCTGTGGCCACATGAAAAATCAAATGAATACCAGTACCCAGCCCAATAACCATAAAATTTCACCAGAGGTGTCGCCACCTCCAGTGTGCAGACACAACACCCTACGGTAACCTGTTGATGGACATTGTTCAAATATCAACCCAAATACAACCTGTGTATGTTACAATAAGAATGAGTGTGCACAATCTGTGACACAACTGTTAACTGTCATAACCTCATTTATTGACATTGTCACTGTAGGTATGGTGTAATTACCTGTCCCCAATAACACCCCTCCTGAGCAAATTGACTCCACATGTCCCACCACAGAAAGATGGTGGAGGAATACCACCTAAGTGGATCAGCACATCCACGTCAATGTGTTGACATGTCATCCCTATAAATTAGAGTGATCAGTCACCCTAGTACACCGGTCGGACAGAAACAAATATTACCAAGGTTTGTCCCACATGATGTACACCATATAGAAACCAAAGACCACATACATCGGAGCCACACATGGTGGAGCAGACACATTTTCAACAGAAGCACATTTACAGCCACAAACACCCTTATGCACACATCCATCAGACCTACAGATGTTGGACAGCCGTTCGGTGAATAACACATGCATCAGCATCCATGGTGCATGAAAAGAATGCAACCCTGTACAAAAGTACCAGTCCGGGTGCACCGATATTCCCAATACACATACTGAGCATGACAGTGACCATCAATGCTATCACCCAAATCACAAATCAACAAACACCAGCACTAGTAATGTAACCACACACAACACTCCTGTGACACCTATGCAACATCGACAAAGCCTTGATGATCGCAACGTCAACCATGAGAGAAACCCACATCCATGACACAATCCCAACACACATAAGCAGTGTGGCCATATTCATCAACCACATCACCTATAAACATGTGTCTACAGTGCAACATCCATGCTCAGAGCAAGGCACAGTTATCATGGCACACATATTGAAACATAGACCCATGCAGGCAACTCCCATGGATATACAGTGATCTGTGCAAGGAATACAATGCAGGACAAAACCCCAAATCACAATGATGAACATCACAAATACCACACCACCACCCTCACACACATACAGCCACAGATGCACATGACAGTCTGCACAACACACAATAACATGCACCAAGTCCATGCATATGCATCAACTAGATGCATGGAATGAGAAGGCCACAATAATTACACCTACATATGCTCAGCCATAGGCGCACGTCTGTGATTCTGACACCTGCATACAGCACACATTTGACTTGGTGGCAATGCGCACATGTAAGCCCAAATCCATTATGCACAGTGTACAGATGCATGTACCAATGCCACATAGAACCTTGCCTACACAAAACTATGAAAGGGTGAATGTTGACCCATGAATCCCAATAAGCATACCACATACAAATGGGGCAAGCCCCCTCAAGAACAGACCAGTGTGACATGCACTACAAAAGATGTCTGCACACACACACATAAGCGTTCTAGAAATTGATTCTTAAACAAAAAATAATGACATGATTCCAAACGAACAAAAACCACAACTGTATTGGTATTTAAACAGAATTAAAAAAAGCATGGAAAATCCTTCCCCCTTAAAATATATACAGGAATCCTCATTCAAAAAACAACAACAATGAGGCAAACACACAATAAAAGAAAACATCACCAGTCACTGCGGCATTCTAAGTCCTGATAACTCCAGCTGCAATTCTGCATCAGACTCTGCCGCCATTTGCTGCAGGCGGGCCTCAGTGATGTTGCTGAGGGCCTGCAGGCTCTGTCGAGTGGACCACTCAATTTTGTCAGCAGCCCACCTGCTTTCCCCCAGAATGGCGGCACTCAACTCCTCCATCCTTGTACGTGCCACATTCCTGGCCCTGGCAGATGCTTCCTCTATAGCCTGCACCTTTCTCCCTCCTGATGCCACATGTGATGCAGTTGGCATGTTGTTGCCACATGAATCCTTCACCTTGCCTGCTGCTTCCCCTTCCAGATCAAGATTGGCAGTTGTTTTCTCCATTCCTCGAGCCGGCGGCATGCTTGTCTTTGCTGCTGCAACTGTTCCTGTCATCTGGCAGCCTGCCTCTGGTGCTGGGCCTCCATCCGACAAGACGACCGACTCCAGGAGAGGTGTACTGCCCACCACTTGCCTCAAATTGACATATCGGCCTCCACCATCTGATCATGAGAGAAAGACTTTCCAGGCCCTGGAACTGCCGGAATGCTCACTGTGTCCACTTGCACCCCTACAGAGTGAATAGGAGGCACCAGACTAGTAAATGGGTGGGCATGGGCAGGGAGCCTTGCCCGGTTACCACCACTGAGTCCACACCTTTGTGTGCCTGGGGCACTGCTGCTGATGAGGAGGTTGGTGTTCCTTTTGCACCACACACAGCAATGTAATAGCTATCTGCAATACCATGTAGCACACCTGGCTGTGATGGCTGACAAGCTGGCCACAGATCACACCCATGGACTCAAGTGCAGCCACCTGCCTGCTATGGCCGGAGATCGACAAGGGCACCACCGCATCCTGGATTGCATCCGCAGCACTCACTGACAGCGTAGTCTGTGTAGTGGTGTTGATGAATGTGTGCAGCCCTGCAGACAATGGCCATGGGACAGTGGCAATAGCCACCCCATACAATGTGTCCTGCCCAATGCCCATCCGGCACAATGGATGATGTATCACCATAGCCAGGCCACCAGATAGCACCTCTCTGGCAGCTGGCCTGTGTTTTGGGACAAATGAATCTCCATGAACCCCAGCCTCTGAGGACTCACCCTCAAGGTCCATGCCAACATCCTTCATGTCATCCCCAGCACCATGGGAGGATGTATCCTCGGCATCCACCTGTTCCTCCGACTATGTGAATGATGGTATCCGTCCGTGTGGTCTACACCGCCTCCGGAATGTCTTGTGACTCTTTCATCCTCGGGGCTGGACTCCACATCATCATGTGAGACTGGATGGAAAGGAAGAGAGGAGAGGCAGTTCAGCATGTGTGTACACATGTGCATGGTATTATGCCACCATCTCACATACAAAAGGCACAGCCCAATCACAACTTAACTGCGATGAACCACCAGGAAAAGACAGAAATGTAATAACAAAATACAAGATGACAAACCCCTTCAAATGCATGTGGTGAGGTCTCTGCCCTGGGGGTCCGCCTTCATGATGAGATGAAGGCCTCAATGGAGAGTCTACATCTTGAGATGTCTGCCATGAGGGACACCATCAGTGCACAGAGCGGATGAGTGTATAGAGCGGATGAGTGTATAGAGCGGATGAGGGTATAGAGCGGATGAGTGTACAGAACAGATGAAGGTATAGAACAGATGAGTGTAGAGAGCAGATGAATATATAGAAAAGGATTAATGCGTATTAGCAAATTACTTCATAAGGCTGATGGGTGCATATTGCTATTGAATGCGTGGAAAGCACAAGCGCATAAAGCGGATGAGTGCTTAAAGCAGGTGAGTGCTTAGAGCGGATGAGTGTGGGGAGCGGATGAGTGTGGGAAACGAATGAGCGCGTGGAGCGGAGGAGCACGGGGAGTGGATGAGCGCGGTGAGTGGATGAGCACGGGGAGCGGATGAGTGTGGAGACTGGATGAGGGTGGAGAGCGAATGAGTGTGGAGAGCGGATGCGTGCAGGGAGCTGTTGAGTTTGGGGAGCGAGTGAGTGCGGGGAGCAGGTGATTGCGTAGGGTGGGTGAATGCGTAGAGCAGATGAAGGTGTAGTGCATGCGAGTGGATAAAGCGGACAAACGCCTAGAGCGGATGAGTTACACAGACCGGGTGAGTGTGTAGAACGGATAAGCATGTGGAACGGATGAGTGTGGAATGCATGCAGAGTGCGGGGAAAGGATGGATGAGCTGAGTGGGATGGATGAGCTGAGTGGAAGAATGTGTAGAGTGGAGGACTGCATAGAACAGACTAGTGGGTAGGGCAGGCAAATATATAGAACTGACAGGTGCATATGAACGAATGAGTGCATATGAAAAAAGGGGTACGTAGAGGGGATGAATACGTAGAGGGGATGAGTGCATAGAGGGGATGAGTGCATAGAGGGGATGAGTGCGTAGACAGGATGAGTGCATGGAGGGGATGAGTGCCTAGAGGGTATAATTGCCTAGAGGGGATGAGTGCGTAGAGGGGATTAGTGCGTAGAGGGGATGTGTGCGTAGATGAGATGTGTGCGTAGAGTGGTTGAGTGCGTAGAGGGGATGAGTGTGTAGAGGGGATGAGTGCGTAGAGGGGATGAGTGCGTAGAGGGGATGAGTGAGCAAAACAAGTGAATGCATAGTACGTGTGAGGGCATAAAGCGGATGAGCACCTGGAGCGAATGAGTGCCTGGAGTGAACGAGTGCCTGGAGTGAACGAGTTCCTGGAACGAACGAGTGCCTGTAGTGAACGAGTGTCTAGAGTGAACGGACGTGTTTCGTAGACCAGACAAGTTGCATAGAGTGGATGAGTACGTAGAACGAACGAGCACAGATTGCATCCAGTACTGATGACTGCATAGAATGGATGAGTACGTAGAGCTGCTGAATGCATAGAGCATGGGGCAGACAGGAGTGCATGCATGGGGCAGACAGGAGTGCATGCGTGGGGCAGACAAAAGGGCATGCGTGGGGCAGACAAGTGTGCATGCGTGGGGCAGACTGGAGTATGTGGGGCGGACTGGATCGTGTGGGACGGACTGGAGCGCGCAGGACGGACTGGAGAGTGTGGGACAGACTGGAGCATGCGGGGCAGTCTGGAGTGCATGAGTGCATCGAGCAGACCGGAATGTGTGGAGCAGACTGGGGTGCATGGAGTGGATAGGAGTGCATGGAACGGGCTGGAGCGCATTGAATTGCGTGACGTGTATAGTATGATTTGGAATGCAGAAAACGTTTGAAAGAGCATACAACCCATCATATCATACCAGCACGCTTACTCTCTCCTTTACACCACCACTCAACTAGAACACAGAGATACTATGACACCATTCGGTATAACTGTTCTCATACAAACATCCGCCGCACACTCCACATCATTCTAAGTAAATACTGCTGCTACGAGGTTCCGGCTGTCATTTGAATGTTTTTTGTCCTATGCATTCCAGTACTGTCTTGATGTGGCACAGATGGGTTGTTCCTTGTATGAGCATAATAGTAATAGTACCACATATGTAAGGTATTCGGGGTACCTATGAAGGCAGAATACCTTCTTAATCATGAGGAAGACTGTACAACCCTTTTTGCGCCATGAGGAACAGACAGCAATGCCTTTAAAAGCAGAGGACTGGCACCAGAGACATTGGTTCAGAAATGCATTAAGTTACAATGTTTATGTAAACGGAAAATGAATATATTCTGGGAACAGGCATTCCTTAAAAGCTATTCAAAACAGAACATCATACCGCGAGGCCTGAGGATACTGATATTTCCAGACTTTACGAATATGGGAGATCATGATTTAGCTGCTGAATGGGAAGAGAACACTACTATCAGCTCTGAAAGGATGATGAAATTACTTATCACACATGTGGAACGTGAGCACAAAGAAATTGATTAGGTCAAAAAAGAAATTGCATATATGAAGAAACCAGTGTCTACCCAAGACAAACATTTTGACAAAATATACTCCATATTAAATTAATATCAAGATGAAATCAAAATGAGAAAACTTTGAACATTTTATAGAGATGAAAGAGATTGTCAGAGTGACTGCGTTTACACTTTTCAGTCCAAATATAATGGAGATAACAATCTCATCAAAACACCAACTGGTACACCTACTACGTCAGATGCTGATTCAGAACTTGAAGATGGTAATATCCCACAAGAAGGAGAAGAAATCCCATCAGGCTCCAGCATATCTCAACACAACAGGAGAGGTTTTCTAGCGGAGATCAAAAGATACAAAAAGGTAAACCGATCAACCTACAATCAGCCAATGAAACAAGAACATTTCCGCGCCCCTTTAGGGACCAGTATTACAACTGCCCCCACCTCGTCAGAAGAAGAAGAGGAAGAGGAGCAATCCAGAGGAGCAAAAACAAATACAAATTCAAGACTAACCAGATCAAGTGTCAAAAACCAATTGAGCAAACCAATTCTCAAAACCTAGTGATTAATTTATCTGACAATATTCTGACACCGCATCAACTGACACTGTTGAACTATGGCCTTTCGTTTGCCCCCCACCTCACCATCAAACATGACAGAAGTCCAAATTGATCTTAACAAGTTCACCAGAAATCTAAAAATAAAAAAAAATATTTTCACAAAAGAACAGTTATGTACAAGCCAGCAAGCAGACAACAAGCTCCCAGCAATTCGAGTATTCAAGAGATAGAGAACATTCATATACTGACCAATTTAGCTGACCAGACTACCAAATCTCTCAAGGAAATCTGAAGCGAATTAGGGATTCACCAGAGGAAAATTGAGATGCAGAAACACAAGCTGTGCTCAAAATTCATGCCGTCATCAACGGGTGAGAACTTAATTGACACATTCTAGCAGGCTATATCCAACGAGATACGTGATTATATTGATGGTAAAACCAGAGGCTTTTCCAGTAAAAAAAGTAATCTAACTAAACAAGAATGAACATCCCTACGGGAACTGGCAGAACACTCCCATATTGCAATTAAAAAAGCAGACAAGGGGGGGGCAACATAGTTGTCCTCAATAAACAGGACTATATTCTCATGGTTAATGAATACCTCCAGGATGCTATACCAAATTGGATGCTAATACTACAGTTGAAACAGTTAAAGATTTTCAATTATTAGTTCAACACTGGTATTTACAAGGATTACTAACAGACCAAGAGAAATCCTTTCTTATCAGACCCAAACCTCTGATGTCAAATGTTTATTTCTTACCAAAGGTGCATATAGCTTTTCAACACTTGCCCTCAGTGCATCCAATAATGAGTGGCCAGAGTGGGGCCAGAGAAGGGATGGCTGAATACATTGATACAGCAATTAAGGATATGGTGCTGCTCATACCAGCCTCTTTAAAGGACACAACGCACACACTCAATATTCTCAGTCGAATTGCTTGGCAGCCGCATTATTACTTAGCCACTCCAGATGTAAAATATCTGTACACCTCCATACAATACCAGCTGGCATTAGACACAATAGACTTTTCTTTTAGAACTTTCTCAGCCTCCTACTCTATGCATGTACAAATGATAAAAGGTTTTCTACAATTCACACTCAGTCATAACACATTTATTTTCAACTGACAATACTACTTACAAACTAATGGCATTCCAATGAGCGCAAAGTACGCCCCACTGATAGCCAACTTCTTTATGGCATTCTTTGAACGTTCCTACATATACCAGGCCAAGGACTTTGAAGGAGAAATAGACATGTGGAAAAGGTACATAGATGATGTGCTGCTCATCTGGACTGGCACATTAGAGAGATTTGAGATCTTCTTACAACATTTGGATAACAATGATTTTAGCAATGAATTTACTGGCCAGATACATGACATATATATAGAGTTCTTGGACTTGAATATCAGCATCGAGGATAATAAATTCAGACCTGCACACATCAGAAAGAGACAGATGTGAATGCCATCCTTCATGCATCAAGCTGTCACAAAAAAAGTGTGATCGATAATATACCCAAAGGGGAGTTTTTGAGAGCTAGACAAAATTGTAGTACCGATATTAGCTTTGATTCAGAATGTGAGTTGATTGGTGTCAGATTTAAGGAAGAGGGTACCCAGGACAAAAACATTCTACAAGCCCAGAGAACTACCAAGGGGGCAGATTGTAATCAGGTATTGCACAAGCAAAAATCCACTAAAAGAGAATTTCCTGAATTTGTCAATTTTCATCACTAAATATTCAAGTGATAAGAACAACATAGTTAACATGCTGCAAAAAAATTGCCACATTCTAAAACTAGACAAAGACATAGAAAAATACATTTCTGATGAACTTAAAATTATATTCACGAAATCACAAACCCACGGAATAAATTAAGTCCTTCTTTCCTAATCCCTCACACCACCAAACAGACCACTTTGCTTAGAACCCAAGTAAAGGTTTCTATAAGTGTGATTCGTGCAATTTTTGTAAGTTTGCTTTATCACCGACCAAGATCTTTACATGCCATGGAGGATTACAAGTCAAAATTTCAGATTTCATTAATTGCAAAACGAAGTATGTTGTTTACGGAATAATATGTGTATGTCAAAAAGCATACATAGGGAGTACAATTACGGAGCTTCGAATCAGAATCTGTGAACATTTGGCAAATCTCAACAATCAAGATCCCAAACTCCCCTTTGCCCTACACTGGCAAACCAAGCATCAACACGATCACAGCCAAGATATTCGTTTTGTTGGACTTCTATTGGTCAAGCCACATGCTAGAGGCGGCGACTGACAATACAACTTTGGAAATTAGAAGCCTGTCCAATTTGTCAACTCCAGTGTTTGAAATTAGGTCTAAACCAAGAACATGAGCTAAATGTGTTTTTGTGATTTTGAGGCCAAACATCATATTGGTAGAATATATTTGCCATTCCTTTGTTTATGATATGAATTGGAACATTATTAATAAAACTTTGCTGTACTACTTTTCTCAAAACACAACCATATGTCTGCTCATTACTCTGTATATGATATGAATTGGAACATTTCTAATTTATACTTTGCTGTAACACTTTTCTCAAGACACAATTTTATTGAATATGAGCTTGTATCATTTGACAACTATGTGGTTCCAAATCGTACAAGCTTTGAACCAAGAATATGAGATAAATATGCATATGTATGTTTGCCTAGTATTTAGTATATGACAAGTATTGTACAATATGATCTTATATCAGGGTCTTTAAGAAAAATTGAATTTTAAAACTCATGCAATGCAGATAATTGCATGTGGAGCCTCCGGAGAACAGTATTCATTATTATTAGCAAAGTTAATTCAGAAATGCATTAGTGCTTGAAGGTATTCGCAGCAATCTAATGCGAAGATAATGAACAGCGGCAATTTTTCGCATGCTGTAAATTCTTGAGAGTTATACGTGTACATTTGAAATTAATGAAGTAGACTTTACAATAGACTATGACATAAAAAAATTCCTAGCTTACATTTTCTCATACCAAGTGAACCCAAGTCCAAATATTCGGCAGACACAGGTTGCCATAACGACAACAACGCATGGTGAGGTGATACATCAAATGACCGAAATCACAATGGTGATAAGCAGGTCTAACTGGTTAGTCCGGCTTCTTCTGGCGAAGTATCAGTGCTACCGCATTGATGCAGAGTTTATTTTCCCTTCGAGCAATGTGCATGTGACAAAGTAAGGACAATGGATCTGTCCCCATTTTCTTCTTAGTTAAAACATATTAGCCAATATCACAAAGTGTGAGTTTTATGTGTCAGCACGCACAAGTACCAAAACATTGTTTTGTGCATTTATTTTCAGTTATTGGAAACAACAACAGGCCAAGTGCATTGGAGCGCAAACGTGTTTACGTATTACCTGCTGTCACGCAGGTAAGAATCAAACGCAATCATGCTATATACAATATGTGCAGTGGCCATTTATAGGAATAGTTGTTGCAGTTATAGCGGGAGCCCCTCTTTTTCATCATACAATAACGGTATAACTGATTTGATTCAAAACGACTACAGAACTGTACTTCGGGAATGCTGTGTACCGTGCAATTACTCCTCTCACGGGCTGGTCCTGTACACTTTCTTGTATAGCTGAATCGCAATGATACACAAATACAATGCCAATACTTTAACTCAACTTTTATGCAAAGGTAAGCAACCAGAAAAATATTTCAAGATATCAGTAATTAGTATCTCAATGGCTATTTATTTATTTAACAGGCAGTGAAATTCACAAAGCAGAACCAAGATGATTCATTGGCAACAATATTCGACTGTTATCTGTATAACTATCACATGTACAAATAGGACATCACTACAGTCTTTGTAAGCAAGCCAACAGGTAATTTCTAATGAAAAAACGTTTCAATTTCAAACAAAGTAAGGTTCAATGTGGAAATATCGCTTAATCAGGTTTTATGGAGGCTCCTCAGTTTATCTACTTTGCATAGAAACAGGGGATGCAGAGTCATGTTTAATCTTGAGACCAGTACCACTATTTAGCAGTAAGGTCTAACTGACTGTTGCCTTCATATGAAAATAAAAGTCAGCAAGAGATGTATTTCTACAAAGAATATGAATTTGGTGATCACTTCAACTTTCTAAACTACTCTTTTGTTTCCTCTCTCCTCTCTCCTGACAGGGACACACCAATTGATAATTTTTCAAGCTAAACATAGAACGCTTTGGATTTTTAAGTTGTGCACCAATACCAGCCCTGATGATGACCCCAATGGGTCGAAACATGTGTCGGCAATAAGAAATCTTATGGCAAACAAGTAATCTAATGTGAAACATACTTAAATTAATTGTTGAACTTGCTAATTGTTAGCAAAAGAAGTGTTTGTGTAAAACGGCAACAAGCAATCTCATGGCAATAAGTTATCTAATGTGAAATATGCTAAAATGTATTGTTGAACCTGTTGAATGCTAACACAAGAAGTAATTGTTTACAACAGACAAATAAGAGATCAATGTGGTACATTGTTAACTAGCTGCATTAAATTCTACCAGATAAACGTTGCACTGATTTCAGGTTAATCATTTGCCAAAATTGTTTCATTACATCAGGTTGATTTAGGAGAGTGTTGAGGGCGCAGAGGAGAAAAACAATCACTTCTTAGTAATAGTACCACCGCCATGTCAGCTGCCTCTGACAGTCACCCAAAGGCAGCTGACATGTGGTGGTACTATTACTATTATTTTGTGCCTTGTTAGGGCATGTTCTGCATGCTGATGATAGTCTGCACACTTGTTGTGCATATGTGCACATGTTTCTGGTGATGGCCCATTAACTGTCATCTGGGTCTGTTCTAGGGTTATTAGATATCATGACCTCTGTTGCTTACATGCCACGTCATACCATGTTTGCTCTCAGGTTGCCAGTATATCATTCATGTGCATCATGCATGTGTGAGTCTCACCATCAACATATTTCTTTTCTAAGGTGACAGGTTTGCACATTTTTCATGCATTTCAGATGTTTGCATTTATTTCATTTCATTATTTTTATTGCAAATTTGTAAGGTGCTTATGCATCAAGTGAATTGTGTGCCATGGCGCCCACAGGGAGGGGGCATGGGAATGAACAACAAATACAACAATGAAGGATGGAGGCGGGCCTACTAGGCCTTGTGTGCATTGAGAACATGCAACTGCTGTGTGAGTGAAGGGAGGAGGGGAGTGGGGCGGTGTTAGGTGCATCAAGTGGTTAGTGCTAGGGAGTGATCAGCAGTAAGTGCCTAGGTGGAGTGTTCAGTCGAAATACTTAATAGATAAGTGTTAGCCCGTGGTGACATAGGCCAGTGGTTGCAAAGGAAAAGTACTGGGAGGGGTGGAGGCTGTGGGTGATAGGTTGTGGGAGGCCAGGACCCGGGAGATCACATAAGGGCCCTGGTCACCAATCCCAGCTACTGTGGGATTTAGCAGAGGAGGGAGAAAGGGCACGGGGAGGTGAACAGTAAGCTCTAGAGGAGACTTCGGATTATAATTAGATCCGTCTCAAGAAGAAGAGGAAGGGGCAGGCTGTCCATAGGAGGGATTCTGCTGAGAAAAGTGATTGGCCACCAACTTGCTGTTTGGAGAAGCACTGAACTCAGAGTAAGTTTGTGCCAGTGGAACATAGAGATCTGGAGGGTGAGTATCTGGTGGGAGGAAGTTGTGGGTGGTGTGGTCCCCAAACCCAGACATCCTTGTGGATGATGCAGAGGGATTTTATTCTGTTACTTGCAGCATCCAGGTGCCAAAGGAGAGTTTTAGGTGCTGGAGAGATGTGGTCACTGGGCTTGAGGCCAAGGATGAGTCTTGCAGCCCTATTCTGGATTGGCTGGAGGGGTCGTAGAGCAGAAGCGGGTAGATTAAGGATACGGCTATTGCAGTAGTCTAGCCTAGGACGAACCAGAAGTCTGGAGATATTGAGCTTCTGGGGGTAGGCAAAGTTAGGGAGATTTCCTTTGAGGGGGTGAAGTTTGATGAGGGACTTCTTTCCAAGGTCCCGAATGTAAAGGGGAGAAAGGAGTCAAATATGACTACAAAGTTTCTGCCTTCAGATGCAGGAGTAGGAGGAGAGCCCAAAGAAGATGGGCAGAGTTAGGGACAGAGAGAGGGAGCAGGAGTCCCAATAGGATGGAGCTCAGTCTTGCTGGCTTTGAGGCAGAGATCATTGGAAGTACACCAGGACTGGATGGCTGATAGGCAGTCAGGAATGATGGAGGAAGTAAGTAGCGGTCCAGAGGGTAGTTTGAAGGAGAGTCTTGCATCATCTGCATTGCAATGGGAGTTTTGTGAGTAGGTTGGAATTACTTAGTAATGTGTTGTCATGTGTGCCTGTTATGTTTATTTGTATGCTTCTGTGAGTGGCTTGGGGTATGCAATGTGTGGTAGTGGTGTCACTGACCATGTTTGCATATTTTTCTATGGTGTTGTCGGTGGGGGATGCATGTGTTTTCAACAGGTATGAAGCAATCACCACATGTCCACCATGGTATGCCATTGTCATGTAGTTGTGTATGGCCCAACTGGACTTGCCATGTTTCATCATCGTAGGCATTAAGGATGTGGGTATGGTGTGACTTTCACACTGTACGTTTTTCAAGTGAAGCATGTCTGCACTAGCTGGTTGCGTATGTGCTGGCCCCTCACCCTTTGACCTGCTGTTGGTAAAGGTCTTGCTAGTGGCTGTGGCCGCAACCCCTCAAGCACCTCTACTGGTATGCCACGGCAGGTGATGATGTTGTACAAGATACAACATGCCAATATTATTTTGCATGAACTAGCTGGTGCATACAACAGTACTCAGCCTGAATGATCAAGGCAGCGAAGTGTGATTTTAGCACTCCAAACGTCCTCTCAATTATGCCCTTCAATGTGTGCTATGCTGTAACGGGCCTCTGCTGGTGTGGTCTGATTTATGATTAGCGTAATCAGGAATGGTGATAGCGGATATGCACTGTCCCCTGTGGATGAGTGAACAACAGTATTTGGTGATGGGATTGTTTGGTACAGTGGATTGTATTGGATGTGAACCCCCTCGTGTATTCATGTTGGTGTGCTGGCTGATACTCGCCGATGAGCCACTTGTTGCCGAATGATCCCAATGCCAGTGCCTTTTGGATGGTGGATTGATGTAGTACGTTGCTGTTGTGGGTGCATCCAGGGTAACTTGCATTGACCTGCATTCTGAGACCCTTGGCATCAGAGATTACCTGCACGTTCAGTGAATGCCAATTCTTCTGGTTCCGGTATATGCATTCTGTGGCTCGTGGGGGCTATAGTGCAACATGGTTGCAGTCTATTGCCCCAAGTACCTGTGGGAAATGGGCAATGGCATAACATGTTTGTGTCACTCTTTGCTTAGCCTGCACATTGCATGGCATGTCTATGTGGCTGTGCACACTTGTATTGATGCAGCTTAGGACCTGCTTGAGGCAGCATGATTGGGTGGGCTGTGAGATACCCTCAACAATAGCTGGGATCTTTTGAAATGTACAAGTCCCCTGAATGTGGAGTGCAGTCAGGACTTTCCCCAAGGGTGGTATGGGCTGCAAACACATGGTTCATGAAATCAGGAAATTCTCCCACTCCCTGACCAATTCGAGAATGAGATGGGGGAGAAGCTGTATGTGCCATGCAGTCCCTCATTGGGCATGCCAAAGATTGTTGTGCGAGTATGGTAGGTTCTGGCCCCCCTCCTTCCATGTAGCAGTAGGTATGTAAGCAATGCAGGGACGGGCATGGTGGCGACCTTGCGCTGCAATTGCTCGGTGCAATCTCACCTTGCTCCTGGTTACGGGTGGAGGGAGGATTTTTGTGCTTTTTTGTTGGCGCAGATGCAGATGGGATTCTGTAAATATGGGTTTGTTTGCACTTCATAGGTTGTGTTTGTGCATTGTCATGGTGCCTCCCTCCCTACTCTCATGTTATCCCGCATTTCTCCCATTTAATGAGGGCTTTTGTATATTCCGCCCCTTCTAGCTCTTTGCACTGACCAGTCCCACCTGCATCGCGTAAGGCTCCTGGACACGGCGCACGGTGCACAGAACCAGCTCAGAGCGTGATCTCTAAATCGGGTCCAATATTTTTGCATGGCGCATATTGCATTTTTCTGCCGCATAATGCTTATGCGCTGCACAAAAATATCTGTAATTCAGGCCCTTAGTCAAGTAAAGAGAAACAACATGACGTTTGCACCGAAAGAAGAGACGAGGGAAAGAACAGCACACCACATTTCAGGGTACAATGGAAATGCTATTCCTACTCCAACGAGACATTTAAGTAAGACACAGGCAATAAGAGGGTGTCTATTAACTGCAAAGAAAGAACTTATCAACAACCCTTTTCATCCATTTCCCACAGGGCTTTACAAGGTTTATGTTCTGTATGTCAGTGGGTGCCCCATAATTAAGAAGTGTTACATGCTTTAAGCAACAGGAGTGGTAGGGTGCTTGCAAAGAAAACAGCGCTTTAGATAAAGAACTTCAAATCTTGGTGGTTAAGATCCGTGAGAGTGCTATTTGTAAAATGCGAATGCAGTTTGCCATATGTGGCCGACAATAAAAAATCGTAAATGAGGCAATTTGACCGCAAAGTAAATTTCGTTGTTACATTCCCGTGTTCCACTTGAAAGACCATGATGAAATGGAGAGTGGTGCGATTAGCCTATCTCTGATGATTTCATTTCCTCAAGGCGGATTGTGGTTGGAATAAAGGGATGTTGTGGGAGTCTGAAAAGATTTATTTAATTTTTTCCGCTCAAAGCGTGGTATTTGTTCTTGGTGTCCATTAAACACACAAGGAAAAATAGAAAGCACGCCTTCTCGTTCCGCACTCCCACACGCTGGAACAACAGACATACTAAGATCAGGCTGGCCCCTTCCTTCCTGAACTCTTTAATGGGCAGTACCACGACCTGGGGTGACAGGATACTTTTGAGGACACTCTGACCTCCACTTCAGGGACGTCATTTAAGAGTCACCAGGGGTCGCAAATGCGACCCCTGAGGTCTCCCTTGCTACCCCAAAAACTAAAAAAATAAAAAAAGCTTTTTAAAAAAAAAAAAAAAGAAAATGTTCATGCAAGCTCCTGGGCTGTTGCTTCTGGGGCGGCTGGCATTTTTGTTCAGGCCTCTTAAAAAGAAACAAGAAAAAAAAAAACAGGGGTTCGGCAAGTCTAACACTTTCAGCAGTGACCCTAAATAAGAAAGAATAGCAATACCAAATAATGTGTCTTTCTAGAATTCTATACAATAATTGCTAGACTCATTCAAGGTGTATTTCAGGCACACTTCAGGGGGTGAGTCACTGATTTAGTCGTTTCTTACACACCTCAACTTAGCCTTTCATCCTTCTGAGGTCGATACATGAATGCCAACACAGGTTGGGTGATATTGTATGCATATGTTTTCAATATAACACACTTAAGCGTAAGTGCTACATAATAACACATCATTATCATTTGGCCATGGACGTCAGCTTGCATTCACAGTAATTTGCTAATATGGGCCTATACACGCTGATCTTAACAATAAATATGGCGATCCATTCTTATATGAAATGTATATCACATTATAGTGATATCAAAACCATATTTTTCGTAGTGTACTTAGAAACAATGTTATGTGGTGCCATTTCCTGTTTTGTCAAAAGGTGAAAGGTTGTGTTCCATCGCTTCCTACGATATCACTTCAGGGTGGGGTCAAATGACATCACTTCATGTGATGTCATCAGAGGTCAAGGGTCGTGTGATGTCACTTCCGCTACCCCTAGCATTTTGGTGAAATGACGTCCGTGCTCCACTTTATTTTCCTCATTTGCTGTGTACCCCAACCACCCTTGTAAAATGGACAACTCCTTTCTGGCTTCATGTCCTCTCTATATATCACCTACAAACACAGAGGTTGATCATTTGCAGCATGTTCCATTGCTAGTGCGTTTGCACAGCGAAGTGGCTATTTACATTAGAGCTGCCCCTTGTTTGTAGATTCCAAAGTAGGTGTTTCTTAGTTGAGTTCAAGGAGGTTCAGGAGGAGACATGTTCTATTTCGCTACGAGGTGAAGAGAGAAGGAGAACTTAGGCGAACCCTGGTGTGAAGAAATTGGGCCTCATTACGAGGTGGGCGGTAAGGGATTACTGGCACCGGTAAGGGCACCGGTGCCAGTAATCCCTTACCGCCCTACTACGAGTTCCCTTTGCGGGTCCTCCCTTAACGCCTAGTTTTTCCAGGCGTTAAGGACGGGACTCGCAAAGGGACTCTGGAGCTAATAACGGTACCGCAATTTGCGGTACCAGTTATTAGCGCCTTCTCCATTCCCATTGAGCCCTATGGGGGTTCAAATGGGAATGGGGAAGAGCCCTGGTGAATGGGGAATTGCCGGTACCGCCAACCATGGAATGGACTGGTAATTGCTCCATTCACCAGGGCGGAGTCGGTAGGGTTTTGGAAGCAGCAGTCTGGCTGCCTCCAACCTCGTAATGAGGCGCATCGTTTGTTTATTTACAAAGTGCACCAAACCCGGAGGTATCTGGGAGCGTTACATAGTTACAAAAGATGCATATAGAGAGGAAACTAATAAAGTTGGAAATATTTTCAGTAAATTACAGGAGTTTGCCAATGTTACATGCCAATGTATACATAAAAGTCAGACTAGTACATTAATTATATATCACAGGATAGGAGCCTGGATTTCGTATTCTTCCTGAAGCTGAAATAGGCCGGTTCAGCTCTTATGTTAGCAGGTAGTGTGTTCCATAGTTTCGAAGCCACCACTGGAAAACTGCTTCTGCCTGTTTTTAGCAGTTTAAATCTAGGTACATTCCGGCAGTGTGAATGTGGGGTTCTGGTAGGGCGTTCTGAGGTTTTTTTGACAAATTTGTCAGCAAGATATTTGGGGGCAGCGTTTGTAAGACATGTGTGCGTAAGAGTTCAAGTTTTGAATGTTATTCTATCTTTAACTGCAAGCCAATTTGTACTGCGTCTGATGTCTGAGATATGCTGGGTCCTAGGATTGTTGAACACACTTTTTAGAGCATTATTCTGAAGAATTTGTAATTTGTTCACATTTTATTTACTCAAGCCTAGATATAAGGCATTACAGTAGTGTCATTTTGATAATATTAAGGCTCTGGCCAGTATGGCACCGATGGCTGTCGATATGAAAGGTTTTCACGCATTAATTAATTTGCAGGTGTATGCCATGGCAGATGCTGTGGCATAACTTAGTCTCTTTAGATTTAGAGATGAGTCGAGGTAAAATCCTTATGTTTTCACCTCCTTGGAAATTTTGATATTGTTGCCATCAATATTGAAGGATTTAAACTGATTGCTTAGATTATTTAGTCTGACTACAGAGCCGATGAGGAGAAGCTCTGTCTCCTCGTCGTTCAGACAGAGGCCTAGGCTGGTCATCCATGCCTGGATAATCAGATATATTTTATTTAGTAAAGTTGAGTCAATTACATGATCACCCATAATGGGAATGAGAATCTGGGTGTCATCTGCACAGTTGGTGTAGGTGACACCCAGATTATCTAGATCATCAAGAAAGGGCTTAGTGAATATATTGTACAATGTGGGCGAAACACATGACCCTAGCGGAACTCCACATGTGATAGGTATGGGTTCAACTGTGTTGTTGGGTGAGAAGACTCTCATGGTCTGATTATCTAGGAATGATTGAATCCAAGCCGCACCTTCAATAGAGAAGTGTGCAGCTGAGGTCAGATGGTTGCATAGGACCTTGTGATTAACTAGGTCAAATGCTGCCGAGAGATCCAAAAGGAGAAGGAGGGCAAGTTTCCCATTGTCCTTTAGGTTGTCCATTTGATTTTTCAGAACTAGTAAGGCATATTGTGTTCAATTTTTAAAGCCTGAAACCAGATTGACACAAACCAAAGAGATTATTAGTTTCTGGGTAAGACTGAATCTGGAGGTAGGCTGCTCGATTTAAAATTTTAAGAAGGAAAGGGACAGTGTTTATGGGCCTGTAATTAGTTGGTATGTTAGGGTCTAGATTGTTCTTTTTTAAGAGCAGGAGGACCCACACGTCTTTTAGGTTAGAGGGGACAGAACATGATTCTAAAGAGGAGTTTATGATGAAAGGTGTTAGTTCCCTGGCTGCCTCTTTGATTATTGGTGCCGGACAGGAGTCACCCTGGCATCTGGATGGCTTTAGAGAAGATATTATGTCAACTTCTTCCTGGGTTTGAGACAGGGGAACATTTGAAATGGTTACATGGTTTCATCGGATTGGTGTATACTTTTGGTGATGGCAGATCCTTGGATAGAGTTATTTTTTTTTATTTTCAATTTTCTCTTGTAGAAATGACATTTTGTTGGCAAGCGCAGTTTGAATATGTGTAAAACAAGTCTTATCCTTGATGCACATTTCGGTTGGGGTGTTGGTGACTCTAACTCTTTCAAAATGATGAAAAGCATTCTGGTACTAGAGCTAGCTTTGTTGATCTTATCTTTGAAGGTGTCTTTTTAGTTTAAGCTATCTCAGTCTTGCATTTTTCAGATAATTTGGAAAATGTTTCCTGATTTGCATCTGTCGGGTAAGTCTTCCAGAGGGTTTCTGCACTTCTTTTCTCATAACGTAAAGCTTTGAGTGTTGGGGTAAACCAAGAGTTAAGGTGCGCCTGGGGTTTCTCTTTGCGCATTTTTAAAGGTGCTACCTTATCAATTCCTTGGTTAATTGTATTGTTGTAAAGTTCAACTACAGCTGTCAGGTCTAGGCTGGTGAGTGTTAGGTTTGTGATAGGATGGAGTAGTGGTGATAGGCTATCCACGGTTGTATTGTGCTTGTTTCTAGTCAGTGTGGGGGAAGACCTGGGGTTGAGACTACATTGAGATCTGACTGGTTGTATGAAAGAAATCAGGTGATGGTCAGTCCAGGCACATTGTTCATTAGCAATGAGTTTAGTATCACAATTGAAGCAACAAGCCAATCTAGTGTTCTTCCTTTGTTATCAGTTGGCAGGTTGATACAGTGGGTTAAGCCAAGTTCCGTAATGGTATTAGCAAGGGTTGATACATTGTGGTCATTGATGTCATTAAGGCCTAAATCTGAGAGCAAGATCTGGGAGCAAGAATCTTGCTCCCAGATGATTCTCCCACCCAGTAGAATCATCTGGGAGCAAGATTTCGCGTTAGTGGTGAGTAAAGTTGGAATATCTTCCTCAAAGGATGAGAGTCGTGGCGGCCGATATATGAGGTACATGGTTATGGTACATGATGGTGAAAGTGGCAATTTAACTGTAAGGAGTTTTCCACAGGGGAAGGGGAATTGAGGGAGTACTCTAAGTCTTAATTTAGTTCTGGCAATAAAATCAATCCCTCCTCCTCAGGAAGTTTCTCTGTCTAGCCTTAATATGGTATAATTGTCAGGTAGTGCATGGGGATGTGAAAAGGGGGAAATGTTAGGAAGGGGGAGACATTGGAAAGTGCAGAGCTTAGGAGAGAGCACAATAAATAATAAGTCAAATAAATAAATAAAGGTGTTAAACATTGGTATTGCAGCCGGTAAGTGGCAAAATGCTAGGTTAGTCACATACGGTGTATCTAATAAGTGCAGAAGAGGAGTGGGTGGGGGACTGTATGGGTACAGATAAAGGCCCCAGTGTAAGCGTTTGCCCAAGGCAGTGCATGACGGTGGCAGGGTGAGCAGGTACCTGGGCCCAAAGGACAGAGGGTGGCCAGGTGCACAGTGCCGAGAGAGAAAGCAGAGGGAGAAGAGGGGCAAAGGCAGAGGTGAAGAAGAAGGTCTTGAGGAGCTTCCGGAACCGAAGATGGTTCTCCTCAAGTTTCAAGGTGGTATGGAGGCAGTTCCTAAGGGAGGCCCTAGCTGAAGAAAGAGATCTACCCCCAGCTTGTTTCTTTGAAAAACGACTGACCCTGAGGGAGTTAGAAGAAGAGGAGTGAAGGGCTTGAGAAAGGACGTATTTACAGAGGGATAGTTGAAGGTATTTTTGGCTCAGACCCCAGAAAGCCTTGTGGACAATGCAGAGTGTTTTAAATGTAATCTTTGCATCGACTGGGAGCCAATGAAGGGATTTCAGAGTTGGAGAGATACAATCCCAGGGCTTGAGGCCAAGGACAAGTCTCGCAGTCCTGTTCTGGATTAGTTTTAAAGGGCAAAGAGTGGAGGCAGGTAGATTTAGAAAGAGGCTGTTACAGTAGTCCAACCTAGAGAGAATCAGAGCTTGGGAGACAGTAAGCTTCTGAGGGAAGGGGAGGAAGGGAAGAGTACCTCTAAGGAGGTGCAGTAAGAACTTTGACTTTTTAGAGACGTCAGAGATGTGTGCGGAGAAGGAAAGTGTGGAGTCAAATATGACCCCGAGTTTCTTAGCTTCGTAGGTAAGGGCAGGAGGAGGGCAAAGGGAGACCGGCCAGAGAGTGAGGGGAAAGGATGGGGAAGGTGTACCAATGAGGAGGATCTCAGTCTTGTTGGCATTTAAACAAAGATCATTGGCGGCACACCAATTTTGAATGGCGATTAGGCAGTCAGAGATGATGGAAGGAGAGGAGGTGGCTGAAGGAAACAAGCATGCAACCAGGTTTTGGTTATGGATAGGAAATCTAGCAGGTTTTTGAAAATTAAATCTGCAATGACTAGTGCATGGGCTACTACTGACCTTGCATTAATCAGTGCCCCTTTGATAAAGGGTAGATCATTGTCTGGTTCGATAGGCATGGGGGAGATGGTATTTTGGGAGAGGTTATTATTTCGGGTGCTGGTATTAGCATTTGTATTAGTTCTCTTTTTCGGTACAGGTAGAAGATTTATGTTGATACTGTAATTGGTAGGTGGTTGATAGGCAGTGTTAACTATTGATCAAAGCCTAAGGTTTCTAAGGATAGTAGCGAAATATTGATTAAGGGTGGTTCTAGTGGCATAAAGGTGAATCCATTGGGCAGGGTAGAGTGGGGAGTATTGACTGGCACTCATTTTATTTGTCTGTATAAGGTTAGGAGTGTCTATGAGGCAAGGTGACAGGAACGTCGCTGGGGTGATGAACTCTGATTGAGGAAGTGCTGTGATCATGGTGAGCGAGATTCCATATTTATGAGAGAGTGACATCCTGATATAGACTGCTGCACTATATGGCAAAATGTTGGCTGGGATTGCAAAAGATAAATTGACTAGTATTGAGAGTATACATAAGGACCTAAGCATCTGTGATTTAGGCTGATTGCTAGTCAGCAGGGAGTACATTACGAGTATCGCACATATAGAGCATGAATAATATGAATGGGTGAGGTTGGTTCACAGAGTAGTTCACAAACAATGTCATTCCCATAAGAAATACTGTTTAGGACGGGATACTATCCAACATGACTGCAATTGTTCGAGGCAAATGTTGTGCAGTGGCAATTTAACTAATTCATTAAAGGGGTAGCCCAGCTAAACATTGTATTTAAAAAATAGATAGGCAACATTAAAAAAAAAATACTAGCACTTTTTTTTTAAAACTTCCTATGTAAAACTTTGAGCTAGTCAAGCTCAAAATTCGCAAAAGCAAGCACATGGGCGCCTCCATTTTGTGAAATGGATGCCCGCCTGTGCTGGCTTTTGCTTTTGCGGCACTAATGAAGGAAAAGCCAGCCAGCTGTAGTAAACAAAATCTACCGCTGGGTGGCTTTTCCTTCATTGGTGCTGTACGCGGAGGACGGGGACCGGAGACCAGAGCAGGAAAGCTGCAGCTGAATCTCGGTAAGTGCTATTTATTTTTTTTTTTAAATAAGCACTAGCTGCGTTTTTTTTCTAAGTTTTCCGGGGTGGAGGAGCCTGGAAAACGTAGAAATAAAACTGCAGCTTTAAAAACGTTGTATTTATGTTTGCGGTCGCTTTTGAAGCTACTGCACACATAAATACAACGTTATTGTGTTTGAAAACGCTGCGGTTTTTCTTTCCAAGTTTCTCACGCTCCTCCGGCTCGGAGGAGCCTGAGAAACTCGGAAAGAAAAACCGCAGCGTTTTCAAACACAACCGCGTTGTGTTTCTGCCTGCAGTGGCTATCACTTTGCTTCTCCGGTGCTCCAGCAAGCCACTGCTTGCTTTTGCGAATTTTGAGCTTGAATAGCTCAAAATTTTACATAGGAAGTTTAAAAAAAAAAGTGCTAGTATTTTTTTTTTAATGTTGCCTATCTATTTTTTAAATAACATTTTTAGCTGGACTACCCCTTTAAAGTCAAATCCGTCCACCATAAAGGGTCATCAGCACAATAAATGGTCTTAGCTGCAAATATAACGTGGACGCTGTTTAGACGTCTAAAGCAGGTATGATATGGGGATGTGCAAACACAGGCATTGGAAGTGCAGTCTAGATTAATACAATTTGCGGTTGTATTAACATACTAGTATCAGTGTAATTCAAGGAGATGCAGCTTCACTATGGGTGTTACAAATAACAGTCATTTACAACAGGCTAGGCAGGGACGTCATTTCACCAAAATTCCTAGGGTAGCAAAAGTGGCATCACACGACCCTTGACCCCTGATGACATCACAGGAAGTGATGTCATTTGACCCTACCCCAAAGTGATATCGCGGGAAGCGATGGAACACAACCTTTCACCCGTTGACAAAACAGGAAGTGGCATCACATAGCATTGTACACTACGAAAAAATATGGTTGCGATATTACTATAATGTGATGTACATTTCATACCTGAATGGATCACCATATGTATTGTTATGATCAGTGTGTATAGGCCCATATTACCAAATTACTGCGAATGCAAGCAGACGTCCATGACCAAATGATAATGATGTGTTATTATATAGCACTTAAGCTTAAGCGCTTTACATAGAAGAAATATACACCCAATATCACCCAACCTGTGTTGGTACCCATTCATCGACCTCAGAAGGATGAAAGGCTGAGTTGAGGAGTTTGAGAACAGACTAAATCAGTGACTCACCCCCTGAAGTGTGCCTGAAATAAACTTTTAATGAGTCTAGCAATTATTGTATAGAATTCCAGAAAGACACCATTTTTGGCATTCCTATTCTTTCTTATTTAGGTTCAGTACTGAAAGTGTTAGACTTGTGGCTCTCATGTTCTTATTTTTCTTCTATTTTAAGGGGCCCGAACAAGAAAGCTAGCCACTCCAGAATTAAAGAGCCTCATGGTGCTGGCCACAGCCCAGGAGTTTACATTGGAAAAAAAAAAAAAAAATGTAACAAAAAAAAGAAAATATTTTTTTTTCTTTTTTTTTAGAGGTCTCAAGGGAGAACACAGAGGTCACAAGGGAGACCTCAGAGGTCGCACTTGCGACCTCTGGCAACCCCCAAATGACGTCCCTGAGGCTAGGTCTAGAGTGAAACATTAACTAGTACATAAATGGTGCCATAATGTAATAGCGCACGGATACTGTTACCATGAGACAATTGACATTTTACAGTTCAGAGATTATATTCTAAGCTCAAGCGTAATAACAGTCACATATGAAGGCGTGCTAGATCTTTTTGTAAGCTTACTGCATGATACAGTCTTTTTAAAGGATTATCTGGTTAGTACTCACCGGTACTCATTGTGGGGTAGATCTGGAACACAAGCTCTGTATCAAGGGAGATGATGGAATGATAATGTTTGTGCAGCTCACAGGTCAGCATGAGGGATACGAGCAGCAAGTGGAAGTTATCATTGAAGGTGGAATTCATCCTTCTCACTAAAATGCTAGTTGTGCTCATGAAATTGAGATGTTCACTCATCATTGTTCGGATTCATGGATTTCAAGGGGGTGATCAGGAAAGAACAGGTAATACCTGCATCGACAAAACCATACAGGTTCCTCTCTAGCATGCCTTGGAACCTCTAATAAAAGAGTTGTAAAAATAAACCAAGGTGGCACTGTGTTAGGACTGATTTTCTATACTCTGGCCTGGTGGACAGATGTATCGAAGGCCAACCTATATTGTGAGAGTAGAAGCATTGGCTTTTTATCACAGCTGGTCTGATAGGCGACTCTAATTATCATCCAAATTCACTCTTGATTCACAGCATCACATTGATGAGTTGCAAAAATATATAATCAAATTAAAAAGGTAAATGTACGCATAAAGTCAAAATGTTTTTCTGATTATATGGTGCAGAAGCTCTGGAGTTTTTTCATATTTCAATCTATATTGTGAGAGGAACAACTCTGGGAAGCTGTAGCCAAACCAGTTTAGGTAGCAGTGATAGCCGATCTAGGCTAAGTTCTTCAGAAGGGGTGAGCTTGTAAAGGGTCCACAATGAGGTCACACAATGGGCATCACAACTTGCACTTAGACAGGATGTATAAAAATACAGTTATTTCATTATGGCCAAAATAAACTATAGGAACATGACTACAAGCAGGTAGATATATCACACAACACTATTAAACTAAATACATATATACATTCACTTGGTTCAAATGCATAATACAAATCACAGTATTTGTATCGGCGGAGTGGCGATGAGTGGCAGTCTTGCTGCTCACCTCGTGAGTCTGTTTCCTGTGACTACAGGCCTGGAGGCGTGTTCTAACTGCTGCCTCACTTTCCTACAAAACTCCATCTCCTCCGCGGAGCGGACGCGGAGTGGCGACGAGTGGCAGTCTTGCTACTCACCTCGTGAGTCTGTTTCCTGTGCCTACACGCCTGGAGGCGTGTTCTAACTGCTGCCTCACTTTCCTACAAAACTCCATCTCCCCCGCGGACGCGGAGTGGCAACAAATGGCAGTCTTGCTACTCACCTTGTGAGTCTGTTTCCTGTGTCTACACGCCTGGAGGGGTGTTTTAACTGCTGCCTCACTTTCCTACAAAACTTCATCTCCCCCGCGGACGCGGAGTGGCGACAAATGGCAGTCTTGCTACTCACCTTGTGAGTCTGTTTCCTGTGTCTACACGCCTGGAGGGGTGTTCTAACTGCTGCCTCACTTTCCTACAAAACTCCATCTCCCCTGCGGAGCGGACGCGGAGTGGCGACGAGTGGCAGTCTTGCTACTCACCTCGTGAGTCTGTTTCCTGTGTCTACATGCCTGGAGGCGTGTTCTAACTGCTGCCTCACTTTCCTACAAAACTCCATCTCCCCCCCGGAGTGGATGCGGAGTGGTGACGAGTGGCAGTCTTGCAGTCTTGGCTGTCATGACTGCCAGGGCTGCTAAGGCTGCCGATTCCAACAAGTCGACTGAACAAGAGGTCTTGGTTCCAGAGATGGACGAGGGTCGCCTCCTGTGCAGTGCGCGTCCACGTGCTTTTCCACACGGCCCCAAACTGGGAACTCGTCTCCCTGAAAGAGACCGTCTCCAGAAGATTTCCAAAAGCATTGAGGCGTCTCCAGTAAATCTACGTAAAGATTCTAGTGTCCCCGAAGAGGGGGGGAAACTGATGAATTTGCCTCACCTGAGCGTGAAGCACGTCCCTCGGAGGAGCTGCTGGCCTCCAGCACCGGAGGCTTGGGAGAAGGTCTATGGTCCGCCAGGATGCCGCCACTTAGCACGGTTCTGCCTGAGAGCAGCCCGCCGGTGCTCACTTCCCCCTCCTTCCTGCTCCGGCTCCTGAGTCCCTCCGGAGGGAGGGGCGGGCGCAGTGAGCAGAAGGGGAGGGGCCTGGGCATCCCTGTGCAGAGCGGCGCAGGGCGAGACAGCCGCGGAGCCGCGAGGAGCGGCGAAATTCAAAGTGAGCAAAGCATTGAAAACCACCAGGTAAACGAGATTACATCGTTTACCCAAAGTCCCACAACAGCGACGCATTTGGGTTTGATGGTTTCCATCTCAACAGCTATGACAACGTCTTCATCTGCTACTTTTCCAAGCAAAGGGCTCCCCACAAGAAACAAGGGGCAAAATAGAACAAAAACCATTGCCATTATTAATACGAACCCAACCCAAACTGAGAAAAGTACATCGGGCGAACGGCCCTTGTCGCCGATTAAAAGGTCTTTAAATTCATCCCAGTTACATGAGGTAGTCCCACCTCATTCATCCCTGCAAATTGACATTCTAAACACTACTAAGGTTGACACCACCAAAAACAAAAACAAAAAACGGCACTGCAGCCAGACTATGTCTCCTAATAAGGGGAAAAAACGCTGACAAAAAGCGAAAGATAGTTTAAAAACCAAGCAGCAAAAAAAGAATATGTCGACTCTTCCACAGTCCCGTATACTGGTAAATTCTGGGGCTAGACAAAATGCCTGCAGCTAGCCTGGTAACAGACTTTTTCAACATCTTCGCTCCTCAAGCTAGGGGCGCCCAAGAGGACCTCATAGACGCTGAAATACTAGAAGCAATTACCTCTTGTCAACCACCCCAAAAAAACAGAAAAACAGACTCTTTTATGGGCACAGCTATGAAAAATAAAACTCCAAATAAATTACAAGTTCCACAAACTCAAGGACACTCATCGCCTGTGCTAGGCTCCACAGCACAGGACACATTGCCTCAGCAACAAGTCTGTGTCCCCGGACCGGCGGAGGGAAAACGACAAACTCCCCCCTTAAACCCGGTTGTCCAGCATCCAGAGATTTTGGGTGACAGGCCTGTGGCTTCCACCCTACCGACAGGAAACTCTCAATTGAACAAAGGACATTGCCCGGAAAGGAGATCCTCACTACCTTCCCACTTGCCATTGCCCACGGAGGACTTAGGTCACCTTAATCCTCAAAATCTAGGCAGAAACTCAGCAGCAATGCCCCTGCTTAACATCCTAGAAACAAGCCATAAGTATGGAAGTAAAAAGAGGGCGGGAGGCCTTCCACAGGAGGGCTATTCAAGAGAAATTCATACTGGCAAACCAAGTCGGGATAGGCATGAATCTATTGAATTCCTCAGTAATTCTCCAGTGAGAAAGTCGATAGCAAATGAACAAAGCCTAAATAACTTGAGTTACAAAAACCTTCCCGAAACCCCAAATGATACACCGACGAATAAAAAGCCAGACATTTTTTCCATCATGTCTGCGGTAACAATAGCTTTGGCTCCATTTACAAAGCTATACGAATCAATAAATGACACTTTGAAAGACCACACCAACATACAGGCAATGACACATACTAAGCTGATCTTTCTAGGAGGCTATATCACTGCCTTGGATGAACGTCTAAAGTCAAACATTACACTTCCAAAAGATCAACCAAATCTTGGATCATTGAAAAAACAAGAAATGGTCGCTCATGCCACACAAACGCGACCTCAATCAATTCCATCTTTGACAGACCCAATGGAGGACAGAGAGCCGCCGTCTGATCCCAGGAACGAAGTTGTGATTTGTGATCAAAGTGAAGTTATACAAATCAGGGAAGACACACCACCTAGAAACATTCAAAACCGAGCAAAATGCATCTACAAAGATCGGGCCTTCCCGATATTTCTTGCGCAAGCTGAAAAACCGGTCGGAAATATTGAAAAGACAGAAACTGTTCCTACACAAGACCTGTCAAAGAAGTGCCCAATTAAAAAGTGTTGCCCTACTACCTTTCAAGATTCCACTCTCGTCTTCCAGATTGTCAACTTAATGAACATCAGTGATCATCTCGAAAATGACTCGACAAATAACCTATCCATCAGAAATGATCATTTTGTGGAGAAGGTGCCTCCTCGTGCCCCGTCTTGAAAATCAGAGAGCACCCCCTTCCATACTATGGAAGAACAAAGAAAAATGCTCCTTCATACCTCAAAAAGAAACTCAGCTGTCGCGGGTCATAGAAAAGTATCGTTTTCCTCAAGACAAAACTCTTCCTCACCAATCCATAGGTCTGCGGAACCAGGTCACAGGCACAAGTACAGAGAAAGGGACATACATTCTAGGAAAAGTGCCTCAAGGGCCCAAAATCAAATCAGCCCAAAAGAATATAAAGCACAGGAAAAAGTCAAATCTCGGACTGTACACTACAAATCCAGGACTGCTGTCCATCATGATTAACATCCCTCTATTGAAAACTCGGTCTGGATTTTAAAAATAGAACAATGTGTAGAAAACCGAGACAAAATCATTCTTAACAGAAGAGGAGTTCTAACCCTGTTTAGCTTTATTCCAGCACTCAGACAGATTAAATCAGAAGACTTGAAAATAGTGGACCCATATCACTCAAACCGAAGACCAAAAACATATCTGTACATCTCATCAAAGAAGACTCAGACTCGAATCACCGAAGAAGCAGACGAATTATTCAAATATGGCTACATGGTGTCAAGTAAATCGACGCCCACTAGTAAATGCAGCGAAACAAGGACCAACGCTCTTTCAAGCCCCTCACGTTCAGTTTATTCCAGAGACAAGCTCAAGGCCTACCCTGATACAAAAGTAGATCTCCTAGAAGGAGCGAAAGGGACTCAAACAGAGGAAAAAATAGAGACTTGAATTCCAACAGCAATCTATGCCAATTACCTAAAAAAGCCTCTCCTAAAAAGTGAACATCCAGCAGAACGCAAAAAGATACTACAGAAGCAAAAAAGTTGCCAGAAAGGAGTCATCCAAAAGAAAAGTCCCAGGGAATGTGGTCATGGCTTCCAAAAGCACTATCAAAAAATTACAACAAATAGCAATTTGAAGGTCGGCGGAGCACGGTCAGAGACACCCGCCAGCCGACCGTATTCCCAGTATAATACAACTTTGCTCTTGGAACACCCGAGGACACCAGCACTTGACAATGAGGGAGATGCAGACCTAGCATCATGTGACATGATCTGTTTACAAGAAACCTGGTTAATTGACAAACCAATCTTGGACGGTTACGACCTGATCCTGGCTCCAGCTAAAAAAGGTCAGTTAGGCAGCCTATCGTCGAGCCTACTTACGGCCTGCAGAAATGGGATAGGCCTGAAAATTAAAGAAACTTTGCAGTCAGATTTCTGAACCCTGGCAGTTCTTTTGGAATGGGAAGGCTCCCCAAAGGAAAAAGGTACACAATTAGCAATTGTAAACACCTATTGGAATCCAGCAATTATAGATCCAAAAACCTACATATCCAAGATGGAAGAAACAATTGACGAAATTCAGTCAACGCGCCAGGTATCTTACTTCATAATCTGTGGAGACCTCAACGCAACATGCAATAAGACTGGCACAACAGATGGAAAAATCCCCAAAACTATGGTAGTAGCCCAGAGAGGAAAATCTTGGTCTAAAATAATGTCCTCCAGACATATGCTAAACCTCGACATGATATTCAAGGAGAAGGACCGCCCACCGACGTGGGAACAGGGAGCGTTGAGAGCCACAATAGATTACATTTACGTCTCCCGTCCCTTTCTAGAAATGATTACAACCTTTAAGGTCCGTAAGACAACAGACACTGACCACAACCAACTAATATCGATATGGTCAACTTCTTTCAATAGTTCGAACAAAGATCCTTATGAAGTTGAAGTAAATAACCAAGGAAATCGATTAAAACTTACGATATTTGCAGTTAAGAAGCTGACACAAAGATACTTCAAAATAGACCAGTCGGAAGCAGTACCTGAACCAGACAACGTGCCACTCCTAATGGCCTTCTCAGGGAAAAAGACAACATCTGCTACTGCCAGTATGCCGCATAAACATACTTATGATGTCCAACTGGCTACAAAAAGACGCGAATTGCGTCAAATCAAAAGGAAGTTGAAAAAAACGCCCTTGAGTGAAACAGATACCAACATTTTAGAAGTTTCCAGAAAATACAGGAATTGGGTAAAAAAACACTGTGCCCTCTTTTACCAACAGGATTCAGAAAACATCTTGAAAGCAACCTGTGGCAACAAATCCATGGAATTTTGGTCACTTATAAAATCCTCAACTCCGTCAAGGAAGAATTCCACCATTAATTCCATGGGGGAGCCGAAATGAATAGACCACTTTACCACCCTCTTTGAACCTCCAACTAAGGTGGACAGCAGCCCAACAGAAAATGATTCTTCAAGGTGGATCCTTCTTGAAGATCAGGAAGACATTTTTGAGGTACTAAAAAAACTAAAAAGCTCCCGAGCGGTTAGCCCGGACGGGATATCCAACATGGACCTTAAAAATAACCTGACAGAGTGGTCAAACCTTCTCAAAAAGATCTTTGCGAGATGTGCTCAAACAAAATCTATTCCATCATCATGGACCAAGGCAACCATTGTTCCAATCTATAAGAAGGGGGACGTTAGTGATCCAGCCAATTTTCGTCCAATAGCACTCCTGGACTGCATCGGAAAGGTCTTTGGAGCACTACGGTTGAAAAGATTCCAATCATGGGCCAAATCATCCCCATGCCATGACAAATTCCAGACAGGATTAAAAAAAAATGTGGGCACAACCGCAAATATCTTAACCATCAGCACCCTAAAGAGCAAGGCCTTTGAGGGAAAGTTAGGAATATTTGTGGCTTTCATCGACCTCTCCCAAGTGTTTGACCTGGTAGACAGGTCACGCCTTTGGTCAAAACTTGAAAGGTGGAAATGCCCTAAGGAGATCCTCCTCCCATTAAAGCTTTGCACACAGACACCACCATTAGGGTGCGCCTAACTGCACAAGGCCATCTTTCGCCAGAAATCCCCACTGGAAGAGGGGTCAAAAAAGGGTGCCCTGTCGCACCAGCACTATTTTTAGCATACTTGGGCGACTTTGGCGAAATAGAGGATCTCACCAAAACCTTTCCTCCGAAATTGGGTAAGGGAGCAATCAGCCGACTTATGTATGCTGACGATCTCATTCTCTTCGACCAGACTCAGATAGGGCTCCAGAGACAGCTAACAAGTCTACTTCGATATACAGCAGAAAACAACTTGTAAATCAACAAAGACAAAATGAAAATACTGATTCTGGAGTCCGCGTCAAAAAGATCTGACAAGTACAAATGGTACTTAGAAGATCCAGAGATTGAAAAAACGAAAGAGTTTAAATACTTGGGCGTAACCATTGATAGCTCCCGACAGGAAAGTGCAATGCAAGAATCGATGAAAATGAAAATAAAAAAACTAGCAGCACAAGGCAAAGCTGCAGACTTAAAATTTGGAAAATTCTCGACAATTCCAGTAATTGAATTTTACAATAAAAAAGTGTTACCATCAATTACATATGGTGCAGAGGCAATACCATTGATCCCAAAAAATCTTTGGACAAAGCTTGGAGGACAGTTTTGGAGGTCATTTCTGTCGCTACCAAATTCAACTTCAATGCCGGCTATTCGGCGCAAACTGAGTCTTCTCTTGTAAGTAGGCACAATAAATATCAATTCGATTCTTCTTTATCGTAAGTGCATCATCAAAGACGGACACGATATCTATGCACTAATAGGAGACGAAATGCAAGCAGGCAAAGTGGGAATGCTAACGAGCTGGAAAAAGGAAAATCAGTCCTTGCTGAGCGTAGTGGCCTGTTTTGAAGATGACTTGATTTCAAATCCGGTCAGAGTGTGTGAAAAACTGAAAAATCTCGATTGGTCCAAAACACAAGAGGAAGCGGCAACAAACAAACTTCTAGTTCATCTACCGCAAACACTGTGCAAACTAAATGCACTTCAGAGGTACATTAAAAAATTACCAAGCAGATCATCCAGAAATTACCTGCTCAGGATCAGACTGAACTTAATTGAAACCAATGAAATCCACCAGATAAGAGGCATTTCGGACTCAAGTGAATGTTGTTTCTGTGGCGTTGACAAGGAAACTCTATGCCACCTACTTCTGTTCTGTCCACAAAAAAAGTCGATACGATCAGCCTACCTTGACCACCTATGGACTAATGGTTATTGCGACACTGATCAATGTGGCACAGACTGATCGGAGGCGACAGATCGACATGGCAAATAGCAGCAGTGAAGATTATACAAGAAACTATGAAAATACTGGGCTGACACCCTCAGCAACTTAAGAATCTTAAAAACTCGAACCTTTGTTAAGTTCCTTGTGGAACAAACACAAATAAAAAAAAAAAATCAGGTACTCCTGCAAAGGAAATGTAACCAAGTATTATGCAAAAAAAAAGGTCCACCGAGATGATTCCGAGCTACAATTGTCCATCCCTAAATTACCTGGGGCCTTGGGCCCTTTTGTTCAGGATACAGTTCCACAGAACTTAGGATGCAGGAATAAATGTAGGTAGGGTCTCTGGGGTCCAGTGAAGGGTTCTTAGAGTTAGGGTTTTATGTAGACTAATGCCCAAAATTAGCCCCAACAGTCAGAAGTCTTGCATAGGCAAGTAACTGCAAAGCCAAAAGTATTAGAAATAGGTGTATTATAAGCCCATGGATGTATAATGGGAGAATAGGGGTATGGTAAATGCTCAGTAACTTACCCCCCTTACTCCGAATTGTCCCCAGACTTGGTAGAAGAAAGGAAGGGTGTCCTACATTGCTTTTCCCCCCAAAATATGTGGTCCACAATTTCCAGAGGTTGCAGGTTCGAACTCCACTCCGGTTGGTGTCTTTTGCTGGTGCAAGGACTCTTGGTCGCAGAATGCGAAAATGCTGGACGCAGCAACCCTCTCGGGACTGACTCAGGTCAGGTAAACAGTTTTTGGATGGTGCATGCTGCGCACAGTGATCCAACATGACTCAGTAGCTGCGGTCGGACTTTCCACTCCATCTCGGGTCCCCTTTGTGCTAGGATGCTGAGATTTCGCATGAGGGAGTCTTCCAGTGGCAGCTGAGGGTCCACACAAGTTTCCGACTGAAACCCAGTTCGATGACGTCACCAGCATGGTAGCCCAAAAATGGATATGGTCAGCCACAGGACGGTTCCAAGGCACTTCAGAAGGCTGTCTTTGGCAGGGCACCGAGCAGACGTTTCGGGAGTCGATGGTCCCTCCACTCCAAGGGTTGTAGCACCTTCTCAGGACTACTTAAGATCATATGCAAGACAGGGCTCCACCAGGACTGCAGCAGAAGTTGGTTGCCAGGCCTCCATCAGTCAGGTTTCAGGTTTCTTCATGGGTCTTACAGCTGGACAGGATACTTGGCTCCTTCAGGTTTCTCTAGGATCACTGAAGAATGGGTGCAGGGGTCCTCTTCTTATCCTAAAAGCCAGGTACTAGCTGAAACCCCCACTAGGCAATAGCAGGACTAGCCCGCATACACACCCCAGCAGTGGTCCAATCAGGACCACTGCAGGAACATTCATGAATACCACTCAGACACACATAAACCAGTATGTGGATTGGAGTCTGACTGACCCAGTTCACATCCTAACTGCAAACACACCTAGCCCTCCAGTAGCCTGCCAAAATCTTCTGCTTTCCTGTGCACTGGAAGTCCTGATAAGGATGTTTCAGGCCTCTGAGGCCTGGAAGAAGGGTAGATAACAAGATGGAAAAAGAACAGGCGAAAAATCTCGTGGCATGGCCATGTTTGACCAGTAGCCACAGTTAGTAGCCAACCGTGGTAAACACAGTTAAGCCAAAAATTGAAATTCCCCAAAAAGTGGGGAACAGTCATTGCTGCCATCAGCCCATCTTTTAAGCAAATCTAGAGTAACCAATCCATCCTCTGCCTGTTAGTCTAGGGCTACACAAAAGGCACCCCATTGCACTGCAGTGTAAAATGCATTGTGCAATTATAAAACGTTACCCCAAGTGATAGAAAAGTAACCAAAAGTAGTAACACAGTAACAGGAATAAGGGAAACATTGTTTCCCAATACTGATAGCCTGAAGGACATATCTGTTTCCCCATAACATATGAACAAAGGCCAGTGCAGTGAAGCTTAAGGCGTCACTGTACTGAAAAAAGTACAGGTCAGATTCAAAAATAAAAGCAAAACGTTTAGGGGTTCCATAAAGATGGAAGGACAGGTGCAGTAAAGAGGAATTTTTCCTAACACACTGACACACATGTAAGCTGTACGGTTGCACACTCCAGAGACATGAGGGTTCATATACACAGACTGTGTAAAATGTGGGATTACCACTTAATAACAGCATGTTGAGTGAAAACAAACGCATGAGATCAATTGGTCCAGACATGGTAACCACCTACAAGTAGATATCAGAGGTGAACACACATACTCTAAACAGATAATAGTTCACATGAACACATATTGTCATTCCAATCGGCCCATACCTCTATACATGACCAGACGGTATGGAACAATGAACAGGATGGTCCATAGAGTGAGAAAGAAGGCAAGTAGTTGACCACAGACAATGGTCTCTCATATCAGAATTATCTGCCCGTGGTCACCACTGCCTATGGCATAGCTCAATAAATCTGAAATGCATACACCCAAACCGATTCTGCATATGGTTGCCACTTTTCCAGATGTGCACACAAATATGAGGTAGAGAAAAACTAAGAAAAATATAAGAGAGAAGGCAGAGTACCACGGTGCCTTTGCAGCTAAGAGATATTACCCACCAGCCTGGTTGGTCAAGCCATCACCAAGCTTTGTGGTATCAACACTTTTATACGGTCATAAGGGTACAGGGAATTCCAGCAAAGTGAATGAAACACTGCTGCCTAATATAATGGCAGTAATACCTATATAGACATATGACAGTAACCGTTGACCGTGAGAACTCCTACACCTCGGTTGCCATAGAAGCAGGAGCGCATTCTGATCCAAACTCATTAGGATAGAAAGGAGATGGGACAGTTTGTTAAGTGGGGCTCTAAATTGACTAACCAGCCAGCCAACTGGCAAGATGGGCATATGAACCCAAGGTTCACTTATAGCTGAAACGTGCCTTTCCCTCATTGGTCTTTTTTGGTTTTGGCCTGCACTCATGCATAGGAGATATAGTTTGTGCCCATTATAGTTTTGATATGACCTACTGACATGCTTAAGGCATGTGTTGGTGTGTTGTCTTGTTCTTCCTTGTCAATAAGTTGGTAGCTATTCTTCACTGCCATTAAACTTCTCATCACGACCTTTTGTAATTTGTGGCATCTGCACACACCATCTGATTCGAACAGTCTTGATGTGTACCATAGTTGTTCACCTGTGCTCTCCAAAGACCAGACGTGGTCCATGAGGGGTTCATCTGATTCTCTTTTGAGTTTTGTGTCTTGATGCGTGGACAGTTAAAACTTTATTGTGTGGAGAGTGTTTGTTGATGAGGTTTAGAGAATTTGTAAACATTAATGGGACCTACAGTTCCTACAACTTGCAGCGATGCTTGGGGTAGGAAGGGTGCATGTGGACTTGCCAGTAAGTTGTGTGAGTGGCAGGACATTCACTGAAAAATGTCATAATGATGTATGTGCTTTCTAACAAGAACTATATAGTTGCCAGATTCTTGTGAGATTGGGGGTTTCTTAGGAGCCTTGACCCTGGTTGTTCATGAATGCCAGTGCACCGTGCACAGACCATTGAACTTTTAAAGAGAAACGTGCAATAGTTACTTTGGTGTACTTGAGCAGTGTTGTGATATCTCTCCTTTGTTGCATGTGATTCTTCCACTGTTGCACCTGTCAGTGTTTGCTTATGGATGAGTGAACATAACATATGTGATGTTGTATCAATCTAAAGCAATTCAAATCAGATTTGGCAGTTGGTCGTGTTAAAGGGCGACAGTGTAGGTCTGCTCACTTTCCAGGCTCTTCTCCCCCAACCCCTCCTTTCTCCCTGCTTTGATCACATTCTATTAATCGGCTTGGTTTCGCTGGTTGCGATCTCTGTGGATAACCCTTTCCTGCTGGAGATGGGTGAGATGGGTACGGGGTAGAGGGATGTCTGTCAGTTTCCGAGGTAGCATTGCCCTGTGTACTCATGCTCCTGACCAATGAGCTGAGAAGGATTCTCCAGCATGTTTATTTCTAAGACAGGCTGAGTTTGATAATGAGTACAGAAACCACATTCTTCACCAATCCCCTTCTATATTTTGTTTACAATTCATTATTGTGCACTCATGTTCAGTCATTATTCAGACCCTAAATAATGATGATCTGCAGTCAGGAACACTCTATCAATAAGCCATAACTCACTCTGCTGGCTTGAACTTGGACAGACTCTTGATAAGGTGCCTTGGTACCTTGATCCACAATTTGTTAAGGATTTCAATCAGGCAACACACACCTTAGTCTCGGCCCAGTATGCAGCACACAATTGAAATGCTTATGTTAGATTAGATTCAATATTGAGATGATACACCACTCATAGCACATCCCCTTTTCAAATACCACGGTTCACAATGGACCATGAACCAGGCTGGTTGATAAAATATACTATTTATTTATTTGAAAATTAAAAGAAACTAACCATTTTTTAATATGGGGATGCAATCACCAATGGGTTAATAAGAACAACAGGAATGTAAGCAATGCACTTAGTTTAACCTTCTATTGACACATCTACAAAATACCAGGGAATAGGAGAACTTTTTGATTTTAGGTAAGATAGCACTTGAGGTAGAATACCCACAAATAATCAATTTTAAGTGGATAAACAGAATCAGCAGGTAATCAGGAATGACAACTAGAAAACAGAATTAGAATCTGACTTTCCCTCCCCAAACAAGAGAGAAAAATGGATTTTAAATCCTGGCAATGCTAAAATGACACTTGGAAATGGATAAATAAATTAATGTGTATAACTCTTGAAACAAAATGGAAGGTTGAAAACAGTTTATTATCAAAATGACACATTGTAAAATTATCAAACTTTTCAAATTCCTGCCTGAATTTACCAAAACGTTTTTTTTAATACATATTGTTGTATTGGGGTGTAGCTGTGGATCCTAGGTACAATATGAAAGTGAAATGAGGTCTCTAGCTGTTAAATTGAGTGAGTTATGGACAATCTAGTGAGGTGTGTTTTTGAGAAAGTGAAAGCGCGAAAAAGGAAACAAAATCAATTTTGACAAAGACAGTTTTACTCTACACTAGGGCATTCAAGCTAGGCTACCAGATTGAGACACAGTGAGTCCCGGGGTTGACTCGCAAGTTGAACCCTAGCACTTCCACGCCCACCCTGGCGGACCCAGTCCAATCACCCCAAACAGGATTAATAGCTCAGGATTTTACAAGACAAACTTATTAAAGATGTTGGCGCTAGCACAAGAAATCAAAGCAGGGTAGCAATAATGATTGTGACAATATTATACGTTTTCAGGGTCAGAATAAGATAGCTTGGGATGGAACAAAGCAAGGCAAGGCAAGGTTTACTATGGATCTATGGTTCCTATTGATACTCACAGTCCACTTTAGTTTGGATTTTGGACAGTCAGTGCCTGGTCACCACACGGATCTGGTCTAACAAATACAGCTGGACAAAATCAGCGGGCATGGAGCCACTGGGATTGGACTGGTTACCGGGTAGCACTTCTGGTTACTGGATAATCTAGGACATCAGGAGAGCAGGATGGCAGCAGCATGCAGTGAGTGGCAAGGCAGGTTAGTTCAGGATGCTTCCCAAAACACCACAGTGTTTCCCTTGGTTATGGGGATTATTTTAGAATTGAGGCCTAGCTGAAGCAAGATGAGTAAGGTTTGGCCTTGTTGTTGGGATCTGGAGTCTAGATGAATAAATGTAAGATGAAGACCGGAACAGGACAGGACGCCAGGCAGGAAATCAGGAATCAGTCAGGAATCAGTGTGTCCTTGTGTGTTGTCAGGGTCCCTTATTTATAAGGCCTAATGACATCATCACAGTATGTGACAGGGGCAGGCTTCATTAAACAAACCCCTAACAATAGGATTGGACAAGGGCATAGTTTCCGCCATGCTCACAGCTGGTTAGATATCAGAAAAGTGATGTCAAGTTCATGAGGTGATATTTACAGTGTCTAGAAACCTCCCATAGTTACTGGAACTGCAATCTAATTTTGCCACAAACAGATATTTGTGCAGTTGCAACCTCTTAGTAAATTAGATACACAGGTTATAAATTGCGTGCCTCACATTTCAATCCAAACCTCCAGTCTGTGCGACCTTGTTTAGCCTTTCTGACACATTTTGGTAATTTTACACATTCAAGATTTGGCCTAAAATTCCACAATTTTGTACACAAATGGGAATTGTCCCCAGGGATGTATGTACAAAATCTTATGTTTGCCACATTAATACTTTCCTGGGAATCTGTCATATTTTATAAATTCTGTTCCCCACTGAAAACCTTTACATTTCTGCTAATTCTTTATACAGAAATAATAGTCCTTAATGTTTCTTTGTAACATAGTCTCTGGCACCAAAAGGCAGTCCCTTTGTTACTTCATCCTATTTTTTTTCTTCCTTCAACTGCAAGCAGCTGTCATTTCCTCCCAGGCAAGGGGGGTTTCCAGTCTTAATTCAAGGTTTTATGGTCCCTTCACACTTGACAGGTGAGTGTCCCAGGACTGATATTGTCCCAGCCTGGAGCACAGACAAATGGCTGATGAGCATGTGAACATTCATTGTCCTATCCCATTCAAAGTTTTCCAAGCTGGCACTTCTTACCTACATGTCCTGGAAGTTTATGGTGTGCCTCCCTTCCTATGGGAAGTTACAGGGCTGGGACTTGAATATCTGTTTTTTTCTTGGGAGCTTGCAAACTCAGGCCATGTGTTTTAATCTTTATTTGCTCATTCTGAGCCTTGAATTAAAACCTGTGGAATCAAAATAGCCCATGAGTGTATTTATCACCAGCCACAACCCTTTTCCCATTGCTGGGCAATGGCAGGCTTTCCTTTAAGAGTTTAGTTTTTAAATGGGCATTTTCCTCCTTCAGTTTTGCAAAAGCCCATTTACACGTGTTGAAAACTGCTAGCATTTCTTTCATTAAATGTGGTTTGGCAGCCCCATCTGCCTTTGCAATACTGCCTTGCAGCCAAAGTCGTTTTCCTGCAAGCATGAGTTTTATCTGAACACTGATACATGAGACTGACCAGGCTCAGATAATTGAAGTTCTTTTGAAGACAGCTGGTGTTGATACATTGTGGAGAAATATGCATGCGTTCCCGTGCGAGTAAAAGCAGAGTTCTTGGTTACCTTTCCCAAAGTTACTTTTGACAGGCCCTGTCATTCAGAATTCAGCTTGGTTTTACTAAGACACAATGACTTCTCCTGGGCCTAGCAGGACCTTCTCAAACAAAGCAGTTTCATGGTAAATGGATGGATTTTGCATTAAAGCAGCTTTACAAAGAATGAAAAAGGTTTCTTTTTTAAAGGAAATGTTGGGGCTTTTAGCAAAGCAATGCTGCCTATTTACTTAATTCCATGTATTCTTTTCAGAGGCACACTGGCACGCTCTTACAGTGTGTGCCCTTGTTTCACCCCACCTGAAATGTGTGTGGCAGGGTGATGCAGCCATTTTTTGCTGGTTGTAAAAATGCAATTTCAGATCCTGGCGCGCACAGGAGCAAGCTCAGCCAGGTTGCTGTTTCTTGCGCAAATGCAGCTTAGTGATGTGGGGCAATGCATTGAGTGGGTCAATATATCCCATAATATACTCTCCAAACTCTTATTTTTCTCTCTTTCGCATTGTGACATGGCATGTGGATTGCTTCTCCGTGACCCTATCCAAATTCATATCTTTGTTCATGATTATTTCCATTGTTAATCAGGAGGGACTGAACTTGAAGGTGGATTTCTTCCCGCTCACTAGAATGAAAGGTGCACTCAGTCTTTGAGTGTGGTGTAAATCTGCTTTCACAATTTCTTTCAGTAACTCCTTCCAATTAAGTTTCCTAGGCACGTCCAATAATACACATGCTTTCAAAAAGCCATTCATTCTCTCTACAAGTCCATTTGGCATTGGGATGATGTAATGTCCCAAAGTGGCATTTGATCAGCATTTTAAGAAAATTCTGCATCTCAGTGGACACAAACTGTACACCACTGTCCATGATAACCCTTCACATTTCGAAATTAATTTCCCATAATGCTTTTTAGTGCGCTGATCTTCTGGTTACTGCCTCCCACTCAGCCCCCTTAGATATGTCTACGAAAACCTGTATTTGCACCATGGAAGAATTCAAAGTTTCCTACTTTGCTGATTGCACATTTTGACAACTTTTTGTGGAGTACAGACAGTGATGTGTAGTACAAGCCATATGAAGACACATTTAGGGCCCGATTCATTGAAATGCATGTCAAAATCCTGCAAGGACTGCGCGCCGAGAAGGACACTGTATGAGCCTGCGCGATTAAGTAAATCTGCGTGCTCAGCGTATTGATGGATCCAAAAGTGCTTTTCAGCAGACAACTAAAGGGAATGGAGCGGCGCAAGGAGCATTCACAACAAGCCCACATGCAAACCAAAACCCAAGCCATACCCCTACCCGAGCTCAAACCTCCACATCCACCCCTGAGCCACCATCAAGCAGCACTGCAAAAAAGTGCAGAACCTCTCAAAAGCATTTGGCACCCCTGCAAAAATGTGAGCACTTCCTCGTAAATCGAGGCTGCACCCCCAATGAAGATGCACGGGCTCCCACGTAAGCTAAGGCGACTCCCCGTCAAAAATGCAAGAGGTTCCTCCTAAGTTGAGGCTGCACCGCCAATGAAAACACGCAGGCTCCCTCGTGAGCTAAAGTGGCACCCCTGCAAAAACACAAGAGCTTCCTCGTAAGTCGTGGCTGCACCCCCAATGAAAACACATGGGCTCCCTCATGAGCTAAGGCGGCCCATCATCAAAAATGTGCAGACTACCTCATAAGCTAAGGTGGCACCCCCTATGAAAACGCATGGGATCCCTCCTAACATAAGGCTGCACCCATGTGAAAAGGCAAGAGCCTCCTCATGAGTCGAGGCTGCACCCCACAACGTAAATGCACGTGCTTCCTTGTAAGCTAAGGCGGCACTGCTGCGAAAATGTGAGAGCCTATCACACTCACCTGTGTCTCTGCAGGAGCGATGGTATCAACCTCCAGGTCCTGAGTGCTCACTCCCCCCAATTTGGTCTGGAAAGTGTGTCTGTGAAATAAAGAGATAGACACTAAGATCTGGGCTAACTAGACCCCTGAACTCCCTCCCTCTCCCCCTAGTGAAGTGATGCGATTTACTTCCCTGTAGCTCACCTTTGCTTTTAGATGGATGAACTCTCCATCCTGTACTCTGCAGGGGCGCTATTTTTCTGTGAGGGATACTTCACGCCCTTGTTGGAGTTATAATGGCCAATGTCTGTTAATGCCAAAGTTCAACGTGCCACGCTGTTCCAACTTCACAGCTGTGCCAGTTACTTCACTAGCTGAGGTAACCCGATAGTCTTAGGTAAGTGCACCTCACAATCAGCGCAGCGTAAGGATTTGAGTTTGAAAATCTTGTAATACTGTTCTTTTCTGTCTTTCAGATGCTGCCAAAGTGCGAAAAACACCAGAAGGTACCTTAGGTAAATATGCGCAGCGTAGATGAGTTTTGCAAACACTGTTTAATGTTTCTGTTCCTTTGCTGAAGCTGGTGGACGCTTGCGCTACGAGCCGGGATGAGTATTGGAAGTCCGGGGAGTATGTGCGGTGTTGCTGGGATTCGCAAGCACTGTGTAATGTCTTTCTTTTCTTTAGCAAGAACTGGAGAAGGCTTATGCCTCGAGCCGGAACGAAGATTGCTGCCTGGTGAGTACGCACAGCGTTGCAAGATCTTTCTAGGTTTTCTAACTTGCCTTTTTCTTGCACAGGGATCTGACTGGAGCTGCTGGATCTTCCAAGGAAGCGCCGCGATGAAGAATCCGGAGCTGGATGAACTCAGGAGCTTGGAGCACGCGGACTGAACAGGAGCGCAGTGAGTGTGTTGCTATACAGCATACAGAAAGCAACACGAAGCGCTGGAGAAACTTGGGGCGTGGTTTATATAGCCAGCCAAGCCCGAACATTAGAGTGTACAATGAGTTCTCATACCCTTCCTTTCTGGCAACAGGAAGTGACTGAGTCATAAACAGGAAGTGACTGGAATAAACAGGATACCAACCATGCAAAAGCTAACCAGGGGAAGCTTACCAACTAGGGGTGTTTGTGTGTGTGTGTGTGTACTACATGCCAGGCCTGCCAAGCTCTTACCCACCTTGCCCTGGCTAAATACCTGGTATTCATGACAGTCTTCCCCCTCAAGTACCCTCCCAATGGTGTGTTTACTGGTTTTGGCTTGTTGGGGTTGTCCCGATGGAACTTTCGCACCAGTCGGGGGTCATGTACATGCATGATAGGTTCCCATCACCTTTCCTGTGGTACATACCCCTTTCAGTCAATTAAGTAATACAATGTCTTCCGCACAATTTTAGAGTCCAATATGCTTTTGACTTCATATTCTGGTTCTTCCTCACAGACCTGTATAGGTGTGGGAGGTGTAGAAGTTCGGGTCCATGGGAGCACTGGTTTTAATAACGAGACATGAAACACCGGATGTATGTGTATATGTTGTGCAACACTAATTTCATGGCTGATGGATTAATTACTGCCTCAATAGTATAAGGGCCAATGTACCTAGGCTGGAATTTCTTGGGACCCTATAAGGCTATGTGTTTGGATGCCAACCAAACAGAGTCTCCCACTTGATAGTCCGGGGCTTTTTGTCGGTGACGGTCAGCGTGTTTCTTTTGTGCTTTCTTGGCTAATTGTAAATTTCTATTGGCGTCCATTGCTACTTTGGAAATGCAGGCATGTAGGTTCTTGACTGCTGGCATTTCAATACTTTCTGGTGGGTCATAAATTGAAGTCCTGGGATTCCGGCCATATACAGTGAAAAAGGGTGTTGGCTGAGTTGAAGAGTGTATCAAATTGGTGTAGGCATACTCGGTCATCCATAAAACTTCTGTCCAGTCCTGGTTTGTTTGATGTAACAGACAGCGCAAATACTGTTTCATGGTCTGATTCATACGTTCAGTTTGTCCGTCTGTTTGGGGATGGTGACTAGTGGATAGACGGATTTCAATCCCTGCCAAGGCGCAACATTTCTTCCAGAAAGGCGATACAAATTGACTGCCTCTGTCAGAGATGATTACATTGAGAAACCTGTGTAACTTTACGACACAGTCTAAAAAAAACTGTGGTAGTGCCTGAGCTGAAGGAATTCCTTTCAGTGAGATGAAATGGGCTATTTTAGAAAAAAGATCAACTACCACAAGAATGGTATTATACCCAGAACTGGGAGGTAATTCAGTGACAAAGTCCATTGATTCTGTATGCCAAGGTACTGGAGGAATGGCAATTGGTTGTAGGAGGCCTGCTGGTTTCTGTCTTGATGTTTTACATTGCGCACAAACTTTGCAGGTGTCAATAAAGGTAGCAATATCTACACGCCAAGTTGGCCGCCAATAGGATTCTTTTACCTTTTTCAGGGTTTTTGTTATACCAGGATGTGCTTCTAAAGGTGAGTCATGGTAGTTGGGTATAATTGCCAGTTGAAGGATCCGTGTTGGGATGTAAAGGCGATTTTGGTAATATGGTAGTCCATCCTGAATAATGAACTGCTCTCCCCTTTCGTTTCAAGTCTGAAGGTCTTTTTGGGAGATATCCTTTTGACTGCTTCCTGGAGTGCGTCTAGCAAGGATGGACCGGTGCAGAAACCCAGAATTTTGTGGCTAGGTATGATATCCACCGGATCAGGAGCGCAATATACTTCTTCTCCTGTGCCTATGTGGGATAGCGCATCCGCCTTTCCGTTTTTTACTCCTGGATGGTATGTAATCACAAAGTCATACTCCATTAAGGATAAAGCCCAACGGAGTTGTCTTGACGACTGAGCTTTCGCGGAACGTAGATATTGTAAATTTCAATGATCAGTTATTATAGTGATTGTATGTTTCGCTCCAAGTAAGTAGTGTTGCCATTCACTAAGAGCTTTCTTGATCGTTAGAAGCTCCTTATCAGTAACTGCATAGTTGAGCACTGCCGGAGAAAACTTTCTTGACAAGAAGGTTATTGGATGGACGCATCCAGTTTTGGGATTCTGCTGCGACAGTACGGCACCCATGGCAATGCTTGAGGCATCGGTTTCCACTATGTATTGCAAGTCGGGCTGCGGATGTTGTAGTATTGGGGCAGAGGTGAATTTTTCCTTGAGGGTCCGAAAGACCTCTTCAGCAGCCAATGTCCACTCAAATGTCCGATGTTTATGCAGCAGAGACGTAATGGGGTGCATTAAATGTGATAATCCAGGTATGAAGCGTCTACAGAAATCTGTGAAACCTAGGAAACTCTGTACCCCTTTTAGGCACATGGGCAAAGAACAGGTAAGAATTGCCTCAACCTTCCTATTGTCCATTGTGATGCCCTGTGGTGACAGTATGTACCCTAGAAACTCCACTTCGGTGACATGGAATGAACACTTTTCGAGTTTTGCATATAAGTGGTTTTCACATAGTTTGAGGAGTACTGCTCACACATGGGTCATGTGTTCTTGGTGAGTGGTCAAAGAGATTAAGATGTCATTGATATAAATGACTGCACATACATCAAGGAGTTCCCGTAGCACATTGTTCATAAAGTGATGGAATGCCGCCGGGAGATTGCAAAGCCCAAACGGCATTACCTGGTATTCGTACAGGCTATAGCGAGTACGAAATTCAGTCTTCCATTCATCCCCTTTTTTCATACGCACTAAGTGATAGGCACCATGCAGGTCTAGTTTCGTGAAAATCTATGCTTGTCTTACTTGGTCTAAAAGCACTTTTATCAGAGGCAATGGATATTTATTCTTTATTTTGACTTGGTTTAAGGCCCGATAATTGATACATGTTCTTCAATCTCCTTCTTTGTTGGGTACAAAGAAAAGTGGGGAGGCTGCAGGTGACTTAGACAGTCTAATAAAACCAGTGGCCAGGTACTGATCCAGATAATTCCGCAAATGAGTATTTTCTTCTTCAGTCAATGCATAAATCCGACTACAGGGTACTTGTGCCCCCAGTAGTAGGTGGATATGGCAATTCTAAGCTCGGTGTGGTGTTAACACGTTAGCCTGCTCCTTCGCGAACATATCCTGGAATTCCTGGTATTCCACTGGTAAGGTCACCAACAGCCCTAACCCGGATAGTCTTTTTGGCGAGGCTGGTAATGGGCTACCCAAGGTTCGCAGCAGGAGATACATTCCTTGGGGAAGGTTATGGTTGTTGCCCGCCAATCGATGAATGAGTTGTGCGTCTCCAGCCACGGTATTCCGAGAATCATTTAGAATTGGGGTGCTGAGATGAGGTCAAACTTGATGCTTTCTCTATGACCATCCTGACAGAGCAAGGTGAGTCTTGTGGTGCAATGTGTGACTGGGCTGAAAGAAGTTGTGTCCCATCCACGGCTGTCACGCTTTCTATGGAGTTCTTAAGGTGGAATGACAAGCCCATAGCTTTTGCTGTGTTTATGTCAAAGTAGTTCCTGATCGCCCCACTGTCTGTAAAAGCCTTGAGGGCGTGCATTCGGGTGGGTTGAGCAGGGTTAAACAGAACCTCTGGAATGGTAAAATGTTAGACCTGAGTATCTTGTTCTAGGCTCGACTGACCGATCTCTACGTCTGCCGGGCATTGGAGTTTTCTGCTTCCTTGCCTTCCTTAGTGTTGAACAAAATACAAAATTGAACCATTAGATGGAGGATGACAACATGTTCATTTGTTATTTTATAAATAAGAACATATGATTCAATACTTTCACTTCAACTTAAAGTTTTAATATTGTTATACAAAATAATAACCAAAATGGTGTAAAATTATTTAAAACATAAAACACAATTTAGACTTGTTTAAAGCTCCACAAAAAACATTTAACCCTACATTCCATTCATTTCACTTTCTAACAACCTCACTCGTACAACTATTATATAACCTCACACATTCAGTCACACTCTAATATTCTAATACAACAAATTCAGTTTAGATTTGCTTAGTACAGTCTCAACATGTAAATAACTGCCTGTCTTTGATCAGACAGTAGGTCGACACGTGTTTCGGGTTGTATTTTCTAGACTTTAATCAGTCTACTATGTACACCAACCCTCTTCAGGACAGACAACAGGAATAAAAATAACAAACCTTCAGATCTAGTAGGGTGGATCAGGTTACCTAAACAAATTAAAAATCCCTTGGTTATATATATCATATATGTCATCCTGCTTGTTTAAACAGACACTATTATTGTGAAGCAATGTCTACATATAGAACATAGCATCGTGTCCACCTTCATCTATTAATATTAATGTGGAAAATGACTAAAGATTGGTTAAATCCTGTCAGAACCCCTGTAGGAGTCCCTAAACAATGAGAACAATCCTACAAGGATGCCGAACAACAGTGCCATTTGATAAAGTATAAGAACTTTGCACTTTATATGGAGATTTGAGTCTTTTGCTGACCAATACATGCACGCACTAGCACTCACTTGGAAAGCAACAGGTCAAGACTCGCTAGGAAGGTCTAAAAAAAACGGTCCTCTGCCAAGCCTTTTTTTCTTTTGCACAGTTTCTTTGTACAAAAAGACCATAGGTGTCTATTGTCCCAAATTAATGGACCATACCTAGAAAAACAACACTATCATTGATTGGTGTTACAAAAAAGGTGTCACATCAGCCTCTTCTCTCTTCTCTTTGTCTCACCTTGTTGTTTTAACCATCTATATTAGACTGCATAGTGGCTAGTTCACACTTCCTTCTGCTTGGTAGACACTGGTCCCAATAGATGATCTTTTTTAATATTTTCTATAAAAAATGCAACAACAGCGCATGTGAAGATATTTCTTGACCTTTTTCACATAAAACATCATTATCACAGGAGTGGCGTCTCCCTACATGCACATCTCTTATCATCGTGCCACGTACCCTTTATGCAGTGACTTCTGCCAAGTGTCTGTCACCGCCGATGTCACACTGCTGATACTATGCTAGAAACTCACAGCCTAATTCTTACTCCCACTCGGGCTAAGGGACCCTTCTTTTTTTAGGAAGATATTGGGCCTCATTACGAGTCCGGCAGTAACCGAGGTGGTAAAAGCGCCTGTTCACCGCCGGACTCGTATTACCATTACGCCTCCGTGACTCCCGGAAATACCAGGGCATTACGACCATGGTGTCCCGGCCATTCCGGAGGCAGAATTCGGTAAATCCCCATTCCCATTGAGTCTGATAGGACTCAATGGGGAAGTGGAAACACGGGCACCATCTCGTGATGGTGCTGGTGTTTCCTCGTCCGCCTGCAGGCGGGTGGTGTTAAACCCGCCAGGGTTTACCGCCACTGTTATTTCCGGACCGCCCAACCTATAATGAGGCCCATTGTCCCTATTAGAAAATACACAGATCACCGTCTACTCAAGCCATTGTCCTATGTGGGGTACCTCACCCATTATGCTTTGCCATTCTCAAGGATTATGCTAAACTCGGCTCGGCTTTAGGCAGTTATCTCCAAACCCTCTCAGTGTTTACAAGTTCATCGCATCGGCTTACCTGCTCGTCGTGCAGCGTATGCTTCCTCTGATTGAAAATTGGTACACGTGACTACAGCGTAATACGCTTATTTGTCACCTGAACCGATTCCCTCAAACAAAGGGTATAGAAAGAGGATTAAAGCTATGTGTGTTTGTATTGCATCGCTACTCCTTCTTCTCACTTATTCATGTGTTTTTTGCACAGTTATGCACCATTTGATGAAGATGAACTGGAAAAAATAAACCAGAAAATCAAAAAACTGACCAGGACGGACCTTCACGGCAAATTCATGCTGGACTATTTAAAGGCCGGGATTATACCTGAAGGTCTCCAGGTCAAAAACATCCTGAGGATATTTGTTAACCACCCCAAATTAACAAAAAAACTTTAGTGGGGTTGGCAACAAATGTTCTCTGGATTGGATCATTTTTATAGTTGAGACGGCAGAGGAAGAGGCCCAAAAACAGGGGAAAGAACTGGCAGAACTCGAAAAACTTTTTTTGGACAACAAAACTATAAAGGATGCCAAAAAACAACTAGAGGACCTTAAATGTGAAATTAAAAAGTTCAGATAGTTGTACTTGGACAGGAAGATTGCCAAATTACAGAAAGACATATTTAATTATAAGGAGGAGAAAACCTACGCGTACCTAATGGAAGGTTTCTACGTTGACTAAGCAAATGCTCATAAATACAGAAGAAATAACAGATATGTGTCTTTTTCAAACACCTCAGGTTCCTCAAGTGGCTCAGATCCATCACTGAATACACAGGGAGGATCTAATATAGGTGGTAGAGGGGGCCAAATGCAACAGCCAGGTTTTTACCCTGGGAACCAGAGAGGACGCCCACACCAAGGTCAGGGACCGGGCATGCGCACCCGACAGTGGTACCAGAACCAGTAATTGATGACCAGATACCGATCATTAATTTGTCCACTACTGTATTGACTGAAGAACAACTGAGTCTATTGTCCAAAGGGCTTTCTTTTGTTCCAGTGGCGAGAGCAGATCTGTTTACCACAGAATTGGAGTTACATAGATTTTTCCGCAACGTGCGGTTGAAACATTATTTTGAGGTATTTTTACCCAATCAAAGTGGGAACGTGGATAATGAAAGACAACCATCCGATAAAAAAAGTAATATCACTGGGTTAAAACCCAAATCGACTTTCAGTCCTCCACCTTACTCTTGCCCGCCGGAAATAATAACTTTTGAGAATAGGGTAACACAAGAAGTGCTGAACGCTATTGACAAGAAACATTTTGCCCGAGACAATCTGACTAAAGTGGAAAGAGACAATCTCAAAATATTGTGCGAGATTGAAGTGATCACCATCAAGCCGGCCGACAAGGGAAGAGGGATCGTCATCTGGCAAACGATCGATTATAACAGAGAATGCCTTCGTGTACTAGGTGATGAAAAATCAGATACCAAACTTGATATTGATCCTACCCAGAAGCTAGAAGATGAGATTCAAAGTCTCACAGGACATGCAGAACAGCAAGAATGGATCAGCGAAGATGAAGGCTGTTTCCTCAGAAAGGTAAAATCTAAAAGGGAAGCCTTCTACATTTTACCCAAGATCCATAAAAATAAGGAACACCCTCCTGGACGCCCCATTGTGGCAGCCATTGATTCTCTGTTAGAACCCCTCTCAGTCTATGTAGAGTTCTTCTTAAAACCTTATGTAGAACAAATGCCGTCCTATGTGAAAGACACAGGTGATATGATAGGCATCATAGATCAGATAGATATAAGACCGGGTGACATTTTGGCAACTACGGATGTCGAATCCCTCTATACCTCAATCCTGCAAATGCAAAGTCTGGCTGTCCTGGCACAATTCTTAGATAAACGTCTGGAATCCCACTCTCCACCTACAGGGTTCATTTTAGAATGTGCACGTCTTGCCATGACAGAAAACTTTTTTCTACATAAACATAATCTATATGAGCAAAAGTGTGGCGTGAGCATGGGGGCGACGTTTGCCCCTGATTTCGCAAATCTTTTCATGGCGGACTACGAAGAGAATTTCGTTACAGGACCAAATAGCCTCCTAAAACAATAAAGAGACCTGTGCCATAGCCTGGTGGATATGGAGAGGCACTAGTGTTTATTTGTTAGCCTTTAAAGACTGGCTGAACACCTGTAGTCATGAGATTAACTTCACTTTGGAATGGAATGAGACCAAAGTCAGTTATGTGGACTTAATCATTAAAACAATGGGTAACACCCTGGTCACTACGCTTTATCGGAAGCCCACCATGTCATGATGCCTACCTCCAAGGAGCCAGGTCCGTCCCAGCAACCCCAGAGGCAGGCATCATTCCCCCAGGGAAGTGCCAGCGGGCCCAAGCTGGGGCCCTTTGGACACAGTCCTGGCGCCTTAGGCGCCAGGCTCATGTTGGACCCCTGTCCTGGCGCCTTAGGCACCAGGCTCATAAAGCTAGACATGTGTTCAAGTGTTTTAAGGTGCACTTACCTGATGCAGACCATGCTGCTACATCCAGGCCCTCTTGAGGCCTGAATGGAACTACTTTACCTGTGGAACTACTTTCCCCTGGGTGTGGTCGGGGAAGGGTACATACCTGATCGGTGGAAGGATACATACCTGGAACTTCTTCCAAAGCTATTTAAACCACGCCCGATCAGCAACTCACACTTCGTGTTGTTCTGCTCCTCGCAGCTGGACGCTCACCGTGTCAGCTCCTGCTTCTGGACTTCAGCCACGCCTGTCAGCATCCTGGGTCACCTGCTAAGAGAGAATTGGAGAGAAAGAAGACCTTACCTGCTAAAGCTGCATCACGGAGACTTCACACCTACGATCCTGAAAGGGAAGACATCATTTTAAAAGCATTTCGCTTCGATCGCTGCAGCGCTGCATTTCACTCACCTTTCCTGGGCACCTCCATCTTCAGCAGCGATCATCCGGATCCGCAGCCACTTCCCAGAGCCTAGAGAGAAAAAGACAAGAACACAAGGTGAGAGAAGGAAGGGAATAGGAAAAGCTCAGTTTCCTTCTAAGACTTACCTGTTGGGTCATTCCCATTTCATTTCGGGTCCTGTCGCTTCCTGGCATTCCGGACCCCGGCCCCTATGGGGAAAAAAGACATAAGCGTTAGCGCTTGCTGCAATAAGACAATGAACATTATTATTAAGCTTGAACTTTTGAACTTGCTTTAGAACTCTTACAGCGCCTTACCTGAATAGTCAGGCTTATTTGAACTCCCATCAAACCTCAATCCAGTGAAGTAACTGGGTTTCAACGCGCCCCTGCATCAGAAGCAGGATGGAGAACTCATCCTTCCAGACCCTAAGGTGAGACTTCACGGGGAATCGAGGAAGGGTATCGTGGAGGGTTGGAAGGGAGTGGGAGGCTTAAGAATTATTCCGTCAGTAGGTAATACTCCCTTTTCACGCACAGGGGAATATTCCTGGGAGCCAGTGAGTCCATCTTCAGAGTCCTGCGCTTCACCATAGAAGAAGCATCAGCACTCGAAGCCAGACCTGCGCCTCCGTGGGAATCAGGTGAGCGTGACAGAACGCGAAGCCTACCCACAATTTCCCACCCGGGCGCTATGGAGACTTCCGAGACAGATCAGCTGGCCCAGCTTTTGGGGGAATTACGGGCAGAAGTGCACTCAGCCCGCCAGGAGACTAACGCTCTCAAAAGAGAACTGATCCTATCCAAGGAAAGAGCAGATGACCTGCCCAAAAGGTTATTGCAGGCCCAGGCAGGGCACACTCCTTTACCTAATTCCGGAGATACTTCCACATCAATGGGTTTGAATAACCCGGTACAAACCAATCTACCTGGACACATGCCTTTGGCCCCGCCTGACCGTTTTGCGGGGGATCCCAAGAAATATGCCGTCTTTATGAACCAATGTCGTTTACACTTTCTATGCAGACCCGGGGCCTTCCCTAACGACCAGACCAAGGTAGCCTTTATACTATCTTACCTCAGTGGCAGTGCTGCCGATTGGTCCATTCCATTGGTAAATCAGGATGATCCCATTCTCCAGAATTTTCAGGGTTTCCAGGCCAGCATGGAAAGATTGTTTGCTCGACACTCTCAAGGACAGGTCCTTGATAACAAAATGCTATCCTTACGACAAGGTAATCAGGATCTTCTGTCCTACGTTGCCACCTTTAATAGACTGGTTGTGGAAACTGGATGGCCAGAAAACAAAAGGATCACATTGTTTCATCGAGGCCTGCGCGGAGAGCTTAAGGATGTTCTAGCTCAGATAGTAGATCTACCCCAGGTCTGCGCAGACTACATAGACTTGGTGGTTCAACTTGATCACAGACTTCAAAATAGAAAAGCAGATCGGTTCAAGTACGAAACCCGAGTACCGATCAAAACCCACGCTAACTCCAATAGTACCGACGTATCCGAACCTATGCAAATCGGCAGTGTTAAAGGACCATTAACACAGAAGGAACGGGAGAGAAGGCGGCAAATGCATCTTTGCCTATATTGCGGGACTTCCGGTCACTTTCTTCGAAATTGTCCGGTTAAACCACCTAAGAAGGTGGTTGGAGCCACAGATAACGATTTATTGACACCTGATTCGGGAAACGACCCAGCCCGACAAGCGTAGGGGTCCGCTTGCCGAGCTTGAAAACAAACTCTTTGACCTCGCATTTTGTCATGCCAATGGTGCTCGTGGACCCAAAACAGCCTCAGCTGTTGCATGCTATAAAAGCATACATTGACAGTGGAGCTATTGGAAATGACATAGACCGTGAATTGGCTTCCAGGATTAAGCTCCCTCTCCGCCCGAAAGTAACCCATGATGTCATTACTACAGTAGATGGAACCGAAATAGCCTCAGGGCCTGTAACGCATTCCACTGTTGAAATGACACTGGTGGGTCAGGATGGACATCGGGAAGCAATCGTGTTTGATGTGGTCAAGGCCCCACAATTTCAAGTAATTCTTGGAATTCCTTGGTTAGAAACACATAATCCCAGAATTGACTGGCGAGCAAAGAAGATAAGTTTTCCTGATTGTGAACCAACTTGTTATCCAAGAAATCCAGTTATGGGTCTAGCCTCAGCAACTTCCACCCCTGTACAGCTACCGTCAGAATACCAAGAATTCCAAGACGTTTTTCAGAAGGAACAGGCTAACACGTTACCTCCCCATCGGTCTTATGATTGCCAAATCGATCTGGTACCCAATGCTCAAGTACCTTGTAGTAGGATTTATGCTCTTACGGAACCTGAGAACCTACATTTGCGTCAGTATTTAGATCAGTACCTAGCCAATGGTTTTATTCGCCCGTCCAAGTCTCCTGTCTCCTCAGCTCTGTTCTTCGTGCCGAAAAAAGAGGGCGACCTTAGAACATGTATAGACTATCGCGCCCTAAATCAAATAACGATTAAGAATTGTTATCCTCTGCCCCTGATCCCTGAGCTTATCGACCAGGTGAAAGACGCTTGTGTGTACACCAAGTTAGATCTCCGAGGAGCTTATCACCTGGTGCGTATAAAAGAAGGCGACGAATGGAAGACTGCATTCCGCACCAGATTTGGGCTCTTCGAATATCAGGTGATGCCCTTTGGTTTGTGCAATGCACCTGCCGCCTTTCAGTACTTTATGAATGATGTTCTTCGGGAATTTATCGACGTCTGTGTCATTGTTTATATTGACGACATCCTGGTGTACTCCTCTTCAGAATCCGATCACAGAAAACATGTTAGGGCAGTTCTTGAGAAATTGCGCCAGCACAGACTATTTGCAAAGCTCGAAAAATGCGTTTTTCATACCACAGAAGTGGAGTTTCTCGGATTCATCCTGACACCTCAAGGAGTCCGAATGGACTCGCGAAAGGTGGACGCCATCCTCAAATGGCCATCTCCTAGCTCGGTGAAGCGAGTTCAGAGCATGCTCGGCTTCGCCAATTTCTATCGACGATTCATCCCGGAATTTTCCCGAACAGTCCAACCCATCACAGCTCTCCTAAAGAAAAACAAACGCTTTGAATGGACTCTTGAGGCCGAACAAGCCTTTCAGGACCTGAAAACCAAATTCACCTCTGCACCTATATTGAAGCATCCGCACCCAGATCTCCCTTACATTGTGGAAACCGACGCATCTAGTTCGGCCATGGGAGCTGTCCTGTCGCAAAGAGACCCAGAAACTAACCAACTACACCCTGTGGCCTTTTGGTCCAGGAAATGTTCTCCTCCTGAAATCAACTACGCAATTACCGACAAAGAGTTACTGGCTATTAAATCTGCTTTCAAGGCTTGGCGTCACTACCTTCTCGGGGCAAGACACACCATCACCGTAATTACGGACCACAGAAATGTACAGCATTTAAAGACGGCCAAGGCTCAATCTTCACGACAACTCCGATGGGCTCTATTCTTTGCGGAATTTGATTTTGTAATTACCTATCGCCCTGGCTGCAAGAATGGTAAAGTGGACGCCTTATCCCGGATTGGCATGGAAGAACCCAATTCGAGTTTAGAACCTGTGCCAATCATACCTGAACAAAGAATCTTAGGCCTAACTTCATTGCAAACTATTGAGGACATCCAAATGCAAGTAAAACAACTTCTAGACTCTTCAGCCTTACTGGAATGGAGTCAAAAGGGTCCTCATTACACCGTTAAGGATGACTTACCCTACTTCCAGGAGCGGTTGTTTCTGCCTAGTAAAGAATTGCAAGAACTTGTTATTGCCTATCATCATGAATCATTCATGGAAGGACACCCTGGTATCGCTAAAACGGAGGAAAAAATCAAACGCCACTTCTGGTGGCCTTCTTGGAGAAAAGACATAAAGTCTTTTGTATTGTCTTGCAGAATTTGCGCCCAAAACAAGGGTGAAAAAAAAAGGCCAGCCAGCCTACTTCAACCCTTGGATATTCCACCGGCACCATGGCACACCTTGTCAATGGACTTTATAACTGACCTGCCTCCTTGTGCTGGTTACAACACTATCCTTGTAATTGTGGATCTATTCTCCAAAATGGCCCACTTTATCCCTTTAAAAGGTTTGCCTTCAGCTTCCACCTTGGCCAAGGAATTTCTGGAGAATATAGTTCGCATACATGGTTTCCCTTCCATATTAGTCTCGGATCATGGAAGTCAATTTATCTCCCATTTTTGGAAGAAGTGTTGCCAACTAGCACAAATAGATGTGTGGCTATCCACCAGCCACCACCCCCAGACCGACAGACAAACCGAGAGAACCAATCAGACTCTCGAGCAATATCTTCGGTGCATGTTACATCAATCCGAGTTAAATTGGAAAGACATCCTTTGGATCGCAGAATATGCATACAACAATTCAGTGCATTCTGGAACCGGACAAACTCCTTTTTATACTTTGTATGGTCACCATCCTCGGACCTCTGATCTATATCCACCTCTGACCCTGGAAATGCCCGCAGTAAATCATCTGCATTGCACAATAACCCAGGCCTTCAAAGAAGCTGCAACTCATTTACAGCAAGCCAAGAAAAAGTATAAAGAAAACGCTGATTTGCACCGAAGTAAAACTCCTCCTTACCAAGTAGGAGATCAGGTATGGCTAGCAACGAAACATTTACCCCTCAAGGGCCCGCGAACCTTCAATGCCAGATTCATAGGACCTTATCCCATCAAGGCTATAATCAATCCCGTGGCCTTTAAACTGGATTTACCGTCTAACATGCGTATTCATCCAGTTTTTCATGCATCACTTTTGAAGCCAGTACAACTAGGGACCTGACTGTCCAAGCCTCCAGACCCAGTTCAAATTGAAGGGGAATTAGAATTCGAAGTTAAAGACATTTTAGACTCCAAGGTGTTAAAGTCCAAACTCTTCTATCTTGTTGACTGGAAGGGATATGGACCTCAGGAGAGATCGTGGGAGCCTAGTAACCATGTTCACGCACCTCGATTAATAAAAAGGTTCCACCGGAGATTTCTGAACAAGCCAAAACCCCCAGAGGGAACAACCTTGGGAGGGGCCTTGAGGGGGGGTACTGTCATGATGCCCACCTCCAAGGAGCCAGGTCCGACCCAGCAACCCCAGAGGCAGGCATCATTTCCCCCAGGGAAGTGCCAGCGGGCCCAGGCTGGGGCCTTAGGCGCCAGGCTTATGTTGGACCCCTGTCCTGGCGCCTTAGGCGCCAGGCTCATAAAGCTAGACATGTGTTCAAGTGTTTTAAGGTGCACTTACCTGATGCAGACCATGCTGCTACATCCAGGCCCTCTTGAGGCCTGAATGGAACTACTTTACCTGTGGAACTACTTTCCCCTGGGTGTGGTCGGGGAAGGGTACATACCTGATCGGTGGAAGGATACATACCTGGAACTTCTTCCAAAGCTATTTAAACCACGCCCGATCAGCAACTCACGCTTCGCGTTGTTCTGCTCCTCGCAGCTGGACGCTCACCGTGTTAGCTCCTGCTTCTGGACTTCAGCCACGCCTGTCAGCATCCTGGGTCACCTGCTAAGAGAGAATTGGAGAGAAAGAAGACCTTACCTGCTAAAGCTGCGTCACGGAGACTTCACACCGACGATCCTGAAAGGGAAGACATCATTTTAAAAGCATTTCGCTTCGATCGCTGCAGCGCTGCATTTCACTCACCTTTCCTGGGCACCTCCATCTTCAGCAGCGATCATCCGGATCCGCAGCCACTTCCCAGAGCCTAGAGAGAAAAAGACCAGAACACAAGGTGAGAGAAGGAAGGGAATAGGAAAAGCTCAGTTTCCTTCTAAGACTTACCTGTTGGGTCATTCCCATTTCATTTCGGGTCCTGCCGCTTCCTGGCATTCCGGACCCCGGCCCCTATGGGGAAAAAAGACAAAGACATTGAATGAGCGAATGCAAAGACATTACCCGAACGCTCATCCAGAACTTACCTGTCATTTACTGGAACTGCACGTTTCACTTCGGGTCGGCGCCATATCTCCGGCATTCCGAACCCCGGCCCCTAAGGGGAAAAAGACATAAGCGTTAGCGCTTGCTGCAATAAGACAATGAACATTATTATTAAGCTTGAACTTTTGAACTTGCTACAGAACTCTTACAGCGCCTTACCTGAATAGTCAAGCTTATTTGAACTCCCATCAAACCTCAATCCAGTGAAGTAACTGGGTTTCAACGCCCCCCTGCATCAGAAGCAGGATGGAGAACTCATCCTTCCAGACCCTGAGGTGAGACTTCTCAGGGAAACGAGGAAGGGTATCGTGGAGGGTTGGAAGGGAGTGGGAGGCTTGAGCATTATTCCGTCAGTAGGTAATACTCCCTTTTCACGCACAGGGGAATATTCCTGCGAGTTAGTGAGTCCATCTTCAGAGTCCTGCGCTTCACCATAGAAGAAGCATCAGCACTCGAAGCCAGACCTGCGCCTCCATGGGAATCAGGTGAGCGTGACACACCGATAGAAACACTTTACTTCACTTTTCCAGTTTCCATCCGGTGAGACTTCGGCAAAATTTGCCATACGGTCAATTTTTACGAGTGCGTCAGAAATTGTTCTGAAAAGAGAGAATTTGACAAACACGCAACATTCCTAAAAGACAGATTGACAGCAAGGGATACCCTAGAAAACTTGTGAGAGACAATCTCAAGAGGGTATCCAATACTAATCGAGAAATCTGTCTGATGCCTCATAATAAACAAAAACAAGATCGACTAGTTTTTGTGACCAACAACAATCCGGTGACCAATGATATAAAAAGAATCATTAACCGGAATTGGGACCTAGTCAAACGACCAGGAGTCTTGATTAAAAAAAACATGTTTGCTTTAAAAAAAAGTAAGAATTGAAAACAGCTACTTGTACATTCTTACCAGGAAAAGCGGAAAGATCAAACACTGTTGAACCAGTGGGGTTTATCCCCGATTATAGGGCACCACAAATGTGGTAACTGTGTGGCCTGTCCCCTGACCGAAACCAGAGCAGAGTTTATCCACAGAAAAATCAAATGGCAACTAAAACATCATACAAATTGCTGAACTAAAAATGCCATTTATATTATCATCTGTCCTTACAAACTGTTATATGTAGGCAAAACTACAGGTGAGGCATTGGGGAGAACAGAAGCTGTACCCACAACAAAGTAGCGGACACGCCATAAGTGGAATATTTCACACGTCTTAAACATCAAGACACGGACCTCAAATGGTTTGTTCTTCAAACTGTTAGTCCTTCAAGAAGGGGAGGGGACATGGCCAACATATTGCACAAAATGGAACAACTATGGATTTATTCCCTAGACAGTGTGAAGCAAGGTTTGAACTTATCTGTAGAATGGAACACCCCGATTACCCATTAGTTTTTTAACCAATGGGACCTAGAGTTTTGTATCCATAGTGGTGAGTATATTCAGAGCCCTGAATTGGATGTCAGGATGTAAGGTGTTGCTTTGAACACTTAAAACACTCCTAGAGTGGAGAATACTTGGGGCAGTCCCCGCTGACTCACCAACCCATGTTCGATCGGTTTGCCAATACCGCTAATCATATGTGCACCATAGTCCTATTTAGTCTGCAGTATTGAATACATCATGATAAACATTCAAATGCACCCCCACGGAACCAATGGATCACTCTGGTTACTTTTGCAAAGTTTAGTGTTACTTGCGTTTTTGATTTAAATAGATTTTTTACAATGTGAGACATAATTCTGTTTAAATATTCTCATAAATAAACCTGTGGAGAAGCAACACAAATGGTGCATAATTGTGCAAAAAGCACATGAATAAGTGAGAAGGAGGAGTAGCGATGCGATAAAAACACATGTAGCATTAGTCCTCTTTCTATACCCTTTGTTTGAGGGAATCGGTTCAGGTGACAAATAAGCGTATTACGCTGTAGTCACGTGTACCAATTTTCAATCAGAGGAAGCATACGCTGCACGACGAGCAGGTAAGCCGATGCGATGAACTTGTAAACACCCCAGAGGGTTTGGAGATAACTGCCTAAAGCCGAGCCGAGTTTAGCATAATCCTTGAGACCGGTAAAGCATTATGGGTGAGGTAACCCACATAGGACAATGGCTTGAGTAGACAGTGATCTGTGTATTTTCTAATAGGGACAATATCTTCCTAAAAAAAGATTGGTCCCTTAGCCCGAGTGGGAGTAAGAATTGTGCTGGGAGTTTCTAGCATAGTATCCGCAGTGTGACATCGGCAGTGACAGAAGTCACTGCATAAAGGGTACGTGGCACGATGACAAGAGATGTGCGTGTAGGGAGACGCCACTCCCGTAATAATGATGTTTGATGTGAAAAAGGTCAAGAAATACCTTTACACGTGCTGTTGTTGCATTTTTTACAGAAAATATTCCAAAAGATCATCTACTGGGACCAGTGTCTACCAAGTAGAAGGAAGTGTGAACTAGCCACTATGCAGTCTAACATAGATGGTTAAAATAACAAGGTGAGACAAAGGTAAGAGAGAAGAGGCTGATGTGACACCTTTTTTGTAACAACAATTAATGATAGTGTTGTTTTTCTAGGTATGGTCCATTAGTTTGGTACAATAGACACCTATGTCTTTTTGTACAAAGAAACTGTGCATAAAAAAAGAAGGCTTGGCTGAGGACCGTTTTTTTGAGACATTCCTAGCGAGTCTTCACCTGTTGCTTTCCAAGTGAGTTCTAGTGAGTGCATGTATTGGTCAACGAAAATAGACTCAAATCTCCATATAAAGTACAAAGTTCTTATACTTTATTGAATGGCACTTTTGTTTGGCACCTTTGTAGGTTTGTTCTCATTGTTTAGGGACTCCTACAGGGGTTATGACAGGATGTATTCAATCTTTAGACATTTTCCGCATCACTATTAATAGATGAAGGTGGACTCGATGCTATGTTCTATATGTAGACATTGCTTCACAATAATAGTGTCTGTTTAAACAAGGAGGATGACATATATGATATATATAACAAAGGTATTTTATTTTGTTTTTAGGTAACCTGATCTTTCCTACTAGATCTGAAGGGACGTTATTTTCGCTCCTGTTGTCTGTCCTGAAGACGGTTGGTGTACATAGTGGACTGATTAAAGTCTAGAAAATACAACCCGAAACACGTGTCGACTTACAACAAAGACAGGCAGTTATTTACATGTTAAGACTGTACAAAGAGGATCTAAACTGAATTTGTTGTATTAGAATATTAGAGTGTGACTGAATGTGTGAGTTGATATGATAGTTGTACGAGTGTGGTTGTTAGAAAGTGAAATTAATGGAATATAGGGGTAAACGTTTTTTGTGGATCTTTAAAGAAGTGTAAATTGTGTTTTATGTTTAAATAATTTTACAGATAATATTCTACAGGGGTAACCCCACACTCTGGTGATATTCCCTCCTACTAAGTGAGGATAAGTAATATGTATTTTAACAAAAGGAAGGAACATATAACAAACTACATCAAACAGTATAGACCCTCAGACAGCAATTTCTTGTAGCAACCACTTAACAAATATGGGCTGCATTCTGTTTTCTAAATGATCATCAAGGGCAGTGTTACCAAAAAAAATATCATTTTTAATATATTAATCTCTTTTCAGCACAAGTAATACAATAATTTGTTTAAAAAACATATACACATCACATAGTCATATACATCTTAAAATCATGCCACCTCACAGTGTCAAAAATTATATGCCAAAAATGTCATTAGCACAACACAACAATGGCAACTCAATTCTTTTCATTTCCCATTGTGTGAACCAGCCCAACTTATATAAGTTTCTGTCCTTTGTGTTTCAAATAACCGGACATTCATCAGGGGCAGAAGTAATCCTGTGCTCCAGGTAGATTCTTCCTATATTTATACACCAGGTTGCTATCTCTACAGGCAAAAAAAAGACAAACAAGTATCACTGATACGGGCATAATCAGTGTACACTGATATGCCCGTATTAGTGATACGCGTTTGTCTTTTTTATTAAATAATTTTACACCATTTTGGGTGTTATTTTGTATAAAAATATTAAAACTATAAGTTGAAGTGAAAGTATTGAATCATTTGTTCTAAAGGTTCCATTTTGTATTTTGTTGAATATTTAGCCCATAGGTCCCTAGATTTTTGGGCAACCTCCTATAGTTTTGAAACTTCCTTAGCGTTGTCCAGCACTCCCATATCTTTCCGTGGAGGTTTTGCCATACAGTGTTGAAGGAAGTGACCAGATTGGCCACAGTATAGACAAAGCTGTTCCTGGTGTCCCCGTTCTCTCTCTGCTTTAGTGAGTGGACCCCGAAGAATGCCCAACAGCATGGGCTCAGAATGCGTTTCAGTGGTTTGTCGACTTGAAGCATCCCTGGGTCATACGTATACTGTTCTGTGTTCTGATCAGACCTGATGGGCCTTGCGGTTTTGCAAACAATTGCCTAGTTGCATAGCTAGATCAATGTATTCACCAAAATCTTCGGTGGGTGTTGACTACTTGTGTTAAGACGTCCTTTAACTCACCCCGCAATCCTCAGTAAAATAATATAATACGTTTTTCCTCGGGCCAGCCTCACTCGGCTATGAAACGATTGTTGCTACATATGTGATGAGATCCTGACTGCCCTGCCGCAGGGAGAGCAGTTTGTCGTCTAAGGCTTGACCTCGAGTTCGATGAGCAAACAGTTTTTCGGTGTCTAGTCAAAGTATCGAATCTAAAGGGTCGACAGGTCAAAGGATCAACACCAAAGGGTCGACAGGTCAAAGGATCGATTTTTTTTTAAATTATATATTTTTTTAGGTTTTCGTTTAGGGTAAAAAATGTTTTTTAGCAAAAAAAGGGGGTGGAAAAATATGTGAAAAAAAATTCGATCCTTTGAACTGTGGACCCTTTGGTGTTGATCCTTTGACCTGTCGACCCTTTCACTGTCGATCCTTTGACTGGCAACCCAGTTTTTCTAGTTCTCGTTGAAAGCCAGGGTAGTTTCTCAGCAAGGGATTGTCCCTAAGCACTAACTGAATGGACCAATCTGCAACATGCCCTCCTAGATAGGAAAGGACGAAGGCCACTCTCGCCTGGTCGGTTGGAAATGAGTCTGGTTTGCATATGAAGTGCAGGCGACAGTGGTTCATGAATGTTCCAAATTTCTTAGGGTCACCTGTGAAATGCTCAGGAGGAGCTGGGAGGATGTTGCCTAGAAAAACCACCTGAACTCGTGCCATGGTTGGTGCAACTGTTGATGATACAGAGGGCTGTCGTTGGGTGGCTCCACCTGGTAGGGGTGCTAGGCCCGCTTGCATTAGTAAGAGCTGCCTAGCCAACTCGTCCCTCTTATCCCTATTGACCACCAGTTCTCGCCTTAAGGCATTAGTCTTGGAGCGGGCTGCATGCACCTCGGCCCGCAATTTGCCTACCAATTCTGAGAGTTGATCTACCTCGGAAGTCTCCATCGCTCAGGCAGAGTGATATGAACGTCTTCATATTCTGTCACACTCACCTGTGTCTCTGCAGGAGCGATGGTATCAACCTCCAGGTCCTGAGTGCTCACTCCCCCCAATTTGGTCTGGAAAATGTGTCTGTCAATTAAAGAGATATACACTAAGATCTGGGCTAACTAGACCCCTGAACCCCCTCCCTCTCCCCCTTGTGAAGTGATGCGATTTACTTCGATGTAGCTCACATTTGCTTTTAGATGGATGAACTCTCCATCCTGTACTCTGCAGGGGCGCAATTCTTCTGGGAGGGATACTTCACCCCCTTGTTGGAGTTATAATGGCCAATCTCTGTTAATGCCAAAGTTCAACATTCCACGCTGTTCCAACTTCACAGCGTGTGCTGAACAGCCCAAGTGCCAGTTACTTCACTAGCTGAGGTAACCCGATAGTCTCAGGTAAGTGCACCTCACAATCAGTGCAGCGTAAGGATTTGAGTGTGAAAAGCTTGTAATACTGTTCTTTTCTGTCTTTCAGATGCTGCCAAAGCGTGAAAAACACCAGAAGGTACCTTAGGTAAGTATGTGTAGCATAGATGAGTTTTTCAAGTGCTGTTTAATGTTTATGTTCCTTTGCTGGAGCTGGTTGACACTCGCGCTACGAGCCAGGATGATTATTGGAAGTCCGGTGAGTAGGGCGTCGTTGCTGGGATTCGCGAGCACTTTGTAATGACTTTCTTTTCTTTTGCAGGTGCTGGAGAAGGCTTCCGCCTCAAGCCGGAATGAAGATTTCTGCCCAGTGAGTACGCGCTGCGTTGCAAGATCTTGCTAGCTTTTCTAACCTGCCTTTTTCTTGCACAGGGATCTGACAGGAGCTGCTGGATCTTCCAAGGAAGCGCCGTGATGAAGAATCCGGAGCTGAATGAACTCAGGAGCTGAGAGCACGTGGACTGAACAGGAGCGTGGTGAGTATGTTGCTATACAGCATACAGAAAGCAACACGAATCGCTGGAGAAACTTGAGGCATGGCTTATATAGCCAGCCATGCCCGAACACTAGAGTGCACAATGAGTTCCCATACACTTCCTTTCTGGCAACAGAAAGTGACTGAGTAAAAAACAGGAAGTGACTGGAATAAACAGGATACCAAACATGCAAAAGCTAACCAGGGGAAACCTACCAACTAGTGGTGTTTGTGTGTGTGTGTACTACATGCCAGGCCTGCTAAGCTCTTACCCACCTTGCCTCGGCTAAATACCTGGTATTCATGACAGAGCCCCCTTGTAATTCAAGGCCGCACCTCCAACAAAAACGCGTAGGCTCCCTCACTTGTTAAGGCACCCCTGTGAAACTGCAAGTCCACCTCCCTACACCCTAGGCCCCCAATCTTCCAGCATATACCCCTTTTTCAAATCAATCCCACCCACCAGCCCCCTTCACCTCTGACACTACCTCAGGCAGCTCCCCAATAGTACACTCCTCTCCCCACACTGCCCTCACCTCTGACACTACCCCAGGCAGCCCCCTTATGTCCAGACACCACCCACCAGCCTCCTTCACCTCTGACACCACCCCAGGAAGCCCCCTCAAGACCAGACACCACCCACCAGTCTCCTTCACCTCCGACACTACCCCAGGCAGCTCCCCAATAGTAGACTCCTCTCCCCACACTGCCCTCACCTGTGACTGTACCCCAGGCAGCCCCCTCACATCCAGACACCACCCATCAACCTCCTTCACCTCTGACATCAACCCAAGCAGCCCCGTTAAGTCTATACATCACCCACCAGCCCCTTTCACCCCCAACACTACCCCAGGCAGCCCCTCGATAATACACTCCCCACCCCACACTGCCCTCACCTCCATCACTACCCCAGGCCACCGCCTGAAGTCCAGACACCACCCAACAGCCCTCTTCACCTCCGATACTACCCCAGGCAGCCCCACGATTGTACACTCCCCTTCCAACACTGCCCTCACCTCTGTCACTACCCCAGGCAGCCCCCTCAAGTCCAGACACCACCCAACAGACCCCTTCACCCCTGACATTACCACAGGTAGCCCCCAAAAGTCTCCCACACATGCAGTTCAATGTATGGCTGCAACTAACCTGAGCCTCTGTGGTCTGCCTCCACCATGAAGCACACCACCAACATGTTCACCACCAACATGATCAACAAGAAGCAATGAAGACCAATCCTGGACCAGAGCATCCGCTGTCACTCCCTGCAGACTGGAATCTGCAGCAATCCAGCCAGACAGCACTAGATTGCATCAAAAACAATGTGACCACCCCAACAACATGTGACAAGTAAATGCAATGCAAAGTGGCACGTACCTGTTGACCAATCACCAATGCAAAGGCATCAAAGCACACCATCTGAGTGTATGCCGAGGACAGCAGTAAACCTATTCATACATCGGCCAGATCCACACATAATGACCAGGTGCATCACAGCTTGAGCAAAAGTGACCTGGTTGATAAGTGTTGACAAAGTCCCTGTCGGGGACCACAACATGACAGGCCCATGGGTGATGGGAGGGCAGTCATAGAGTGCATGACTCACTGAGACAGGAACAGTGTGCTGCCACACAGGAAGAGCAAATTTGGCTCGCAAATACATTTGAGTTGCAGAGGTGGAGCAAGACATGAGAGCAGGCAGTGTGTGACTGCAAATGTTGGTGGTCGTGTGTGCATGACATGGGTTTGATACAGCAATGACAAAAAATGTCCAAGTAATGTGACCAGGGCACCCCTCCACAGTGAGGCCACCTCCCTCCAACCAAGCCACACTGATGCCAAACACACAGTAATGCTGGGCATGTAAATGCAAATGAAAACATACAGTGCAGCCCCAGTCATCTGATGGAACCTCCCCCACAAGTCAGGCATAAGTGCATCCCTCCAGCCACAACCATTACAGCAATAACAACACACATACAGGCAAGCCAAAAGACACATGACTTGCAATGTAGCGATGTACTCACTGCAAAGTGAACTATCAAAGTTGCAGACACACAAATTAACTGCATGAAGCTTGGAAAGGAACAAAATGAAAGATGTATTAAACAAAACAACGTACAAGAAAAACTGGAAAGAAGGTCCAAGCAGTCCAAGAGAAAAGATGAAATTACAAAGCAACCCTATTCCTAAAATAACTATATACAGTAAGAACAGGAAAGGACTCTTCAGAGTCCAGGCAAAAAATACATATTAAAATGAAACCTACACCTAAATAACTATATACAAAGGCACTGGGCTAGTCCTCCTTACCAATCTCACTCAAGCTGACTAACAGGGCAGTGTCACACCCCAGGTCCTCCTCCATCAGGTGGGCCTCTGTTGTTTCCTGGAGGGCTTGCGGGATGGACATCATCTATGCTTCGTCGTCCTGCGCTGCCCTGCAATGGCCTCCAGGAAGGAAGCCTGACTCCTCACCCAACGCAGCACAACCTTAGCCCTGGCCATCATCACCCTCGCTTCCTGTACCCACTGCTTCTCTGTCACCAGCTGTCAGTTATAGCTCCTGAACACGGAAGAAATTGATGGCATCAATCCCACTTGATCCTCCTGACTCAAACTTTCCACCTGCCTCCTTGGGGTGGTCTGCCCTGCGACATCACTTCTCCTCCTGGTTACCACCTGCTGCCGCTGTGCCCAGTGCATGCTCCCTTGGTAAGCCCTCCAACATGATGTTGATCGTCTGGGCATACATCACCTGCACTGCTCTGTGGTGCCTGCTGTCACTCCATTGGCTGTGCCAGTGTTGGTGCCAGGGTAGGCAGGGTGACCACCTCAGGTGCAGTACACTGACTCCCACCTCAGCTGGGGATGTAAGCTCCATCAGGCAAGGCAATGGAGGTGCGACTAGTGCACAGGGGGCCCTGCTGGTATGTTCTCTGGAAGGCACCCCAGAGGACCACTTGTCAACAGAGGAGGAAGACGAGGAGGTGGTTGCAGCAGTGAATAGCCCACATAGCCCAGCAGGGAACAGGACTGCTGCCAGCAAGGCCACAAGGTGGTACAGCTCATTGTGAGGATGGGCAAGCAGACAATGAGTAGCATGCCCATCATCATGAATGACTTCAGTCTCCCTTCTAAACCCAGGCCACTGGGGCAGCACCAGATCCCAGATGACGCATCAGCCGGCAACAGGATGCTGGTCTGGGTGGAGTCCTTCCAGCAGGCATCCTTCAACCAATGGCACCTCCATGGCAGCCTGCACAGCCTCATACCCCTGGGACAGAATGGCAGCATGCACTCCCACCTCGACACCCCTACCTGACCCCATGGGCTGGACTGCAACCGCCACCTCCTCCGCCTCCCTCCCTGTCAACCTGGATGATTCCAGGTTGTCTTCCACCATGGATGGCCCAATGATGCATCACCTGGCCCCACCACTGCTCAGGAGTCCGATGCTACCTCCACCTCCTTGGACTTACCGCCAGCAGCCTAGAACGATGGTACAGGTGCTTCCTCAGTCACATCGCTCCCTGAAGATGAGCTGTCATGGGGGGTGGCTGGGGCCTGCACCTATGTCTGGTGGAGCTATACCGGCTTCCATGCGCCACAGCACTGCTTCCGCTGTAGCAACTGTGGTAACAGAGATACAGAAAAGCAACATCAGTGTACTGCAACTAAGCTGGTGTGGCATCAACAACATTTGCAAGAACATGAAATGTCCATTGTCTGGTGCCTGTATACAGATGTTGGTCACTGAGTCATACATGCTGCAAAGTAAGGGGGTCACTGCAAACATGCTAGCACATAAAAAAACACACATGCACTGTAGAGCAGTACAACATATGCCTACTCACCATCTGACTCTAGATGTTGTTGCAAGTCACAGACCTGTGCATGCAGATTCATGTAGAACCTTACCAGGACCTGCTTGTTGCTGTTGGACAACCTGCACCTGTGCATATGGTGCACCTTCACGGTTACACCAGCCTTCAAGAAGTGCCATTTCTTGAAGTGGGTCCTGGATTTGAGGTCCTCCTAGTGCTTCTGGATGGTCTTGTAGCAGCAGACTGCCACCCCCTCCATGTTGATGGCAGCCATTGTGTCCTGCCAGATCTGGAGACGTCATTCCTTACCAGGTTGAAGAGGGCATCATAATTCTCCAGTACCTTATCCACCAAGATGTCAACTTCTTTAGCAGTGAAGCTGACAGCTGTAGTAATATATATAGCAATATATTTAGTGTTTCATAAGAATATATAGTGCTTCACTAAATGTGATGGCATTTTTTTGTTGTTGTTGTTGTTGCCAGCAATAATATGGCACACACAGATAGTTGTGTATATTGCCAGTATAATATGTGAATATGTTGTTGGTGACATGCAAGGTACAGAATTCATAACATAGCAAAAGCTCAATGTGAAACTGCTGAGAATAAGTGCACCATATGTTTTTTCTTCTTGAATACCTCATACATAGAAAACTACATTATTTATATATAGCTGACTAACTTTAATTAACATTTACTGAAACACTAACTCTAACTTCCTTAACATTATAATGTAGTCTCATGTGCAAAATGAGGTGAAAATGCATATTTTGGAATTCGTTTTTTAAATTTGCACTGGCATTTTTTTTTTCTTTTATCTTCTTCTCGCCTTCTGTGTTCGGTTTGTAGGGTATTTTGTGTAAATTTGGGGCCTAGCGGTATTTTCTTACCGCCAAAAACAAAGGTAATTTAGCAATAACTACTCCTTGCATTTAGATTGGGTTTGGCTTTATGGTGGTATAGTGATGATGCATTATTTCAGTACACAAATAATTTTGTTGGTATGCATTTTGTTGTGGTATAGTGATGAGCAAAGCTTTCTTTTTTATTTGTGGCCCTAATAAAACCCCTTCTTCTTGCTTGGTCTGTTCGTGTGATCACTAGAGAGGCCTTGGGCCTACATTATTCAGAAACACCACATTTCCGTATAGATTGCCACCTACGGCTGTTATCACTGATTTATCTACACCAGTGAGCTATGTTTCCATAAATTATTCACAATAATAAATTATTCACAAATAGTATTATCACTAATTTATTTACATTAGTGAGACTATGTTTCCATAGAGTATTCACAATAACATGTGGTATTATCACAACTTTATTTACATTAGTGAGACTATGTTTCCATAGGCCTCTCTCTGCAGATTCATATACGCTCAGCAGACTATTGCATTATATTTCACTCAGAAGCCACACACACATACCCTGAGTGGAATCACGTGCACAACTATTTATAATGGCTCATGACATTGCTCCATCTGTATAGGAAACTTGGCACATTAAACATCATTCCCTCCCATACAGAGTATTTTCTTTTTTTTTTAGAGGCGCCAAATGAAGAACAGAAGCAAAAACACTCTTAGGCAGACTGTGTGTTATCATAATTTCATTTCAAAATGATACATTACCATTCTGGTGAGACAATCCTCTCTGAAATAAACATAAGAGAAACAAATGCAATAACACCACGAATTTCATGTCATGTTTGCAACAAGAAAAAGAAAGATTACATCATTTGCCTTGCAACATAATAACATGGCAGTTAAACACAGGAAAATTCCCTATCGCCACCCTGCCTGCCTGATAGTAAATCATTTGTCCGGCAGTCACAATAATCTCACTCCATTTGTATATTTACCAGCTATTTGTAGCTCTCCCACACACGATCTCCCTTGGTCAGTCGTCTTCGATGGATGAGCCCAGTGTTTTCTTTGTGTTTGAAGTTTGAAGTTTGAAGTGCACAGCGAGAACACGGAATTCTCAAGCCGGTGCCAAGTGACTAGGAAACCCCAGTCTCTGAAGGTCAGCAATGCAACTGGGATGACCCCTCCCAGCAGCCCAGCCAGGCGATCTCACAGCAGCTCCAGCCAAGTGACCTCACTGTAGCTCCGGAAAAATGTCTTTTCCCTGTAATTCTGTCAGAGCTATTCCAAAAAATATCTGTTACCTCCCCTAAGTTTACGTAGCACCAATCAAAATTCATAGTATTGCCTCCTCCTTCCTCAACAATAGCTCACTTTTACAGAAAGCAATTGTATCTAACTGATTTCCTGGCATTCAAATTTTGCTTCCTGCAAAGACAGTGAACAGGGCAAAGAAAAATTGCACGTTTAAACAATGAATCTCAGCCTGCCTCATTTTGCACATGGAGAACACATTATAATGTTAAGGAGTTAGAATCGTGTTAGTATTTGTTAGTTAAGTTAATTAATCAAGTATCTAATGTGTCTCCTGTAAGTGAGGCATTTCAAGTGAGAAAAAAAAATGGTGTGCTTTTAAATAGGTATTGAGAAAAGAAAATGGTGTGCTTTTAAAATAGATAGCCTGTCTTCATATACATGTCCATATGTTACCCTGGCAAGACATGGCTTGCTGTACCACATCACAGTAATAATGTGATCTCATGCAGTGGCGCAATGCTGCAAAACATGCTAAATTATACTACAGGTTGCAGAAAGCAGAACGTATGCGTAGCAGGGAATAATAATTGATACAGTTGCGCGGTGAGCAAGGATCCCATTGTTAGAAAAGTAAAGGGTGCTGTTGAAAAAATTGTTTTTAATATGATTGGAGGAAAGTGTTGGCAGATGCAACTACGTAAAAAGGGGCTGGAGGAGAGCGCTCTTGATGACAAGAGAGGAAAAAGAAAGTTAGTTTGTGTTGCCTCGGCTCAGAAGACAGAAGTTCATGGTGTCACTGAGCGCTAGCTTGAGAGTTTCTCTCCGTGCATTCCAGACACCTAAGATTACGGGAGCAGTTCATACTGAATGGGCCTGTCTTTCTGAGACGAGCGATGCAAGGTCGTGTGGAGTAGATTCAAACAAACACTTTTGGTAAGGAGATAAGTTAAGTGAGGTCACTGTGTGCAGTCGCATGGGTGACTGAATTATAATGCAGGATAGGAAATCCCCTGCATTTTACTTCATCATGTTTAAAATGTTAAATTAACTTATGTTTTAAAAGGTTTGCTTGCTCTGTTTCTTTTTCTTTTGTATTACAGATGATGGTACAATGTGTATGGTAAGAACTGATGATTGTAAATTATATTTGTATATAATATAATGAGAATATAAGAACAAATGATTAGTGTCAATTTTTTTGCATCTGTGAATTTATTAATAAAAAAAACATATACCTATAAAGTATACAGTACAGGGGAGGTCATTTCTCTTCAGTAGTGCATGTGTCAGTTTGCACCTGCAGGTAAAATAACAACCCAGAATAAGCTGATAATATTCAGTGATAAAGCAGATTTGTGTGTGTGTGTGTGTGTCTTCCTTGCATGTTGTTTGGAAGGAATGTAATATGATATATAGATTGCTGGAGGTCCATGTGCCAGTAATGCCTAAGGGTGCATAGATTACTGGTGTAGATAAGCCAGTGATATCAACCACAAACTGTAGATATAAAATGGTTGGGTTTCCATCATATGGATAGGTCCAAGGCACTCTTTAGATCACTGGGAGGTACTCTAATAGAAAGGAAGGTTCTGTTTTATGATGGGGTTATAATTTAGGGAAGAAAACTATGCTCACCACTAAATACCACAAACAATATACCACCAAACTACCGCTCATATTTGGACAGTAAGAAAATACCGCCAAACTCCAAATTTACACAAAATATCCTACATATATGGTGTGTTGGCCGGGAAAGTTGCTGTAGAGCGCCTACTGGGCGTGGCAAGTGTGTCTCACACTACCATACGTGCACTAGAGGGAACCCATTTTATATGTCTCAAATGGAGGCCACATTCCCAGAGCTAGTGAATATCTGGAGGCAAAGCTATATGCACAAGGGACATGGTCATCAAATAATGCCACAGAATGGCATGACCACATCTATGGTGAAGTACCGAAAGAACCATTGGACAGAATTTTTGTAGAAGGCAGCATAATTCAGGTGTGCCTTTTGAAACTATTAAATGCAGCTGATAAACATGCAGAGAAAGATTTTCTGATACGGTTATGTGCCAAGACATGTTTTATCCTACATAAGTCTCTGCGAATGCAAGAAAATGATACCAAGCTGATTAGCAGATTAAGAGTTGAACTGGATGGAGAAGTGAAAAAGAGGAAAAGTTAAGAGCAGAATTGGAGGTGTGTCAAAAGTACATGCAGTCAAAATATAGAGATCTCGACACTCAATTGTCTCAAAGCAAGAAACAGTTTCAGGATAGTGAGCAAGAATTAGAACACTTGAAAGAGTTGGTAGATCATGTTAGACAAGCTAAAGACGAAGTTGTTTTGGAAATGCAGTTTTTGCAAAAAAACAGTTTGAGAAAGAAAGTAATCTTCAAAATGCTGAACAAGAAATGGTTAAAATGTTTCAAGAAAGAGACAAGAGAAACAAAGAATTCAATGAATGCCAAATGCAAATGGGCGATATGCAAGAGGTAATTAATAAGATGGGTGATGAAAACAATTATTTGCGAAAGGAGGCAGATAAGCTCCTTAAAAGGTGCAAGGATTTGGAACAGCAAATATGCATTTCCAGGTCCCAGGACAGACGACAGGGCACCACATTCAATGGAGTTGAGGTGAATTCTATTTCTGCACAGAGAACTAGTGCTCCAGTGGCTGGGCCGGTGACTGCACTTGGTTGCAGCGCTCTTTGGGGATTGGACACACCCATTGGGGGCTGACCCAAATCCCATACACCTGAAACCAGGGTTGAATCACAAAGTAGTGCAATTCCATGCATAGCAACAAGTAGCCCCATAAAAATAATGAAATCAATCAAGGCTCTTATCAAACCATTTAAAAAAAGAGGAGTGCTGTATAGAGGACCTCTTAGAAGTGGTGCATGATATATTTAAAGCCCTCCAGATACCTAAGGAACAATACAGGCAATACTTTCACAAAACTCTGGATGCTCCCACAGCCAGTATCATTGGAGGGTTAAATGAACAGCAGAACATGACATGGGCAGAGTTTGAAAAAGAAATTAGACGTCATTTTTCTCCTTTCCAATCATTACAAGAGGCAAAAAAGGTTGCTTACACAATTAAGGCTGGGCCTAACACGTCAACTCGGCAATTTTTGCAAGACTTAAAAAAAGCTTTTTCTCGCTTTGATGTATCTTTTGACCCTAATTCCAATGAGTTTAAAACTGCCTACTGCTTTGGGCTACGGAAAGACATCATATCACAGTTAGTCCGTGAATTTGACCATGACAAGTCCCTTGAATGGATTGTACACCAAAGTGAAAAAATATATGAAGTACTCTACTGTCAGGGTAGGGAGAATGAAAAAAGAAAGACACTAGACCAAATTCTAAAGAACCCTCACCAACAGTGATTGAGATCAGGTCAGCCAAAATGTCTCTTGAGTCTGCTCAAAGTCCAGGTAAAAATAATTTGACATCTGAACAAAGGGGTAATCAACAGAGGTTGTCGTTCTCTGCACCAATGTTTCAATCACATGATCCTAGTAATAGGGAGAGCTACATTAGCCCTAGGTACTTAGGAGACAGAGCCCAAGCAGGATATCGGCCTGATATGTCAGGTATGAACAATAATCAGAGACAAAGCCAGGATCAAAGAAATAATTGTGCCTACCAGACATTGGCGACACAAAGCAGATTTGATCCTTATACCATGATATATGGTAATCAAGATAGACCCCGATATGTGGATGGATTTACCGAAAATGAGAATCAGTATAGGGGACAATACTCACAAAATGAGAGACAGGACATGAGGCAGAGTATGAATTATGCCCCACGTCAATACAACGAATCACCACCACCAGGGGACTACAACCAAAGGATGGGTGCACCCCGCTCTCCTCCACATAAGAATCAAGAGTTCAGAAATAATCCCAATAGAAATCATTCTCCTGAGAGATATCAGAATAGATTCAATCAGGGGGAAAACAGTCAATATCGACCTAGTCCGCAGAGAGAAGATTTTAGAGAGATGGAAAGATTCCAGTGTCTCGAGGCCCAACTGAAAATGTTGGCTGAACAAATAGGAAAGTTCTGTACAGCACAAAAACAGTCATCAAAGTAGGGGGCAAAAGGCAATGATCAGGTGGTTTCCGATAATAAGCGACTAAATATTAATGATACATGCAATACCAAAAAGACAGATTGCCCTGATTTGGTTTTGCATAATAACTCTGAGATGCTTAATGATTTAAAAACAAAAATATATGGACATAAACATGTGACAGAAATTGCAAATACATCTAAAAAAGAAGTTCAATTTAACCTAGAGTTAAATCAAACATTGGAGATTTGCACAAATAAAAAAGGAAAACATGATATTCCAAAAGAACAAAGGGACAGATTTAAGAAAGACAACTCATGCATGGGGAATACAATTGAAAAGGGAGTAAGTGGGGATGCTAGAATGCTTTCACTGGACAATCAAAACATTAACCAAACACAGGCAGAAAGAATAAATACTCAGAAGGAGGGTACAGATCAATCACCTGAATAGTTCTATGAGCCACAGATTTTTGAGGAAGTTCTAATGCATCAGTGTGCTTAAATAAGACCATCGTGCAACAAGGCCTGGATTATGAATACACCCTATTGATAGATGTTCGAGAAGGATCTGTCAAAATTATGGCGAATAATAAAGGACATCAGGATATTCATTTAGAGGAAGATTCTTCATTAGGAATGGCCATACAAAAATCCCATTATACTGCAGATTTCAATAACATGGTAATTGGAAATATTCCTGAGAGATATGTAGATGCACAGGGTGTGTTGCCAGAATATCTGGATTCTCAGCCCAAAGGGATCTTTAAAATTCAATCTGTGTACACTTATGATTCAAATGAGACAATGTTCTGTCACCAAGGAAATTGTATAATATTTGACATAAATGAAAATGAAATAGAAAATCAGCACATTCAAATGGAGGCTGATATGCCAAAATATTTAAAAGTAGAAGCTTTACAGAGAGACACAGCCACACAGTTGGAAGAAAGCACAGAAATTCCTCCACTGGAGGATTTCGCAGAATTCTCAAAAATGGTAGAGGAGCAGATTTTGTTAGCAGATGCATGTGATAGCGACACAGATAAAAATGAATTGGGGCAATATTTATGGAATTTAAAGATGTTTTTGTTAAGGATGCATATGATTGCGGCCTAACTAATTTACATGTTGCCACATTACCGGAGGGGTGTGGTAGAAATCAAATGTTTGTGTGCCAATATAGATTGCCACTGGCATGTTTAGAGTCATTGGCAGAAATAATTAAAAACTTGGAGTCTCAGGGAATTATCAGGCCCATTCATAGTACATCCAACCATCCTATTTTGGGTGTGTTCAAGCCCAATGGTCAATGGCATCTGTGTGTAGACTTGAGAGAGTTAAATAAAAGAGTGCCAGTGTAAAGATGGCCACTGCCATTCATTGGTCAAGGCCTTGCTCAGGTGCATGGCTCAAAGGTGTTTACTACATTAGATCTCACATCTGGATATTGGTGTGTGCCACTGGCAGAGGATATTCAGAATGTAATTTTTTTTTTCATTTGATAAGACGCAATACGCATGGGCTAGAACACCATTCGGGTACATCAATAGTGGGAGTGAATTAGGCATATTTTTGAGAAAGGCTATGCCTGATGCAGCGGAAAGAGGAACTATAGTTTATGTGGATGATGTCCTGATAAAAAACGAAAACTTAAAAAGACATTTTGATGAAATTAGACATGTTTTTGGCCAATTGCAAAAGGCGGGTGCCAAAGTATCTTTACAGAAAGCACAATGGTGCAAGAAAAAGGTGAATTTTCTAGGCCATGAAGTGACTGAACATGGACTAAACCCACAAAAGAAAAAGGTGGAGGCCATACAGAAATTAAAAGACCCTAGAAATGTGAAAGATTAAAAAATGTTATTAGGAATGACGGAATATAACAGGAAATGTATTGAAAATTATGCTGAAATTACTCAACCCTTAACTAAACTATTGAAGTTGAATACACCCTGGAAATGGGAAAGGAGCAAGCAGAGGCAGTTGCTAAATTAAAGGAATGTCTCATAAAGGCACCATGTTTAGAATACCCCATAAAAAACAGGGATATCTTTAGAGGGACAGGTTTCAATGAACAATGTATGTCAGCAGTGTTATCTCAAAAACATGATTTGAATCACAAAACAATTGCTTATGCAAGTAAGGCATTTTCTCAAGTTGAAATTAAATTCAGTGAATGTGAAAAGGCCCTTTTGACAATGCGTGGGCGTTACAGCATTTCCGCCCCATTGTTCAGGGAGAAAAGGTAATCATTGAGACAAATCATCAAATATTGCAGTTTTTAGAGAGTAGAAGGATTAGGTCAGGCAACCTAGCACAGTCCAGAATTACTTCATGGACATTGGCATTAAAAGGCTTTCCTGTAGAAGTGAGGTATGGCCAAAATAAAAAGAGCCCAGTTGCTCAAGGATTGGCAGATCTACATGACTGTGCAGCTGGACATGTATCAAACGAAGTAGAGGTGGAATTTAGCTTGTAGGAGTTTGAAGAATCACCACTAAATACCGCAAATAATATATCTATAGATTCCACAATATGATATAATAAGGTATGGTCACTAGAATGATATGAGGCCAAACCCAATCTAAATGCAAGGATAATTTACCACCTAACTACCGCTCATATTTTGATGGTAAGAAAATACAGCCAAACTCCAAATTTACACAAAATATCCTACAATCACCACACAAAGCTTTTGATGAAAAGACATGCAAGGATTTGCCAACTTTATATGTTGACGGTTGTGCCTTTCACATTGAAAATGACAGTACTAAACAATTGGTATCAGGAATAGAAAATGTCTGGTTGAAATGTGAAGACGTTCCTAGTATAGGGATGAGATATGGGGCTAGGAGTAGTCAAGTAGCGGAATTGGCAGCCATTTATAAAGCAATTACTACTGCGGTTGATAATAAATTCAGTGAAATTATCCTGGTGACTGATTCTGATTATGCACGAAATAGATTTGTGGAATATTTGCCTGAAGCAAGAGGCATGATTACATACAATAAAAAGCCCCTCAAACATGGAAAAATGATACAGGACAAATTAGTGTCAGAGAATAATTTAACAATATACTGGAGAAAAATTGTGGACATTTAAAAACTCCAGGAGAAGATAAGGAGGGAAATGATAAAGCAGATCATTTAGCCAACATTGGGGCTGTGATGGGAGAATTACTACCTATTGAACACTTAATTGGTGAAATACAGATTGATGCAGTTACACGCTCTAAGGCTCCAAAAGAGGTAGAACAACCAGTAGTGCAATGGAGTTATGATACACCAGATCAAGACCTGATTAAGGCACAAAAAGATGATCCAATTTTGGGAATCCATTATAATCATTTGATAGACCCCGAACAAAATCCTTTAACTGAAAATTATTGTATGGGAAAAGAAGAGTTGAGGGTGCTATTAAAGAATAAAACATGAATCAGACTACAGCATGGATTCATGATTAGGGAATCCATAACAGGACAAATACAGTGGGTGGTACCTCTTACATTCAGAGGGCTAATGCTATACCATGCACATGATGCAATAACTGCAGGACACAGAGGTTCACAAAAAACATTAGAGATACTGAAAGATTATGCTTACTGGCCACCTATGTCCCAAGATGAAAACCTGCTTCACCAATGCATAGAGCCCCACTGATGAAAAGAGGCTTAACCCTTCTATGGTCAGATTTTCAAATAGACTATGTAGGGCCTGTAAAAAGGTAAAGCAGAGGGAACCGTTATATTTTGAGCGTGGTTTGTTTGATGTCAAAATGGATAGAGTGTATTCCTGCACCAGATTGTAGTGAGCAAACCGCAGCTAAATTACTGGTAAATAATATATTTTCAAGATTTGGGTTACCAAAAAGAATATAATCAGATAGAGGAAGTCATTTTACAAGTGCTTTAATGAGTAAGGTATGGCAGATACTGGGGATGAAAAGAAAACTGCATATTGCATACAGACCCACCTCTTCTGGGAATATTGAATGTTGCAACAGGTCTGTTGTGGCGATATTAAAGAAGTTTGTAGAAGAGGCAGGTTCCAGCTGGGATTTACGTTTACCACTGGTTTTGATGGCAATCAGATCAACACCTGCCAAAGCTACAGATGTCAGTCCTCATGAGGTGTTAACTGGAAGGAAAATGGTACTATCACAACATTTATTATACAGGACACATGAACAGACACTTGTAAACGCATATACAGTTCACGAACATGTGGAAGAACTGAGGAAGCATTTACAGCATGCATTTGCTTTTGTGCAACGAAATTTGGAAAGGGCTGCTGACAGTGCAAAGTCATATTATGATAGAAAGACATCCGTGAAAGAGTATAATGTAGGAGATCAGGTATATAAATTTCATTTTGGAAAAGGTAAACAGAAAAATTCTAAATTTCTGGTGGCCTGGCAGGGGCCTTCTCAAATTGTAGATAAGGTTTCTCCAGTAGTCCACAAAATATTGAAGACAGAAGGTGAAACGGTAACAGTGCAGTTTGTTCATGTTAACCAAATTAAGCCCTGTCATCCCAAACATGAAGTCAGGAGACTTGAGCAAGTAGAAACAGCTTAAGTACCCTGAAGACATGGAAGGGAAGACACAGTGACTGTGTTCATAGTATCCCACATCATAAAAAGTAAATAGTTATGGTTATTATTAGAGAGATAAAGGTAGATGTTTACCATAAATGGTAAACATTGACAAAAGGGGTTGAATCAGATGGAATCATTTTAATACAATGTTGAAATACATTTTAATGTATAATGATGTTTTGTGTATATGTTTGTGGTGAAATTGGTATTATGCTATGTACAAGTCTCTTTTCTATTTGATTTAGAATGACTAATCTATATTTTGAGGTCGGCGGTCGCAGGACTGGAGGACACGAGAGGTAATGGAGTCCAGGAGTCCACGAGATGAAGTTCAAGTAAATGCTTCCAGACTGTAATATGGAGCAGAAGACATAGTAACCGGGGTGCCAAAAGAGATGACTTCTCTGGAAAAGCATCCAAGAGTGCCAGAATGAAAGAATTGCACCAGATGAACCAGATGATAAGAATTGATGATCAGGACATTCTTGGAGGTGCGATCATAAAGAAAGTGCACATCATTAATGGAACAGTTATAAATGGAACTTAATTCTGCAGCCTTATGGGTGAAGAAGATTATCCTATGTGACTAGAAGTATGGGCGATGGAGTCCCACAACTTTATTGCTTTATTTAATTATTTTAATTAGTTATGTTAGTTATTTGTTTTATTTATTTATTTTAGTTTATTATTTTGTTATTGTAACTTAAAATGTTGAGTTCACAGCTGAACAAAGACAATTGAACATATGGACACTTCAGTTGGAAAGAAATGTGCATAATATTTTATAAGAACATATGGACCCATTTGAGTTGATTGTTGCTTTTATGGTGATTAAGCAGCGATTTATTATGAAAAATTGAACTGTTCATTTTATTGAGTTGCTATGATGGAAAGAAAAAGAGGAGCACAATTTGGGTTTCCTCCAATTGTGGATTTGAGTATTGCCAAATTGTCGGAAAAGGAGGGAAGATGTGCTCATATATATAGCTATATATATAGCGCTTTATAAGAATATATAGCGCTTCACTAAATGTGATGGCATTTTTTGTTGTTGTTGTTGCCAGCAATAATATGGCACACACATATAGTTGTTTTATGTTGCCAGTATAATATGTGAATATGTTGTTGGTGGCATGCAAGGTACAGAATTCCTAACATAGCAAAAGCTCAATGTGAAACTGCAGAGAATAAGTGCACCATATATTCTTTTCTTCTTGAATACCTCATACATAGGAGACTACATTATTTATTTTATTTTATTTTCAAATTTCTTTATTGGCATTTATATAAGAGACAGTTGCATCGTAACATTGTGCGATCACATTGGTATAAGTCAGGATTAATCAAGATAGGCCAAATAGAAATTAACAATTAAACAGAAACAACAAAACGTAAACAACATTAACAAGTCTCCGTATGGTCAGTGGCGTAAGCAACGTAGGAAGATCAGGCAACAAATAAGTTCAAGTTATGGACTGCGCAAATGTTCTGTGTCAAGTAGCATGTTTCGATAGTGGCAAGTTACTCAAGGGGGTTTATCGTCATTGGGGGGGTTAAGTAAGGCCCAGGTGAGAGTTTTCCAGGCAGAAAGTGCCAAGCTCGTGTCTTCGGGGGATGTGGTAACCCCGTCCTCCCAAGCAGAGGTTTCTGCCCCTATCCAGCGCTCCAGTTCGTTACGCCACACCTGGTATCGTGGGCCTCCAGGTCGCTTCCAGGCCATAGCAATGGTCCTTTTGACCAGAATGCATACTAGGTCCATGAGCTTAACTGAGTGTTTGAGCTTGGCCAGTCTGGGATACGTTCCGAGAAGGCACTCCTTTGGGGTCCACTCATATCTGGTCATGCCTGCCTCGCTACAGAGGAGTTCCACCTTCGCCCAGAGTTGCCGGACCCGGACACATCCCCAGAACATGTGTAAAAGATTTGCTTCATCTCTGCCGCACCAAGGGCAGTTATGTTGGGGTAGCCCATATATTTTGGCTATTCTAAGTGGTGTCAGGTACGAGCGATATAACATATTAAGCTGAATCAATTTAAATCTAGAGTTTCTAGATACCACGCTGGGAAACGCTAGTGCTCTGCCCCATTCTGCTTCAGACAATTCATGCCCCAAGTCTCCTTCCCATTTGAGTTTGAGATCATGACTGCGGGGATTGGGCCTATCGATTAGGTGGCTGTATATACGGGACACAGGCCTCCATCCATCTCCCAAACTATATAGGAGTGTTATGAAGGGGTCAGTTTCAGGTTCTTCTGGCCACGCGTCCCATTTGGTCCGAGCAAATTTACGGATCTTTAAGTACCAAAGGAATTGGCCAGCCGGGACGCCATCTACTGACTGCAAGGAGGAGAAATCCCGAAAGGAGCCCTCGTTATATAGATCCCCCCAAGTGTACACTCCCAGCCTTTCCCAGTATCTAATGGAAGCAAGGTCTACAGAGTTCTGACACAGGTCGGCCAGGAGCGGTGTGTCTGGAGTATATCTATGTTTCAAGTGGAGAAGAATTTTAACCCTTTGCCATATCTGACGACCCAGGGTAGCTAAATATGGGATCCCATCCACAAGACATTGAGGGGCCCAGATGAGTTCGTTTAGCCGGATCGGAGAAATTGAGCGTTGTAAAAGCGCTGTTTCGGGGGTGTCATCATCAGCTAGCCATTTAGCCACGAAGCTTAGTTGGGCAGCCAGGTAGTATCGCTCCAGATCAGGGAGCCGAATGCCTCCCTGCTCATAGGGTAGGGTCAGCGTGGATAATGCAAATTTGTGCCTACTAATTCCCCACAGGAAGTCTTTAAGTATCTTCCCCAAAAGGCGAAAGAAGGGTGTCCTAATATAATAAAAAATGTTTTGGAAACCATAAAGAAATCTGGGGAGAACAATCATCTTGATGATGGAAGCCCTGCCCATCATGGATAGGGGGAGGCGAGCCCAAAACCTAATCGACCTGCGCAAGGGAGGCAGCGCCGCTGCCGTGTTGTTGACGTGCATAAGTTCAGGCGTGTGATAGATATTAATGCCCAGATAGCGGAACGTGATGGGGCGCCAACTTATACCCAGCAAGGGGAGGTCATCGACGTGTGTGTTTTGGAGGGCACCTAACGGAAACAGACAAGACTTATGTCTGCTGAAGTGTATGCCTGATACCTTGGCAAAGTTGCCGAGGACCTCCAGCATGGTCGGGACATTCAACTGCGGGTCCCTCACATAAAGGAGGACATCATCTGCATACAGGGAAATTATGTGGTCCACCCCGTCTAGCCTTATACCAGCATCGAAGAACTGTTTCCTAAAAAAAATGGCGATGGGTTCGAGCCCAAGTATATATAACATAGGGGAGAGCGGGCAGCCCTGCCTCGTGCCCCTTTGTATGTCCCATGCCGTGGAGATGAGCCGGCCAGATTTTACTCGTGCTCGTGGTTTAGTGTAGAGAACTGTGATCCATCTAACGAATCGTTCTCCAAAGCCAAACCCCCGAAGCACCGCAATTAGCCATTCCCAGAAAATAGAATCGAACGCCTTGATGGCGTCCAAAGAGAGCAAGGCATAAGATTCCCCTACATGAGTGGAATGTGATAATACATGTTGTAGCCTACGAAGGTTGGCAGTGGTGTTGCGGCCCGGCACAAAGCCGCTCTGGTCGGGGTGCACCACTCCTCCGATCACCCTAGAAAGCCGCTTAGCAAGAATGGTTGTAAGAATTTTGACATCATAATTGAGCATCGCGAGAGGGCGATAGGAGTCACAGTCATCTGCAGGTTTACCTGGCTTGAGGAGCGGAACCACCAAAGTCTCACGCATGCTCCCAGGCAGGATACCCATCTCGTGGGCCTCTAGGAACACCTCGTGCAGCAGCGGAGTCAATTCCGGCTCGTAGGTTTTGTAAAATTCGGCAGGTAGCCCATCACTGCCCGGGGCCTTACAAGTGGTCAGAGACTTGATGGCATCGGTTATGTCATCTATGGTGATATCAGCATCCAAAGCCTCCTTATGTGACGGCGGGAGTAGGGGCAGGCCAATTTCATCCAAGGTGTTTGAAATTTCCTCAGGGGGCACCACGTCATTATGGGAGTATAGTTGGGCATAAAACTGCCCGAAAGTGTCGTTAATCCCATGTTGGGTCCGATGTAATGTGCCATCAGCATCTCTTAAGGCTGTAGTCGGATGTCTAGGGTGTTCTTTCCTACACAGCCAGGCGAGCAGTCTACCAGGTTTATCAGCGTGGGCGTGTGCTTTATTGGTTCTGGTGATATAATCAAATTTGGCCAGTCTGTCCCAAGCTTCCTTGCAGGTGGCCCTTGTACTGGCAAGCCTGTCTTCCTGCGGTTGGGGGTCCAGGGTGTTGGATTCTAGCTGTTCTATTTCAGTTTCCAGTAATTCAAGTTCAGTTCTTAGGCGTTTTCTCATTCCTCCAGCCTTTGCTATGACCTCTCCCCTTACAACCACTTTGAGAGCATCCCAGACTGTGCTTAGGTGGTCAACACTGTCTTTATTCTCACGAATGTAGTTCTCTAGGGATTCCCTGAGATCTTCCCTGAACTCCGAATCTTTAAGTGCCTCGGTGGGCATCCTCCATGTAGGTATAGGAGGTCTGGGGCCCATGACGTTCCATTCAATTACCAGGGGAGAGTGATCAGAGATGGTACGGCCCAAATAATTGGAAGAAGCAATCTGGGGAAAGCTTTCTCTGCCAGTAAAGAGGTAGTCAATTCTGGTGTGAAGATTATGTGGCGAGGAGTAGAAGGAATAGCCTCGATCCCCTGGGTGTTGCTCCCGCCAGATGTCTACCAGGTCTAGGCGGTTCAGCATGACATTCATGGCGGTGGTAGCGGTCGACGGGCCCCCCAAGGGAGGAGCAGATCTGTCAAGCACTGAGTCACTGACGCAATTAAAATCGCCTCCCCAGATAAAGAATGTGTCTCTATACAGTGTAATCTTTGTGTACAACATAGCAAGGTGCGCGGGGATATTGTTGTTGGGGAGGTATGAATTGACAATGCATACCTCAGTTTGTTCGATGTGGCCCCAGAGTATCACGTACCTTCCTTCCGGGTCCTGTTCGGCTTTTTTGAGCTGGAAGGGGATGTGAGGGCTGATCCAAGTGAACACCCCTCTTGCGAATTTAGAATAGGCGGACCCGAACCCCTGTCCACCCCAGTATGATTGGAGCGTCGCGGTGGATTCCTTGGTTAAGTGGGTTTCTTGTAATAGGGCCAGCCCTATCTTCTTCCTGTGTAGAAAGGATTTAACTCTGTTGCGGCGTAAGTAGGTACCCAAACCCCTCACATTCCAAGTGGCGATCTTAAGGCGTGTAGACATGATGGTGGCAGAGGAGTTGGAGCGCTGAACTCATGGTGGTCTCAACCGTCTTCAAGCCAGCTTCGTGTGCTGAACAAATGCCCCCTGGGTCGGCCGTCAGCAATGCGCATTGTAATCTTCCTGTTGCCCATGATTGTTGTGTTGATATATTAAACGGAGACTTATGAACAAATTTAACTTCCACTCGAACAGGTGGATCGAATATGAAAGATAACTGTGTGTTGCCCCCAGCAGTCGTTCTGGGAGGACAACGCTCGGGGGCTTCCGCTACCCATAGGCCGATCCGGGCCATGAGGTGCGGATGTGGTGTTGGCCATAGGCCAGCCATGCTTGGGGTGGGGTGGGTTGTGACGATGTCCGTGGGTAGTCCTTATGGCTCCCGTCCTTGAAAGAACTAATTGATCATTACAGCAAAGAGATCTGTTCGTGATCAGCCGTTGGGCGTCAGGGCGTGATCCTCTCCCTCAGCCAAATTATTGTGCTCCATCCACATAGTGGCTGCTGCCGGAGTCTCCATGAAGACAGCTTTGCCTTTGTATAGTATCTTAAGGCGCGAGGGGTACAGGAGCATGTATTTAAGATCCAGCTTCCGCAGTTGGGCTTTGACAGGTATAAATGAGTTCCTGGCGCGCTGCACTTGTGGGGTATAATCTGGGTAGATAACGATCTTGGAGTCATTGCGTCTGATCTCGCCTCCGTCCCTCGAGAATTTGAGGATCGTCTCTCTATCGCGAAAGTTTAAAATCTTGGCTATCATCGGGCGTGGGTGTGATCCCGGTGGGGGTCGTTTTTGTAGGGAGCGGTGGGCTCTCTCGACGGAGAATCCCTGTGTAAGCTTGCCAGCTCCCACCTCTTGTATTAATAGGGATTCAATAAATTCCGTGGGGTCGGTACCTTCCATCCCTTCCGGAACGCCAAGGACTCGGATGTTACTGCGGCGGGCCCTTCCCTCTGCTTCCTCAGACCTCGCCTCGAGATGAGCCACTTGTTTCTCAAGTGCAATAACTTTGTGCTTTAAGTCCTTGGCAGTGTCTGTGGTGTCCTGCAGTTTTATTTCCACCGTGTTTATTCTTTCCGCTAGGTTGCGGGCATCTTGGCGGATGAGCTGCATGTCTACCTTAAGTTCATCTATCCTGGTCTCCATGCACGTTTGGAGTGTAGCAATGGCCTGCAGCACTTGGGCGTTGCTGGGGTCGTCAACTGTTGCAGGGGGTTCCGTCTGTGTGGGGATCTCATATTGGCTGGACTGTTTAGGTTTAGCCCCTGAGAACGAGTCCATGATTGTTGCACCCCTGTTTTTGTTTCGTGAGGTAGACATTAGTCCCTCTTAATGTTGTGGAGGCAGATACGAGCCCTTAGACAGTGAGTAACAAGGCGTTATGCAGTGATGCACAGTGTTAGTCAGTGATGGCACCGGAGAACACAGGGGGGGTGGAATTAAGTATACGCTCCTGCGCAGGGTAGCCGCTGTCCTGTAACCCTGTTAGGCCCTGCTGTCTGCGGCACGGGCGAGTTCCTGCTCCCCGGTGTTGGGTTAGGGTCTGCAAGTCTTCCGGTTCATCTGAGCGTGGACCGTTCCCTCTTCAACCGCGCGGTTGCCTGTTCAGGGGGGGAGGAGGGCCCCGTGCAGTACGCTGTAACGACAGCGGCAAGGGTCCGCTAACTCTGCTGCCTCTCTGGCCCACGGAGCACCACCGCACTCGCGGCTGGCAGTTCACCGACGGGTCTCCCTCGAAATGGCAGCAGTCCGCCTACTCCCTGTGTCTCCTCTGCAGCGGTCCCAGGGCCTCGGATGTAGTTCCGTTCGCTCCCCTGGGTAATGCGGAGGCTCTCCTGTGCGCTCAGGGGCTTCTGGGGGGGAGGGAGATCCAAGGGCGGCCGGACCTGTGCCCGGTTTCCACTGGGGTCTTTCCGCTCTACTCACAGGGACTCCTTCGACGCAACCTTCTCCCCGGCTTAAACTGCTCTTCCGTCAGGCCTCGGCGCCGTCCGCCATCTTGTTTCTCCCGGGGGTATCAGTTCGGATACTGCGTTTTCAGGGACGCCGGCTCCGTTTCTCTTCGTTCCTGCGCCGAGCAGGGCCAGAATCGCTTCCCCCACCGGAGTATGGGCTTGGAACTTGTTCAGGTCAAAATTTTCGATCGAATTAAGGATCTAGGCCAGGATCGAGACGGGAGCTCCTCACAGACACGTCTTTACACCATCGGCGCTGGCCACGCCCCCCTAGGAGACTACATTATTTATATATAACTGACTAACTTTAATTAACATTTACTAAAACACTAACTCTAACTTCCTTAACATTATAATGTAGTCTCATGTGAAAAATACATATTTTGGAATTCGTTTTTTAAATGTGCACTGGCATTTTTGTTCTTTTTTCTTCTTCTCTCCTTCTGTGTTGGGTTGCAGAAAGCAGAAAATATGCGTAGCAGGGAATAATAATTGATACAGTCGCTCGGTGAGCAAGGATCCCATTGTTAGAAAAGTAAAGGGTGCTGTTGAAAATATCCTTTTTAATATGATTGGAGGAAAGTGTTGGTAGATGAAACTATGTACAAAGGAGCTGGAGGAGAGCTCTCTTGATGACAAGGGAGGAAAAAGAAAGTTAGTTCATGTTGACTGGGCTCTGAAGACAGAAGTTCATGGTGTCACTGAGCTCTGGCTTGAGAGTTTCTCACTGTGCATTCCAGACACCTAAGGTTATGGGAGCAGTTTGTACTAGCTGTGCCTGTCTTTCTGAGACGAGCAAAGCAAGGTTGTGTGGGGGACATTCAAACAAACACTTTTGGTAAGGAGATAAGTTAAGTGAGGTCACTGTGTGCGGTCACATGGATGACTGAATTATAATACAGGATAGGAAATCCCCTGCATTTTACTTTGTCATGTTTAAAATGTTAAATTAACGTATGTTTTAAGAGGCTTGCTTGCTCTGTTTCTTTTTCTTTTGTATTACAGATGATGGTGCAATGTGTATGGTAAGAACTGATGATTGTAAATTGTATTTGTATGTAATATAATGAGAATATAAAAACAAATGATTGGTGTCATTTTTTTGCATCTGTGAATTTATTCACATACTCATATACCTATAAAGCATGCATTACAGGGGAGGTCAATTTCTCTTCAGTAGTGCATTTGCCAGTTTGCACCTGCAGGTAAAATAACACCCCAGAATAAGCTAATAATATTCAGTGATAAAGCAGATTTGCGTGTGTGTGTGCCTTCCTTGCATGTTGTTTTGAAGGAATGTAATATGTTCTATAGATTGCTGGAGGTCCATGAGCGAGTAATGCCTACGGGCGCATAGATCGCTGGTGTAGATAAGCCAGTGATACGGCCACAAACTGTAGGTGGAGCTCTATATAAAATTGTTGGGTTTCCAGCATATGTATAGGTCCAAGGCTCTCTATAGATCACTGGGAGGTACTCTAATGGAAAGGAAGGTTCTGTTTTAGGATGGGGTTATAATATAGGGAAGAAAACTATGCTCACCATTAAATACCACAAACAATATACCAACAAACTACCCCTCATATTTTGATGGTAAGACAATACTGCCAAACCCGAAATTTACACAAAATATCCTACACAGCCCTCTGCCTTGCTGTCATGGGGTTGCTGCTCTGTTCAGAGGTAGATGGTGTGGACATGGCAAACCCCAAGGCAGGTGTGGATGGGTAGGCTGGTGCTGGAGATGGACTGTGGAGCAGTGGTGGTGGTATGTGAAGTTGGGAGTACAACACAGCAGCGGCGGTGGTCACATGTCCGGAGACAGGAGCATAGGCAACGGCTGGATAGTAGGAACCCCCAATGCATAGCATGTGGGAAACAGGCACTCACACTGGACAGACAGCAGTAGATGGCAACATTGGATGCAGCACAGGGCAGTAGGAGGCAGGTAAAGTGGTACAGAGACAGGAGAGTGGGTCATCCATGTGCAGCTCGAATGGCAGCTGAAAACAGAGTAGAGTCACTTAGCGCGAAAGTTACATGATCAGGTTGACGTGGCTCAGGGCATTGATAGGGAAACATAAGGATGAGTAAATGCATCACTGGCTGTGCACGTGAAAGAACGAAGATGGAATATTGTCCTTTCTATGTATTTTAGGGGGGCATGCAATCTGTTCCCTTCCAGTACCATACTGTTCTTTTTGTTGAGGCTGGGTTGTGCCTCTGCGCATACATACATTTTTTTCTTTCCCCAATTTTGAGGCATGCGGTCTGTCAAGTATGGACGTTTTTTGTTTGTGGTTGCCATTGCGAATCGTGTACCTCCTTTTCATTGTTGTAAACTTTAGGGGTGTCGTGTATGCTCCTTTTGTGTTATTGGGTGCCACTGTGTGTCGCGGACCTCTTTTTACATTTTCGGTAGCTTTCCTAGTGTCGTGTATGCACTTTCTGTGTCATGGGTGCCACTGTGTATCACACACCCCTTATTTTTCCCTTTTGGGGTACATTTGAGCATTGCTGGACCACACATCTATGTTGTACATCACGTAGACTGTTCCCTGACTCACATTTCCCAGGACAATATCTTGGTGTGCCTCCCATTCATCCGGTACACCAGTTACATGGTTAGAAAGGCTGCTAAGGGGTTGAGTGGGTCGGGGTGGGGGTGATGGTGGTGACACACCTGCCCCAGCCCCAAGAGGACATGACAGGCCCCAGTCCAAAGGTGGCCCTGCATCTGGATGCCAAAGTGGTTCCAGCCAGACAGATGTAGCTCCAACCCCCCCCGCCTCTCATGGCAGGAAGGGATGCCCTGCACAGCAGGTAGAGGCTCAACCCCAAGACACAGCACTGGACACTGTTTCGCACAGGAAGAACAACTGCTCTAACGAGGAGCTCCAGATCCTGATTGACTACGTTACCGATCACCCTTGTGACATGTGTCTGTATGCGGCGAGCACACTTATAGTCGCACAACGTATGGTGCATTGGCAGCTTGTCACAGAACAGATAAATGCCTTAGGGGTGGAGATGAGCACAGCGGAACAGGTCATCAGTCGCTGGAATGTTCTCACCCATCGCACTAAGCACAAGCTGAGTGCCAACCTGACCTCTGCACTGGCAACCAACTGGATGGGGCCACCAGAGGAGGAGCAGCTGACACTGCATGAATATGCCATAAGCTAATGCATCCTCGTTAAGTAGGTGTAAACCATGGGAGGCCTGGAGAATTATGAGGACACATCAGGTGAGTGTCCGTCATTGCGCCTCCTGTGTTTTGCAAGTCATACATACACCAATTGTGTATTGGGACATCTTGCTGCATTTCTATTGCAGCCCTGGGTAAAGCATGTCCTGTGACGTACAGACTCATGTCAATTGCCCATCATATTGGGTGTAGCCCGTGTGGCAGCCATTTGTAGCAGATGTCTGTGTGACAGGACACATCTACCACAGGGTACTCCCCGGTACTTGGGAAACATGTGACATTGACAAGTAGTGTTCACTGCTACGTTCTTGTTTAGTTTCACTCTACACTGCTAGACCGGTGCATGCACACAAAGTATCACTTAAAAGCCCATGTCATGCAGAGATACATGTTCCTTTTTTCACCTGCTCCTATGGGGTTCCTTGTCTCAATGCATATCTGAGCTGTCTGTCAACACACACTGTCGTGTTCACAGAGTGTAATTGAACACACCAAATACACATTGACTCAATTCCAGTGCCACAAAGAGTCTTCTCATTGTGGCCCATGCACCCTCTTACCTTCCCACACTCTGTGCCCACTTCATGTGGCCATGACCATCACCCTCTTGTGGATTGGTGGACCGTGTTCTCATTGCCCAATCCACTCTCCGTCTCACTGCTCTTCAGGGACCTTGTCCAGAAGTCACACTTACGGGTGTACCCACTCATGGGCTTCTTCCCTTTCCACGCCTTCCTGCAGGTCCTCTTCCTGCAGGTCCTCACTGTCTCCCATTCCCTTTCCCAGACCTGATTAGTGTGTCATGTGTTGACTGTGGTTTTGTCTGTGAATATGAATGCCTGGCCATTCCCATGTGATGTCATTGTACATTAAAATGTCACAAGTGGATTACTTTTCCCCTAACATGTGTGGCGGCATGTCAGTTGAATGTCCCCTCATTGTGCATTTACAACACTGTTGAATGTCAATGTGCCCAGTGCTAGCATGGACATGATGGGGGACAGGGGGACACTTGTCAGCAAATGCCATGCATCAGTTGCTTACTGGACCAAATGTGTTAAAGCGCAATGTCTTATGGGTGTGTGTCATGCCATTTCTTGTCAGAGTACTCCTTGGCGCATAGGTACATTGTTGTCACTTTTGACATGTATCAATATGTCTTTCTCTGTCCATGTGCAGGTGAAGATGCACCAGATGCAGGGGTGGAGGAGGAGGAAGAGTCAGTTGTGCGACAGACCACCAGTGGGGGACATGGTGGGGTAGGCTGTGAGAATCCACTGGCCGTGCAGACCATCCTGAGTCATGCTGCAGACTCTTTGGCCTCTCTTGACTCAGATCAGTATGATGCTGAACCAGATGTGCATGCCCCAAATAGGCCAGAGGTAAATGCCCCAATGTGGGTATCAGTCAGGGCCTGTGAGTTTGTGGCGGGGCAGCTGGCTTCACAATGCCAGTCAGTGGTGGCACCTCCGTCTGCAGTGGTTACGGCAAGGTCACCCTGCCCTGATTTGGTATCGGTTCCTAAGCCTGATGTCCAAGAGAGGGATGCAAACCTGCAGCCAACGACAGGGGCCACACAGCAAAGTACTAGGTCCAGTGCATCAGGCTGCTGTGGGCTGCGCACACGTAGGGGATGTGTGCAGGCTGGGGAGACAGAATGGGAGCAGCAGATGTTGGGTGCCTCTCACTGACATGGATATGAGTTGAATAAGATATATGAGGACATGGATAAGATGGGCAAATCCATGACCCCGCCAGTGGCCCAGGTAGAGCAACAGCTGCAGGTCATGCAGTCCTCATGCCGCTCCCACAGACTGCGCATGGAGGCCAACCTCAAGGGCCAACAGGCTGATATAGGGTGTCTGCAGGAGTCCCTGCATGCAGATGCTCAGGCACACAGAGAGACCTTGAGGCTTGAGGTGGAGACACAGAGGAATACACTCCATGCAGAACTAACAACCACAAGGAGACTGATCCACGATGAGGTGGGTGCCTTCTGGCAGTCACTCTCGGAGGAACTCAGTGCATCACGGGCGTCTGCACAAGCAGACTCGGTTGCCTTCCGTGATGCAATCCATACAGACATTACCGGCCTAACTGTGCTGGTGCATTCATCAGTGTCACACATGGCTGCCTCCTCTGAAGACCAAACATTGGCACTGCATGGTCTGCATCAAGCACCACACCCACCTACAGATCAACTGCAGGATGGGGGTCCCAGCACAGACATGCCTCCTGGTCCACCGTTGCCACGAGGCACATGAACCCTTGGAGGGTTTTTATTTGTTCTTCTTTTTCATAGTCACATTTTTTGGCATGCACCCAACCCCTCACACATCCAGGCTGGTCCCTCCCGCTGTCCATGATGGTCACATGTTCTGATGTTTTTCATTTTTTTGGCCATGACCTTTATTTTCTTTATTTTTGTGTCCCTTGCTTTGTCATGAAAACTTTTTTCTTTTTCCCTGGCCAAGATGTTGGCATGCTTTTTTTGTTCATCCCTTTAGATGGTGGAATCCTTTTCTGTTTTCTTTTTGATTTTTTACATTTGCCTTGAGCTGTGCAGTTGCTCTCTCAACGCCATGACTTATGCAGTGGTGTACATACAGCATTGCTCAGTCACGTCAAATGCCATCGTTGCAGTGCAGTGGATGGGATTGCATGTGCAGGTAACATTGGGTTGAGTGAATATTGATACATTTGTGTGCCATGTATGGTAATGTACTATGGCTGCTCTAATGGCTTGTCCCATGGTTTCACAGTGCTTCCGAATGAGGCGGTGACTGCACTCCCACTGCCTTCTGCCAGGCACTGGACCTCCTATCACGTATTTGGAGGCACAGTTCCAGGTGGAGGTGATGCTGGAATCACATCATGCTGGCTCAGTCAGCATGTAAGCACGTACACTGTCTTGCATGTTCTGCCAGTGTAATTGTTCCACATGGTTTCTGCATGCAGTACACATCTTGATCCGCTGGTGGTGTTCACCTTGTGTCACAGTGAATTTCTGTGCTGATGTGTGTCTGTACACATGCATGTGTGTGTATGTGCATGTGCACTTCTATGCCAGTGGCTTTTTTCTGTGGATGCACTCATGATGTTGGCAGCATGTTTGGTAGGGATTGTACAGCACTATTGTCACATTACTCATGGTCAGTGTTTCGTTCAGTGTGGATGCATGCACTGCTTGGCTGCATGCATTGTTGGTGCTTTTGCACTCTGGGGGTTTCTGTTCTCTGACACTCTGCACACTGACCGTGGTGATGTTTCTTTACTGCCACCCTTCTACTAACCCAGACCCTATGTTGCACACTGTGCCCTGCAGGTGAGCTCCCTCTGTACACTACTCCTTGGCCATTGACAAATCTAAGTCCACTTCCTTCTCTGCTTACATGTCCCAACCAGCCAGGCCATTGGTCACCTTATCCCGTTCACATTGATAGACATGTATGCACAACCTACACTGCAGCACTTCATGACATGGGCTCTGTTGACTAAATTGTGGACATGTGTGTGCATTGACTCCACAGAACATGTTTGTCGTACTTGATGCATGTTGGTTTTGACAGATATGCTCATGTGTATCTCTGACTGACTGCTTCTCTGTTACCCAGTATGGTTGTGTACATGTTTTTGTACTGTTAGTTATCATCACTGGTGTGTATTACATGTTTTCTGGTTTTAATGTCTACTTCATGTTTACTGCCACAGTCTGTGGGTGTACATTGCATCAACACAAAGTAGTTGCATGCATGTCTGACATCCTCCGCTTCCCACAGCTTGGCTTTAAGTGATGTCCATGTGTCAGGTTCAAGTGAGTCCTGGAACCCATGCACACTTACTAGGACAGTCTCAATTTGGAGTGTGTGTGTTGGGGGGTGAATGTAGAGCTGCAAGCCCATTTGCTGTGTTGTCCAACAGGCGTGTATGTTGGCTGATGTAGAGTAGGGGTATATGCTTTCAGTGCCTTAGTTGCATGGACGTAGGATATATGTGTCTTGTGTAATGCATGCCATGGTGGATGATTGCCTTGGTTTGTGTGGGATAGGGATACTGATTGACCCTACACATGTGCCTATTATTTGCCTGTCTGTCCCTCACCGCCCAGCGCTTTTGTCCTTCATGGTCTCTACATGTGGAAATTATTCTTCAATGTGCCTTCCGTGATCTCATGCCATGATGGTACGTCAGGAAGTAATGATATTACTATCATCCTCCCTAGGCCAACTTCTATGTGCTCTCACCCACAGTGATGTTGGCCATGTCCATCCCCATCTCCACTCCAGTGTATTCCTTGCTATGGTTTTCACCTGTCTTCCTCTTGCACCCTGTGGTCCTTCTGTACTAGGTGGTCTATGCCTGTTTTGTGATTCCATAAATGGCTGTCATGGATCTCCACTGTCTTTAAGTTGTTGCAATGCATTTCTTTACAATTTGAGGATGTGTCTCCCGGTGGGATGCAGTGTATGCAGGCCAGGTGGGTACCCTGTGCATGTAAAGGAAAGGCACTCAGGGTGTCACTTGTGGTGTGGTGTTTAGCAGGGGGTCTGGCACTGTGTGCATTCAATTTTGTTTAACTTGGTTTGTGGGGTACGGGTCCGAGTTTGTGGGTGCATGTTTCACATGGTGTTCCTATGATCATGTGTCTGTGCATGCTGTTTTTACACGCATGTCATGCTGCTTCAGGTTGTGGGATTGTACTTGTGGGTGGACAATCTCTGTAGGGCCTTTCTTGTTGAATTGTCAAGAGGGTAGCAGAGCCAGCTGTTTGTGGGCTGTGACATGGCATGCCATACAATGATTCACACATTTTGAATCATGTACATGGAAGACATTATTTAGCCTTTCTTGGTTAGCGGTCACCACTCTTGTGCAGCCTTAAGAATAATCCACACACATGACAGCATTGATGCACATGTTTGGGATGCTGTGTTGTCAACAGACACCAGGCACACTACATTGAGCAGAGTTTGTTATTTTCCATGCATGTGGCATGCATGGTGCACCATGGGGATTACAGCAACATGTTGACAGCTGCTGGGTGCATGTCTATGGTACCTTTGATTCAATGCACGTTTGGCCCAATGCAATTGAGTCGCGGTGAAGTCTGCATTACTTGGCACTTTCCAGTTGCCTGCTCCCTTTTGTGTGCATTTGGCTTTTGTCTCTGTTTTCCATTTCCTTGTCTTGTCTGCTTCTGTGTTTCATGCCAGTTACCTCGGTGCACAGCCTTTTCGGTCTGACATCTGCTTCTGTGAAGTACTGCCTTCTGCAAGATCCTGTCTTGAGTGCAATTGGTGAGTATTTGGGTCCAGACGTTCTTGGGCTTTGCAGTATCCGCTCACCTGCAATTATTCACTGCGCTGTCCCAGTGCTACGCTGATGATGGCACATGTGAAACGGGTGATCTATCCTTTTATTGATCTCAGTGATGTACTTTTTGTGGGTCCTATCGTTGTCATGCTGACTGTTGCCAAATGTGTGTGTGGAGTATGTGCCATCGGCTTGATAATGGGTAGGTGTGACATGGCCATTCACTTTACTTTACTTTACTTTATATTATTTGTAAGGTGCTACCAAAGTGGCCCGAAGTCATACGGGTGCCGAAGGAGCTGAAAGGGCAGTGTCTAAATAACGGACCAGGCTAGCCTTAGCCCTTGAATTATCTAAAAAGGTTTTAAGCTGTTTCTGTAAACACTCCAGAGAAGCGCAGTTTCTTAACTCGACAGACAGGGCATTCCACTTAAAGGGAGCAGCCACCCAGAATGCCCCTTTTTGTTTGCTAATTCAAGGGAGGCTATTGGTATTTGGAACAGTTTCAGACCACCTGGGAGCAGGGGGCTTAGTTGTGGGTTGTTTTTAAGTCTGTGGGCTATATATGCAGGAAAAAGCCCTGGCAATGATTTATAGGTAATCGTAGGTAACCTAAAATCTATCCTAGCTATGGTGGTCAGCCAATGCAGGCTTCTCTGCACCTCTGACACATCCTCACACTTCTGCATCCCCATAATCACTCTAATGGTGCTATTTTGCACTACCTTGAGTTTGTCCAGTTCGCTTTTACCAATGCATACTAGTAGGGAGCTACAATAATCAATTATAGATGGAATAATGGCCAGGGCAATTATTTTGCAGCCCTTTTGGGAGAGGAATGGGCAAATATGCGAGAGTAGCCGTATGTAATAGGCACACACTGAAACAGGGCTATTATCCTGAGCTATCATGTTTAGTGACTGATCAAATATCACACCCAGCATTTTAATTTTCCTGTAGTGTGGATGTCGTGCTCCGCAATGTGAAATGTGTCAATTTCCGCATTAAGCTTAAAGAGTCTAGGCTTCATGGTTCAAAGCCACCCACTCATATACATCCACTCATGTATCAGTTTGTTCATTTCTTTCACCATTACAGAGTCTTTCTCATAATTACCTGATATAGGGATAAGGCATTGAGAATCATCTGCATAATTTGAGAAATATATATTTTTTTGCTCTAATAGTTGGAAGAGTGGAGCCGTGAAGATGTTATACAAAACAGTAGATAATTAAGCCCCCTAAGGCATGCCATAGCACAGTGGGGCCAGATCAGCTTCCGCTTGCTTACTGCAGACCTGCATAGTCCTATTACTTAAGAAGGACTGCATCCACTCCCTCGCTTGATCACTGAAATTGGCCACGTCCTGAAATGTGGTCAAAAGGAGAGGGTGATCCACTAAATCAAAAGCAGATGATAAGTCCAATGACATCAACAAGATGGTTTTCCCCTCGTTGATGTTATCCATCATATCGGACTTCAGTTCCAGTAAAGGCTGGGCTGAAGCCCGACTGGCCCCCATCAGAATTGGGTGTTATTTTATATGGCTCAGTAGTTGTTCATATGCCACCCTGTCCATTATTTTTAGTAAAAATGGTTAGTTGGATATTGTCCAGTAATTAATAACGACTTTGAGATCCTGCCCTTGTTTTTTTAGCAATGGTGTGATCTAGGCGCCCTTCAGTCTTGTGGACACCCGTCCTTCTTTAAAGGATATGTGCACTATTTTCGTAATTGATCTAATCAAAAGCTCTGAACAGGCTTTGATAGGTGAAGCTTGGAATATTTCCCCTTTGCAATGGATGGCTTGAGTTTGGCCAAGATGATACGAAGCTCGTCTTCAGTTAAGCTCCTAAAATTAAACCTTGTTGTAGTCTACAATATCGTGGTGTTTTCATTCGACATACCTTTAGTGGGCTTAGCAAGCACTCTGATTTTTCCCTTTTTGATAACCCTTTTAATCTTTTCTGTTTTGTTCACCATAGCCTTTTGAATATGCACACACCAGACATGATCTTTACAAATAGGTACCTGGAATTCAATGTCAGGTTTCTCTAATTGCTTGAGGAAGATAAAAATGCATTTGAAGTCATATTGCGCCTTCTCTATACTTGATTCATAAGAGTCTTTTTTGGCTTTAATGACCACCAGTTTAAATTGTCTGGCAGACTGCTGGTAAGATAGTTTATCCTCCTCTGTTTTGGATTTTTTTCACTGGTAAAAATCTTTTAGCCACTCTTAACATTTTTAGGTTTTCTGAAAACGTCCAGGAGGGAGTCGGTCATGCTTCTGACCTTCACAGGGGACGACGGGTCCTTGTGGGACAGGGGAAGGATCCACTTCTTCATTGACTTAGGATTGATCCTCTTCAGATTTCTAGACATGTTCCAGTTTTATTTCACTAATCCCTTTTTGCTAGCAAAGTCTAGGCCTATACAAAATTCAATGAAAGTGTGATCGGACCATGGGCATAAGGAGACATCTGGTTTATTTATATTAATATTACCTGAAAGGACCCAGTCTAACATATGACCTTTACTATGCGTGGGATTGTCAATATGTTGTTGAAAGCCCAATGCATTCATGAACCTAACAAGTTCTCAGGCCGCTAGGTCCTTAGGGTCATCCTTCCAAAGATTTAGGTGGCCCATTATGAGCCATTTGGCAGAGCTCTTCAATTGAGCTAGGACCAGGCTGTTCAAATATGAGACAAACTCTGGCATAATAGATGGTGGATGATAAATCAGTAGCATATTCAGCGTGGTAGATGAATCTGTTCTAACTTTCAAACAGAGTATCTCACAACCACTAGGGCCTTGAACGTCTACTTTCCAGATAGTCAAGATGTTCTTAAAAATAATTGCCACCCACCCTGATTCTCCCTGTTGTCACATAAATCTTGGGGGTTCAGGTAGTGTGTTGGTTGTGGGTGGTGTATGTCAGTGTGTGTGTTTTGTGTTTTGTGTCTTGGATTTGCATGCAGTGAGCAGATCTGGCTACATGTGTGCCAGGACACATGTTGATGGTCGGCATGTGAGTTGTTTGCATTTTTTGCATGTCACTCAGGGAGCACATATTGCTGTGTGTTTGGGTGCATGGATGTGTTGGCTGAGTTCTCATTGATTTGTCTTTCTATGCAGATCCATTTGTCATGATGTGATGGTGATGGGATTGAGGAGATACTTGCAGTCGTATGCATGCACAGGAAAGAGGTAAGATGTGCATTTCTCTTGCAGTGCACTTTTGTTGCTCTTTAGTTCTTACTATTCAATATGACTACTTTGATGTTACTGAGTATTGTGCGCATTGGTGTGTGCATGTGTTGGCCAGTGCATGTGTTTTTTGTTGTGTAACACTCATTGTGGGTCCAGGACTTTCCTTGCATCGGTTAATTGGCTTCAAGATAGTCCTGTAAGCCTATTTAGCAGTTGTCTAGGTGCACATCTATTGATTACTGTTGCTATTTATAAATGTATGATAGTGGGACGCAGGGGAGAAAAATCAACCCTGACACAAGGAGGTACAAATAATGAAACACAGCAGATGTACAAACCTTTGTGGAACTCTCCCGTCCCTTGCACTCCCAATCAGTGTTGAATAATAACCAAACGTTAACTGTTTACTGTATCACTTCCAATAACACCATTGAAAACACAGTGTGTATTAAAAAACTTCTTGACTGTTCCTGTGTATTTGATGTCATATGAACATTTGTCGATCATATTTTACACATACAAACAATTAATTTTTTTTCAGAAAAAAAAGAAAAAGAATTGAATCAAATAGATACATTTTTTTGAAGTACAATTTCTTTCACTTTTCTTTCTCCAAAGTTCCTAGTGAAACCATCAGCAGCACAATTATCCCCAATGAAATCCTAAACACTTTCACACATTGTTAGATTCATGGTATTGGAAGTTTCACATTTCCTTGAACATTTGCTCTATGCGTTTCGGGAAACCATTCCCTTTCTCGGGAGCTGTTTATTCTGTACAGTGCTATTTCTTTTCATATCTACAATGTATAATGTGTAATAATCAAATATTAGATTGCATCTGTTCAACATGGTGTATTTCCTTTGACATTAAATGCCTTGTCTGTCATGAAGTCTGCTTAAATATCACCTGGATGATACTCTATTGAAAAGTATGTTGGGGTCTTCCTTCTATAGGGCTTTCTTTAATGGAACATAGAAACCATATTTGTACTCTCCAATGAAAGATGGCATGAAAATATTGCTACTTGGAAAAAATATATAGATTAAGTTTTCTTCTAGAAACACCACCCATGAGCAAATCAAATTCACTATGGAAGCGGTAACACCTAAATTACACTTCCTAGATGTTGAGTTGGAAATCAATGGCAACAAAATAATAACTAACATCTACCACAAGAAGACAGACGTCAATAACTCCCTACATTAACTAAGTCACCATCCTCAACACCTTAAAAATAACTTACCATATAGTCAATTTCTCCAATTGAAAAGGATTATATCATCAAAAGACACATTGAGAGATGAGAACATTAAGATGACTGAAAAATATAGGAAGAGAGGTAATCCGAAAGACATTGTTGATAAAGCAAGAGCAAAAACCGAAAATCTAGAGAGAAAGGATCTCCTAGTATCAAAAACCAAATCAAAAGACATTCCATTCCAAAATCACTTCGGTACTCAGGACATAGTCATCATATTGCGAGACTTATAAAGAAGAACTGGTGGCTCAAAGAATTTGACCCACAACTCCACCAACTTTTTCCAAAACCACTTATCATTGATTATAAAAGAGGACAGAACTTTAAAGACCAGCTGGTTAAGGATGAGAGACCACCAAAGGACAAACAAGAAACATTAAAGACAAAAAAGACAGGAAATATCCCTGTTTGAATTGCAGCAACTGCAATAATATAACAAGAGGGAGTCACATTAGACACCCGAAGAAAGGCAACAAAATTAAACTGAGAGACTATGCAACCTTGGATACCAAATCAAATATATATGGACTAAATTGCCCATGTGGAATTTTCTACATAGGCCAAACAACAAGAAAAGCAAAAGAGAGGTGGAATGAGCATAAAGAAATATAAGAACCAAGAACATCAGGTCACCAGTAGCTCGAAACTTTAATGGAAATAGGCACAACATTGCACAGTTGAAGGTCATCATACTAGAGGTGGTTACGAAAGCACAGAGTGGGGGCAACCATGCTAGATGTATGGACCAAAGAGAAATCTTTTGGATAGAGACTCTAAACAGTTTAACCCCTGACAGAATGAATGAGGAGAAAAACTTGGGTTCCTTTTTGTGAACTTTATTAATCAGCAATTGGTTTATTGAAAATGACAGGATTAAACAAGAATGTGATTATGTTCCTCATAATGAACATTTGGATGATATATTATCTATTAGATGAAGCTCAACTGATTTTAAAAGTCACCAATCCTGAAGGATATGTTTCCTCTATAATGTCCCCTCATCAAAATTGTTAGATCACTACTAACTGGAGGCCTGCTACATTGCAAGACCTTCCATTTAGAAAAAATAAGTTGAAATATGAATACATCACTGGTAATTACAGGCCAGCTTTACAACAGGAATCTGGGATTCCTATATTATAATAAACGGAAGATATGAGAGCCTGGGATTCCTTTATTATAATAAAGTTAAGATATGAGAGCAAATAATTTGGCTGAACCCAAGTTTAAGTGTGCACCATATACTCTCCCACAAAGCGCAATAGGATGAGACATATCTTACTATAACTGTTGACACCAAGTAGTGAATGCATACCAGCACAGGAAAATATATACCTAAATACTCTGGTAACACTGGCTGGGTCACTTGCCATCACATTATATATATAATTCAGTATTAGGCTTCCAAATGAATGATTAAACATAGGCCACAACAGTAGACAATCTATTCAGCACTATATAAATACACATGCTGTTATTCTGAGTAGAAACGCTGGGCGACGTTAATACGAAAAGGTAAACATTAGTGGGACATCATCATGCAACAGCGTGATGATGCACAATAATATATAGCAGCCATTTTAAACACACGCTCCTTGCGGTTCCTTTTTTTTCCAATAAAGCATCCAGAACAAGACATGCTGGTTCCATTAGGGCCTGCGGGAATTAATCGATGTCTGCGCCTTGGTCTACATAGATGACATCCTAGTGTATTCAGCCTCGAGACAAGATCATGTCAAGCACGTCCGCTCCGTTCTAACCAAACTCCGCCAACATCGACTATTTGCGAAACTTGAAAAATGCTTCTTTTACGTAACCGAAGTGGAATAACTTGATTTCATCCTCACTCCGAAAGGCATCAGAATGGATGTACACAAAGTGGATGCCATTCTTAAGTGGCCTTCTCCAACTTCGTTAAAAGGGGTCCAGAGCATGCTGGGTTTTGCAAACTTCTACTGCCGGTTCATCCAGACTACTCTCAAATTGTTCACCCGATTATGTTACTACTATGAAAAAACAATAAAAAATTCATGTGGACAGAAGAAGCAGAAAGAGCCTTTCAAGAGCTTAAGAGAACATTCAATTCCGCTCCAATCATACAACACCCACGTCCAGACCTCCCTTACATCATGGAAACCGATGCCTCCAGCCTGGCTATGGGGGCTGTTCTTTTACTAAAGGACCCTGAAACCGGCCAGTTACACCCCGTGGCCTTCTGGTCGTGAAAGTTTTCACCTCCTGAACTCAATTATGCCATCACCGACAAGGAGCTCCTGGCCATTAAATCCGCTTTCAAAGCATGGCGACATTGGCCCTCATTCCGAGTAGGACGGTAAGGGATACCGGGCACCGGTAAGGAGACCAGTGCCGGTAATCCCTTACTGCCCTACTACGAGGTCCCTTAGCGGGTCCCTTCCTTAATGCCTGGTCTGACCTGGGCACAAATAACGGGCTTGGCATACGCCGGCCTGTTATTTGCACCCTCCCCATTCCCATTTAGCCCTATGGGGGCTCAAATGGGAATGGGAATGGTTTGGTAAATGGGGATTTACCGGTCCCTCCAAGGTCGGAATAGACCGGTAAGTCCCCATTGAACCAAACCGGAGTTGGTACCGGGATGGGAGGCAGTCATGGCGCAAATAGTACCATGACTACCACCATACTCGGAATGAGGGCAATTATCTCTTAGGGGCCAGACATGCGGACCATCTGAACCTGCAATGCTTGAAAAAAGCAAAGGCTCAATCTTCGCGTCAACTACGGTGGGCCCTTTTCTCTGCTGAGTATGATTATGTAATCACTTATCGACCAGGAGTAAGGAATGGGAAGGCTGATGCCTTATCTTGCATGGGCATTGATGAAAAGGTGTATGCAACTCCAGATCCAGTAGCCATCATTCCTGAGGACAAGCTCTTAGGCCTCACGACAGCCTTGACACAAACCAAACTCTGAAACGAGATCCAACGTGTAATAAGTCCTAATACCTTGCTGGAATGGTGTACTCAATGAGAACAATACACCATTAAGGACCAGTAGCCAAATTTTGGAGAACGTCTATATGTGCCCAAAAAGGAGCTACAACAGCAAATCATTTCAGATGACCACGATTCTCTGATAGAGGGTCACCCCGGACTCGCCAAAACTCTAGCCAAAGTGAAACGCAACTATTGGTGGCCTACTTGGCGTAAAGACATCATCCAGTATGTCCAGTCGTGTGGTGTGTGTGCACAAAACAAATCGCAAAAGCAGAAACAAGCTGGCCTTCTTCAACCATTGGAAATTCCTCCCGCACCATGGCACACACTTTCTCTCCACTTCATTACAGACTTACCTCCCAGTCAAGGATTCAACACTATTTTGGTAATTGTACACTTATTTTCAAAAATGGCACACTTTATCCCTTTTAAAGGCCGCCCTGATGCATCCAGTTTAGCAAAAGTGTTCCCGGAAAATATTATTAGGCAACATGGTTTCCCATCGGTCCAGGTCTCTGATCGAGGCAGCCAGTTTGTGTCCAACTTCTGGAAAAAATTCTGTTCTATGGCTCAAATCAACATCCGATTATCCATCAACCACCACCCCCAAACGGATGGCCAACCAGAAAGAACCAATCAGACCCTCAAGCAATACTTGCAGTGCATGCTGCATCAGGTGGAAGGGACTTGGAGAGATTTATTATGGATAGCAGAATACGCTTACAACAATTTGTTGCATTCCATCATGGGACAAACCCCTATCTACACCCCATACTGCAGACACCCACGTACTTCCGAACTAGACCTTCCTCCCAGTTTGGAAATGCCAGCAGTAAAAACCCTTCACGCAACCATCTCTCAGGCCTTTAAAAAGGTGACAGAGCATCTAATCCAAGCCAAGCACAAACAAAAGAAATGTGCTGACAAACACCGAAAAAAGGCCACCGACTATCAAGTAGGAGACAAGGTTTGGCTAGCAGCAAAATACATACCCATAAAAGGAACCCAGACCTTCCCTCCTCGCTATCTGGGACCTTATTCCATCAAATCTTTCATCAACCCAGTAGCTGTCAAGTTAGCATTAGCAGCCAATATGCGAATCCACCCGGTGTTCCACGTCTCACTCCTGAAACCGGTACAACCTGGTACACGGGTTATGACACCACCAGAACCCGTGATAGTTGATGGGGAACCAGAATTTGAAGTAAAGGGAATATTGGATTCTAAATTTACCAGGTTCAAATTATATCACTTAGTCGATTGGAAAGGTTACAGACCTCAAGACAGATCCTGGGAACCCAGCGAGAATATTCATGCACCACTTTTGATTAAGGCATTTCATCAGAACTTTCCAGCCAAGCCAGGACCGGACAGAAGAACCACCATGGGAGGGGCCTTGGGGGGGAGTGCTGTCACGACCCTTAACCAAAACCCCCACTGGCATGTCCACATGCCATTATAGGCCAGGGTTCAGGGTTCTATTAGTTCCTCGGGAGTCTTGCACCACCTTCCAAGACTCTCTTGGAGTCAGTCCTGGTGCCTTTGGCGTCAGGCTCATATTCAGTATGAGGAACATCTTTGAAGGGGACTACTTTTCCTTGGGCCTGTAGTCAACATGGAGGCACTCACACAGTCTAACTCCCTAGAACTAGACTATGCAGTATAGTGTTTTGGGTGTGGTAGCCTGGGACTGCTTTACCTGGACTACTTTGATGGGAAGCTATTTAAACCACACTCAAGCAACAGAACACACTTTGCATTATTCTGCAGCCTGCAGCGTAACGCTCACCATGTCCAGTGTCCTTGATACAGGCAATCATCGGCGCAACGAGTCTGCAGAGGAGAAAAAGAACATCATTAATAGACTCTTAACTGCGAACTCCATCCTGTATCCGCTCGACGCTCGTCCATGCTTCTGCTTACTCGCGGTCGCCCATTCAGCAATCTGTATCTTCTGGACACCGCATACTCACCGGAACAAAGCAACCTGAAGGGAGAAAGAGAAAGACAATGTTAGAAAAGGTTACTTACAACGTAAGCCTCAGACATCATGAGAACCTCACCTGGTTGGCCCCCTCTTGGCCGGCATTGTTCCGGAATACCACGCTCACCAGAGAAGACCATCGCGACCTGTAAGGAGAGAAGAAACACAGGTTAGCAAGTACAAGGCGAAGCAGCGCACGCTTAGCACGTTACTTACCGAATCGTCGTGCGCTTCTTGCGCCATCCATACCGACAGGTGCTCAATCCAACCAACACGACATGCCGAATCTCCCGCTCACCTAGTGGGGAAAGAAAAGACATTAACCACAAAGAAAGGAAGACAAGGACTGTAATACACAAAGGCTGCTGCAATAAGACCTACCTTAAAGACACCTGAATGGGCTCGCACCAGTGAAGTAACTCGGTCGCCCAAGCCCACTGAAGACTACGCACCCCTGCAAAGAAGGCAGGAAGGAGAGCACGGCAAATATTACAATAAGGCCTGACTTCCATCGAAGGCACCACCTGGGATCGGGAAGATGGTTCCATGTGCAAATCAATCAACCAGGGCTGAGTGGCATCCCTGTGGATACCAGGTGAGCGTAACACTAATCCAGTATTTAGTAGAACCTTGTCAGCACCTTCATATGGTACTTTTGGATTTATATTAACAGGGCCTTAAGATAAAGTGAGCTGCCATCCTCGGACAACTAACACCTAATACAAAGGCAAAGAAATACTTAGAAGAACTTTTTTTGGGGGGCGTGGCTAAGCAGTCATGTGAAGGGACGTGGCTCCGCAGTCGCTCCTGATGATCCTGTTAACATCCGAAGAAAACTGCGTGAATAGAAGCAAGAAAGACCCACATTTTGGAGCATAGGCGTGGGAAACCCTGAAGCACGCTGTGTGTAAAAATTACGCTGATTCCTGCTGAAACCAGGAAGATTGCAGCCCGAGAATATTATGAGACGAAGATAACGAGAGATAGAAGATGGCCGCCGTCCATCAGCCACAGAGGACAAAGGACTTTGGATTAGCCACGAGGAATGCCTGGCAATAAAAGGAAAAAACAGAGGTCGGCGGCAACTGGGACACTAATTCAAACACATGCGCTGACTGGAGCCCAAAGTAGAAATGATTTGTGCCGGGCTCTGGCTGTTTATACAGGTACCCAGGTGTGTGACCGACGTGGGGAGCAGAACTGTTTGCCAGCTGCCGGGGGCCTGGTAGAATACCAGCGCTCGGTCGCCGAGCACCGGAAAGGATTACTCGCGAGCTGACTGCAGCTCGGCGGATCCGTGCCCCAGGACCTTTGAAGCAGGATAAGGGAAGAAGAAAGAAAAAAGGATACAAGTATCCGGACCTCTCCTCTCATGGGGCAGTGTGTGTGGCTGCCAGCTGGGAATTCCAGTGCTAAAAATTAGCAGAGCACACAGGACGCGAGCGGGGTGCCTAGCCTGGGAGGCAGCAGAAGTGGCAATGCATGTAGAACTGGCGGGGAGACACATTGTTACCCTGAAAGATCGGCGGCGAACGAACGGTGCTACACGAGTGCCAGCGAGGTCAGCAAGACACATTCTCTCTCTACAGTAGAGTGCGGAGGACACTATTTTAAAAAAGCTGCCTTGTTGCTACATCAGGCAGATTAGGTGTTTCATATAACAAAGAGCTGCACTAGGGCTTGGAGGGCAGTGGAAGCCTGATCTTCCTCATCCTTTTTATTTTTTTTTTGCTGAGAGATATGTGCCTGGTAAATCAACCTGATATTGCTGCCCGTAGGAGTACATAAGACCAATACAACGCAGCAGGACTCATACTGTCACGCTGCTTTGCAAACACAAGAATTGGTGATTAATGGTACTGTAGCACCTGGAGTGAACAACAAGTTACCCTATCCTGGACGGTTGCTAGATGAAGGCCCAATAGTAAGAAAGGACGGCTGCCCCACACCCGGGGAGGTACACTGGGGCCGAGCTTATATAGGAAAGCAGGACTGCACATCTGGGGTTGGTCCACCTCGGGTGTAAAACGGAGGCTGCAAGATGTCGGGGCGAGGGGCTATGAGTACAAACAAAAATAAGCAATCCACAATGGAGGCATTTGCCAAAATGCAACAATCCCCATCGGCCATAGCGTCCAAAGACATGATAGCACCGGAGGAGAGCGCGTCAGCGACTGACAAACATCAGATACTAGCGGCCATAACGGAGCTGCGAGTCTCTTGGGGGATGGCGATGTCGGAGTTGCGCACTTTCCTGGAGGCTAAAATAGACGCAGTAGGCATAGAAGTTACCCTGCTGCGGCAAGACGTCAGGGGGCTGGCTGAGAGAACAAATAGCTTGGAAAGTGCGGTGAAAATCAACACGGACACCAGCACCAGCAACGAAAAGGAGATCCATGTACTCAAACAGCAGGTTGCTAATCTGGAGACCCGGCAGAGGAGGCGGAAGGGAGAGCGAGGAGGAACAATAATCGCGTGGTGGGACTGCCAGAGGGAGAGGAGGGACAGGACCCAACAAACTACATTGAGAACCTACTCTTACAAGAAATAGGAGCTGAGAAACTATCGCAGGGGTTTGCAGTGGAGCATGCACACAGAGCCCTGACGAGGAAGCTTAGGCCTGGGGCCCTCTCCGAGCGATCATCGGCAAAATTCTGAACTATAAAGATTGTGAGAAGATACTAAAGTACTTTCGAAAAGGAGGGACAATTGAAAGAGCTTCGAGCACCGTTACAGCGTATCCTGACTACACAATGCTGGTCCAGAGGCAACGGTACAGCTATGTGGCAATCAAAAGGAGGCTACGTGTGGCTAGCGTTAAATACATGCTTCTGTACCCTGCGAGATTGAAAGTGGTGCACAAGAGCAAAATGCATTTTTTTGATTCTCCAGAAGAAGCAACAACATGGCTGGACCTGCAGGGTTGCCCGGAACGAGACACGGAGCAGGCGCAGGCGGAACATGAACACTGACTGGTACACTGTATGCACACTTATAAGGTGCAGCGCAAGCACCTTAGTGGTGCATAGTTGAAGATTGATACTGCTGGGTGCGACTAAGTATGGCTAACGTTTTGTTAAGATACCACTGTCTCGAATGAACTTTAAAGTACTGGAATATAGCAATAAGTAAACATGCGTAAATTGTGTAGCTATGCGTAGTTAATCTGAAGTGAATAGGAGCGGCAAGGCAAAGCACCCTACCCCCAGAATATAGTTGTAGTAGTAGTAGGCTAACCACTAGGGTGGCCTCACCCTGGGGAGCGCCGAGTACAGGCAAAGGCCGGAAAGGGCTAGATGCGGGAGAGCCTGAGATCCAGGGATGGAGCTGGGCATCAGTTAATGGGAGTGGTGTTGGGGCAGGGATGGGAGGCGGGAGCGGGGGGAAATTGGGAGTTCGGGGTGTTCTTGGTTAAGGGGAGTTTGAAATTGAGTAATGAGTCTATGTGGATGTGAATGGAACTTAGTAGCAGACTGCACCTGTGGGAGGTGGAATGGAATTCAAACAGATAATGGGAGACCTCAAAATAGTTACATGGAATGTACAGGGGCTCAACAGCTACTTAAAGAGGAACCAAGTTATGTTGTACCAACGTAGGCAAAAAATAGATATTGCACTGCTGCAGGAAACCCACCTCACACGAGAAAGAATGGATAAGATAGTTGGGAAATGGAACGGAGTGGTGGTGGGCTCATCATACTCGGCTTATGCGAGAGGAGTGCTTATTTGGGTGGCGCCACATGTCCCTTTTCAGCGATTGCAAGTGATAGCTGATACGGACGGGAGATTGGTTATATTGAGGGGACTGGTGGAAAATAGGAAGCTAAGTATAGTCAATACGTATGCCCCGAACGAGAACACAGCGGCGAACTTCAGAACATTGTGTAAAAATTTGAGCGCATGTGTGGACAGCGCGATGATCTGGGGAGGGGACTTTAACTGCGTAATGAACCCGAGGGTGGACAGATCGGACGGGAAGATGGATAGACCGGCCCCTGCGGCCAAGGCGCCACAGGCATTGCTAATGGACTTTGGCTTGGAAGACGCATGGAGAGTGAGACACCCCCAAGAGAGGCAATACTCACACTATTCTGCCCCACAGCAGTTATCCACGAGGTTAGACTATGGGCCTTATTACACAGTAGGTGGTAAACCATGGCACTGTTAGCGCCATGGTTCATGCCAGTAATTTACCGGTACCGCCTTGGAGGAAAGGGGAATTACTGCCCTATTCCAAGGTTGGGAAGGCGGTAATTCCTCCTTCCTCCATTGACCTTCCCCATTCCCATTTTGGCCCCTTAGGGCATAATGGGAATGGTGAAGGCGCTAATTACGGTACCGAAAATTGCGGTACCGTAATTAGCACCCCGGTCCCTTTGCGGGTTCATTTTTTAACGAAAAGCAGGCGTTAAAATACCAACCCGCAAAGGGACCTCGTAGTAAGGTGGTAAGGGTTTACCTATACCGGTACCGGTAAACCCTTACCGCCTACCATGTAATGAGGCCCATATGTCTTTACCACGCCTGAAATGATAGCGTAGATCACACAAATAGAGTACAAGGCTAGGGTCCTTTTGGACCACTCGCCCCTGATTTTTAAATGGCAATACTTCCCCCCGAGAGCTGGGATCCCGACATGGCGTCTACGAGCGGGAGCACTGAGAGACCCCTTCTTTAGGGAGGATTTGAGGGAGGAGATTGTGAATTATTTTGAAACAAACACTGGAGTGTGGACTCGGCAGGAACACTATGGGAGGCCTTTAAAGTAGTGATGAGGGGAATGGCCATAGCAAAATCCAAAGGCCTACAAGGGGGGATTTTAGCCGACCTACGGGAGACGGAGGAGGAACTAGAGGAGGCTTTGACGGGAGGGGATGATACATCAGAGAAGATGGAATTGATACTCAAGTTACAGCAAAAATGTGTAGAATACTGGGACAGATTATGTAACCTCAATTATAAAAAATATGTTGAGGGACAGCATGCAGGTGGTGATAAGCCGGGGAGACTTTTGCCGTAGTTATATAAAAGCGAGACCCCCAGAGTCACAATCAGGACCATAGAGAGAGAGGACGGCAGTGTAGCAGACACCCAAGAGGGAGTCAATCAAGCATTCATGGACTATTATAGGGTATTATATGGTGATGACGACGGAAATAGTCATGTTAGGGTGAGAGAAGTGTTGGAAGACATAGGATTGCCAAAGATAATTGAGGAAGAGAGAGAGGAACTAGATGCACCAATTACCTTAGAAGAGCTAGGGGAGGTGGTGAGGCAGCTGCCTACTAGTAAGACCACGGGGACCGATGGACTCCCAAGCGAGTTTTATAAAGTGTACATAGAAGAGGTCCTTCCCCCATTGCTAGAAATGCTGAACGAAGCATTTGAGACAGGATGCTTGCCCGCATCACTGAGAGAGGCCGTTATAATACCGCTACCAAAGCCCAACAAGCCTGGAAATAGCCTGGGACCCTTGTCGATGCTGAATCAAGACAGCAAGATATTGACCGCTTGTCCTAGAAAATAGACTGAAGAAGGTCATTAGCAAATTGATACGCCCGGACCAGACAGGCTATTTTCCAAACAGAAATATTACCAATAATCATAGACAGCTCCATAGAATCGTAGAGAGCGGCAGCAAGAACGTTGTGGATATGGCGATTGTGTCCTTGGACGCAAAAAAGGCCTTTGACTCAGTTAAATGGCCATGGCTGCTTGCGGCCCTGGAAGGATATGGGTTAGGGCCTGGATATGTAAGGTGGGCAAAGATATTGTATAGCGAACCACTAGCTAGGGTTAAGACATGATCTGTGATATCGGGAAGATGGCAGCTCAGCAGGGGCACCAGGCAGGTATGTCTGTGATCTCCAATGCTCTACATATTGGCCCTGGAACCTCTTGCAATATACTTGAGACAGCAATATGACATCATAGGCATTGAAGTAAATGGGGAGAAATATTTGATTTCCCTGTATGCTGAGGACATGTTGCTGTATTTGCGATACCCGGAGGAAAACCTCCAGTACATATTGGATGTGATGGAGAGATTTGCTGGGTTGTCCGGCCTAGCGGTGAACCCCCAGAAGTCCAGCATGTTCCCATTGGGGAGGTACATGGGGGTCCCAGTGGAGCATTTGCCTGTATTGCAGGTACCATGGGCGATTAGTACATTTCGGTATCTGGGGATCAACATATACCATAATGTGGAGGAGGAGCATAGGTGCAATACAGAAGTAGCTATTACAAAAATTGAGAAGTGCATGCTATTCTGGGCCAGGTTACCCTTGGCAATGATGGGCCGGGGAGCAATGCTAAAGATGGTAGTTCTGCCAAGGCTTTTGCATTATTTTGGGAATATGCCGTACCTGATTCCTAAGAAGTTCTTTACTAAACTGAATAGCATGTGTAGGGATTTTTTGTGTCCTGGTACGCGGAATAGAGTGGTGTTATGGAAGCTACAGAATTTACATGACAGAAGTGGGATAAAACTGCCCAATTATGAAGTGTATTATGTAGCAAGCCAATTGCAATATGTCTCCAAATGGCTTTCTGATGAGGAAACCTCGGAATCTAGGCTGTTCGGGCGTGATTGTGCACCATTTTACTTGAAAGAAATGATGTGGGCACCCAGGGCGGAGATGTTGGGGCGCCCTAAAATGCTGCTATTAGGGTGGAAGATATGGCGCAGGGCATGCCAGATGATGGAGAACCCGTCCCCATGTTCCCCGCAGGTGCCACTGGTTGCATTATCGGGGGCAGATGTGCAGTTAAGATTGACAATCAGGAGCCACTGGGAACCGGTTGGGATGGCAACAATGGGAGATATCTGGCGGGACGGCTCTCGTATTACTTTTAAAGATTTGCAAGAGGAAACTGGGTTGCATGAAGGGCAGTACATTACATATCATAGAATGGTGCAGCGAATTAAGAGAATATGGCCTGTCACAGTGCTGCAGGAGGAACCAGATGCCACCATAGATACGATATATAACATAACAGAGGGGGGTCATGATGTTTCCAGAATATATGAAATGTTGATGTCTAAAGTGGGGAAGGAAGTCACGCAATTGAAGATGGACTGGGAAGTTGGTGCCCCGATGGAGGATGGGATGTAGGAACAGGCTCAGGGGTATCATAAGTAGGTGTCAAGACTGAAACAGATACAACTATATGTTACGCACAGGGCATACATGACACCTTGTAGGATATCGAGGTTTAAGAACACAGGACGACAGGCATTCCCCAAATGCGATGAGGAGAACGCGGGGGCATGGTTCATATGTTCTGGTCATGCCCGGTCATAGAACGTTTCTGGGGTGCAGTAAAAGAGAAATTGGAGAAAAGAGGGGTTAAGATCGCAGTGGACACAGTGTGGGGCTGTTTGCTGGGGGGGTTCCCAAGATCACAGAAGCTTAGGCATGTGAGTAAATTGAAGGACCTGGCTTATGTGCTTGCAAAAAGGAGAATTGCCATGGGTTGAAAGACCTGCCATATGCCAATGGTGGAGGTGTGGTGGCGAGATTCACAAAAATGGGCCAAGGCAGAAACCATGGTGTGGCAAGAGGCTAGTAACGCAGGGGGGAGGAGGAGACAGAGTCCCTGATGGCCTGGAAACTATTGATAGCCGAGCTGTTCGGGTCAACTGGAGACCCGGCAGACGCTATAGAAGGAGAGACCGTACCACAGGTTGCAGAAACGGAAGGTTAAAAGAAATAGACTCATAAAGGGGGGAGGGAATGGGAAGCAGCAACTAGAAATTATGGATGTATATGGAAATGGTTGAAGGTTGTACTGCTTGTTTGGTTTTTATTGTTTTGTTGTGTGAATAAGTTAATACAAACTTTTAAAAAAATGTTTTAAAAAAATACTTAGAAGAACTTTTTGACACACCACGTGGGGAAGCCAGCTGGTGTCTTACCTTTGAGATCAGCATTTTCGGTGATTACCTTTCTATGTACGGGAGTCGAATCCTAATTGATGCAAATGTGTTCATAACTAAAAGCAGGCAGCAGAAAAAGGTCACACACTATACAAGAAGGGACCGGATGACCCATGAAGACAGAGTGGCCGATTTTCTTACTACACCTAAGCGGTGGATTTTTGCTACTCTACACAGGTAACCCACAGATAGTTTATCTTATTGTGATCCAACCTACAAATGTTCAGAACAGTTGGATAGTAATACTGGATACCAGCTACATATGTTTTTATAGCCATTAAGATTTTAACATGTTATTTCAAAGGGCATAGCCATTACTGATCCACAACACCTCTCGTACTTGCATGAGGAACCTTACTCCATTAAAGAAAGCCTGATAGAAGGAAGACCCCAACAGTCCTTTAAATAGTGTATCATCCAGGTGATTATTTAAGTAGGATTCATGACAGACAATGGGCCTCATTACGAGTTTGCCGGTCCGGATACAACGGTACTGGTAAGCTTACCGGTACCAATGTATCCGGACAGGCAAACTCCGAGTTGTGCACCCGCGAGCACAGCATGTCTGTAGCACAGGCACCGTTATAGACAGTGCCGGTGCTACAGGCATCCCCGTTCCCATTGAGCCCTATGGTTCTCAAATGGGAATGGGGATCACCTGATTCTGGCACCCGCGAAATGGCAATTACCGGGACTGGTGGGGCCAGAATACCCCGGTAATTGCCCATTTGCGGGTGCCGGACTTTCGAGCAAGTTTGGAGGTAGCCTTGTCGGTTTTACCGGCAGGGCTACCTCCAGCCTTGTAATGAGGCTTAATGTCTTTGATGTCAAAGAAAATACACCATGTTAAACAGATGTAATCTAATATATGATTATTATACAATATACATTGTAGATAAGAAAAAGAATAGCATCGTAAAGAATAAACAGCTCCCGAGGAAGGGAATGGTTTCCCGAAACAGGTAGAGAAAATTTTCAAGGAAATGTGAAACTTTCAATACCATGAATCTAACAATGTGTGAAATTGTTTAGCATTTGATTGGGGATAATTGTGCTGGGGGTTTCACTATGAACTTTGGAGAAAGAAAAGTGAAAGAAATTGTACTTCAGCAAAATGTATCTTTTTGATTCCATTTTTTATTTAATTTTCTCTGACAAGTAAATGAATTGTAAAGTATGATCCACACATGTTTATATGAAATCAAATACACAGGAATAGTAAAGTAACTTTTTAAATCTGCGTTTTCAGTGGTGTTATTGGAAGTGATATTGTAAACAGATAACGTTTGGTTGTTATTCAACACTGATTGGTTGTGCAAGGGATGGGAAAGTTCCACAAAGGTGTGGACATCTACTGTTTTTCATTCAAGATAGTAATGTTCCTTACTACTTGTGGTCTCATGTGTGAGGTTTGTTGTCTACATGCAGTACAGTTGTTGTCCATGTGATAGTCGTCAGGTAGTGCGTCTATTGTGATGTGTTGTTTTTGGTGTACTACATGTACACTGTTCTTTGCAGCTGCTGTGACTGTGTTTTTGAATGGTGCAGTGCAATGCTGATTATGGTCTTGACTCAGTGTTGATTTTGCTATGGAATTTCTGTGTTACTTGCTGCATCTGTGGCTTTGTCCATTTGAGTGCTTCAATCACTTTGTCTCACTTGTCAATTGTGTCCTGTTCACTGCATTTTTTGATATGTGTGCATTGTCTCCATATTAGCTGCATGTATGTCACGTGTGGAACCTGACACCACTGCTTTTGAACTCAGAGCAACAAGAATTCATTTTTGCCTGTCATGCACATTCTCACAAAGGTGTGCAACCCTATTTCATTGGTCTTATGGGGATTGGTGAAGATGGTACCTTTGGAGTCCCAGCTGCTTATAATTGATATTTGCCAAGTTGCAGAATGTATTTGTGGCAACACATATTTTGGGTGATATTTTCTTGGACATTAGTGATGTTTTTGTGCCTCTGGAGTGGTTTCACTCTATGCTTACTGTGTTGGTGGTGGTGGTATACTCCCACTTACGTGTCTTTCATTTGCCCACACTTTGTGCATGTTGTTTTATGTCTAATGGATGCACAGAATGTTGCCCTCGCAGGGGCACATTCTCAGGGTGTTTTGTGAACATGGAGGATTGGCTCATGGTCATCATTGAATAGCACCTGGGATATGTATTGATTGTGTGCACTCCACAGGGCAGGATTTTACATGAAGTAGGATTGCACCAGCTGGGTACGTGCAGACTATCCATGTGCCCGTTGGGCAGTCAAGCGCATAAAGGTTGTGACTGTGGGTGCAGGTGGTAGCCCACCAGCATGCCCACTGGGGCACCATGCACTGTGGAGACATTAGTCCAGACACATGATGCCACAATGACCTTGCGCACAACTGGTGGTGCACATAGCAACACACAACCAGAGTGGTAAAGGGAGGGGAAACATGACTTAAGCACTCCGAATGTGCGCTCCACTATGCCCCAGTCACTACATGGGCATTATTGTACCTTACCTCAGGTGGTGTGGTGGGATTCTGTATGGGCATCATCATGGATGTGCTCAGAGGGTAGGCACTGTCCCCTCTAAATGTATACATGGCTGCCATTATCATTTGTTGCCAGTGTATATTGGTAAGTGTACAATGTGCATGCATGTGCGTGTCCCTTCATACTCACCAGTGAGCCATGCATTCCCATGCTTGCCAGCTAACAGGTTCTGGTGTAGTGGTGACATCTGGAATATATAACTGTTTTGTGTGCTTCCTGGATAGGTGGCATACACTTCAGTTATGCTGCCCTTGGCATCGCACACAACCTGAACATTGATTGAGTGCCAATGTTTGTGGTTGCAGTCTATGTACTCTGTCAATCTCGTGGGGATGTAGCGCAACATGGGTGAAATCTATTGCACCAAGCACTAGTGGGAAGTGTGCCGCAGCATAGAAGTCCTGCATTCATATTTGCCTTTCTGTCAGTGTTCTTGACATATAGGTATGGCACCGCACAGAAGGTTGTGCAGTTATGTACGCCAGCACCTGGTGTAGGCAGTGTGACTATGTATCCTGGGAGATGCCTTCTACTATGACAGTGGTCTGCTGGAAGTGATCCAGTTGCCATGAAATGTAAGGCAGTGCACACTTTTTGTAGGGGGCTAAGGGCCTGGGAGCACATGGTGGGTGATGTTAGCACATCTTTCCACTCCCTGACCAGGTCTAAGATGATACCTAATATGGACCTGTACCTGCCATAAACCTGCTCATCTTGCATCCCAAAAAAGGTGGTATGTGGGTTTTAGATCCGGGCCCTGACCATCCTCCCCCTCCTGCGGTGTCCATGGACAAACGCTCCAATGAATGCTGGATTCATCATGGCTGGATTTGTTTAGTTTGGTGTTTATTGTGTGCTTTCTAGATGTGTGTTGATGTTTACGCCTGCTATCAGACAGCGGGAGTGTATGAGGATTTGCGTGAACTTTTTTGCAACGCGACGTTCAGAGTTCAAATCCATGAATACATGTTTATTTGCGATTACTTGACTGTGGACCGTCCCTCAACACACCCGCATTTTCACATGTTATTACTCATTTTGCATGTTCCGTCCCCCTATTTTGCTCACAGCATAGGCCCAGACCACACTCTGCTTGGAGTCTCGCCCAAGGCATGTTAGGGAGAATTCTCATTTCATTTCATGGCTAATTTCCCTTACCTAGTGAGTCCCTCAGCAGCTTGGCTGGATCTCTGGAGTTGTTCCTTTCCACTTGGTAAGAGTGTGAGCTTTTCACCACTCTTACTTGTGCTTTGCTATTTGTTTTTACCTGTTTTTGGTGATTGTGGACTCTGGAGTACACCACTTCATTAGCCCCCTTCTTTTGTGTGTCACACAGCACCGTCTGTGCAGTGACACAGGGTTGTGGTTCAGACTTACCACCAACTCCATTTCTGAAGCTGACTACCATCCCCCAGAAAAGGGTAAAGTTACCATTAACTTTACTTAGTCAAATTAACTACAGATCCAGTACACCCCATCTTACATGGAGTACTGGAAGGGTTAACTCTTAGCCCTTTTTATCTGTACCTCGTAGAGCATTGTTTCACTCTTTTAACATTTAGGCATGGCTGGTGGCAGTGGTATCTACCCTAATTTTCTACCACGGTTATCTTAAATAACCGTGGTAATATTATAGGCTATTGTGTTAGCCTCGAACTTAAGCCCGCTCGACCAAATACTTTTTCGTTTGGCTCCGGTGCGGTTTATTTGCCATTTCTTTTTGTTAAAATCCTTCTTGTGTTTTACTTTGCTCAGCAAACCAGGTTTACCTTCTTTGTTCACTGTCTTTTGGCGGGCTTCACCACAATCTACCTGTCTAGGTGGGTGGAATGTGAGGGAGGGGTGTAGTCACCCCCTGCACAATGTATCCTAGGAAACCCAAGTGACACTTTTTCATGATTGGCTGAGGTGGTTTTCCGGGCGGGACATCCCCCCTGCTGTGTGATTGACAGCCAGGCTCTGTGAATGGTGGATTCTCGAATAAAAGGCTGGTCTCTTGGACTGGAAGTCAGAGAGTCGCCACTGGAACTACAAGGAACCAAAGAGAAGCAGAGGAGAGGTCGACTGCTGCAACTATCCCGTACCGGCGAAGCCCTGCTGCAGTCCTGAGCTATCTACCCTTCAACGACTAAGAGGAGATCCAGTCCGGAGTCTTCTTCGCATGAGCCTGGTGGGGATAACCAGCTCATCTTCTTCAGCCAGAGGTCGCCTTCGTGATCGAAATCGCTGCACACTGCTTTAGTGGTCCGGATAGCTACGTGAAGAGTCTCTCCTGTTTTTAAGGAGCGCACCTTTTATTCATCGTCGCTGCTGCCGGCCTCATCCCTGTGTGGTGTAGACCCCCTTCATCGTCCTTCTTCGTGCCAAAGCCAGGAATTGTGGGTCTACAGGAAACTACCAGGAACAACTGCTGTGGCACCAGCTTCTTCTTTGAAAAGGTACTGTGTCCTGCTTGAGGAATTTTGGGTGAAATCCCTATTTCTCGCTTATAAGGCTTGCCCTTATTTTTCCCTCCTTCATATAACTTTTGCTTCCGAACATTTGACAATATCTAAAGTACTCTTGGCAACTTTGAATCCCGAACTATCTGACGTGTGATCCTCGACACAGGAACCCGGTTCCAATTGACACTGGCTTCGGCCTCTTGACTCTTGTATTTCTGTCTATGAGTGTTCTTCGATTCTGTCTGCCTATCTTACATATTGCCTATGATTTTTGTCCCCAACTCCCTCTGGGTATATCAGGTGCTAAGTGTGTTTTTGCCCTGATAGCATTTCTTGCCGCGGATACGCATTTATTTAGTAGACCGAACTGTCAAAACGTGATCGCAATTGTATTCACAGTAACGTGTATTGTTTCGTAACACCCGGTCTCTCAAACACAGGGTACTTACCTTGAATCCACATGCTGAATCCTTTTTCAGCAGGCCTCCAAATCATTTGCAAACTATTCAACAGCCGGGCGAGCTGTTTGAATTGTTGCCAAGAACTTTTGTCAGAACCAGAGACCAGACCGCCGTGCAGTGCCGAGGACTTTTGTCAGAACCAGAGATCCAGACCGCTGTGCAGTGCCGCTAGCAGAGCTGACCCAGAAGGTAGAATTATCCAGTGAGCAGGACCAGGCCGAGACCGTCCATGGAGAGGGAACTGCAGTCCAATCCTGACCCGATCCGTGGCAAAGTCGTATTCCTGTCCAAAATATAGTGAGTACCGCCAGAACTGTGCAAAACCCAATCTCTTAGTTTAAAATAATCTAATCCAAACTATTTTAACCTTTTTAGAACTGCCTCCTAGAATCGTGTCATTCTGTCATCTTTAAACCTGAAAACTGTCATCTGTCATTCTGAGCTTTAAAATTTAAAATCCGAAAAACTACCTTTACTAAATCGGCCATAACTCCGGAACTGTTTGTGATAGAAGCGTGATTTAACTTCTGTTTTGAAGCTGAGACCCTACGCTTTCCAACAAGCTCTAAACCGACTTGCTACTCCTCATACTCCCTCCGTGATTGCGCTCGACGTACGCGACTAAATTTGCCGCGATTTTACATTTTGCTCAATTTCAGCCATGTGTAAAAATATTTCTCCTTGCTTTCCTTTGCTGAAATTCGTTTGCAACCTGACAATCATTCATAGAGTATTGCTAAAGTGATCCTGAACTAATACAAAGTAGCTATCACCTACCCTGAACCTCCTATAGGGAATTAAAAGCATTTTTCGCATATTTTTTACTTAATTGCAACCACATCAAAGTATATTGCCTGTATTTAAGACTCCTAACTGTTTTCCTCTAAGCTTGCTAGGGGGAAATGAATTATATTTGATTGCATTCCTGAGAACTGTGTGCTTTCCTCCCATCTCTTTACCTTGCATAAAGGGAGGGGGGGGTGAATTGTCAAAGAAAAGTGATTACATTGTCTTTTGTTGAAGTCATATCAAGTTTATTTTCTGTACTGCATTTTCATTCATCATTGCATTGTCCTTTAAGCCATAAAAGCATTCTCAGCTACTTTATCCTCTCTATATCACTTCTAAGCCATCAAAAAGAGTGTACCACTGTAACATTATCCATTGTTGATCACTATCATCTTCACAAGTATGCTATCAAATATTAAGTTATTATAAAAGTGTGATATATTTATGTATATATATATTGTTTAATTTTCAAATAAACCTTTTAATTTGCAAAACAAACCTACTTCTTGGCTCAGTGGAGTCAGGGGGATTCTAAGAGAGGGGTGTTATATAAGGGTTGTCATCCAGAGTAAATGAACTGGACATAGAAATACATCAATAAGGGCTTCCATGAGCATCCCAGACTAGGCATTGACTTAGCTGTAGTGTTCAATTGAAGTCGCTTACAATGTCTATAACTCAATCCCAGATAATAGTAAAGAGTATTATAAAGATAGTGTTCTTGTGAATGGACAGGAGACCCCTGCCATCCGAGACACTTGAGACAGCATAACTGTGGTTGATGAATGTTTTTTCAAAGTGGAGGATGTTGCTAAGGCACCCAAACTGTTAACCAAGTTAGCTGGAGGCCCTGTGCAAATGGTTCCCCAGTTACCAGTTCTCATCCAGTCTAATGACATGACTGTCAGGATACCTGTAAGTGTGCAAAATAACGTACCTGGGAGGGTCCTGCTGGGTAATGACCTTAAAACTCTTGGAGTTGTGTCTAGTACCCCCAGGCCCCTCAGCAGAAGGAAGCAGGAGCTCACAAGGTATGCAAGGGAGAGAACCTTGAGAGACTCTTCTGGGGACATGATAGAGGAAGCTATCACCCCAAGTCCACAGGACTTACTGTCAAAGACAAAGGGGAGACCCAAGTCTGCCAGCAAGAAACCAGCAAGCACTCCTGTGCCCAGAAGGACATCTCTGAGACTGTCCAAGTCACCTCTGTGACTCCCACACCAGCTGAGGCTGAGTGTTAAGTTCAACCCTGTATGGTCAAACTAGATACTGAGGAATCAGATCTAGAAGAAGATCTTACCTTGGTAGGAGATCTGGACCCTGTTGACCATCCTGAGCTGCAGTCGTTACTGACAGAAGGTGGACCCAACAGAGAACATTTCAGCAAGGGACAAAGAGAATGTCCTACCTTGGAAGGTCTTCGCCAACAGGCAACTTCTCAGCTCAATTGGACTGAGCCTGGGAATACAGGTTGCACTGGGAAGATGGCCTCTTCTACAGTGAACCAACTGAGTCAACCCCTGGAGACTGCAAAAGACTTGTAGTACCTCTAGTGAACCGACTCCAGTTTCTGCATTTAGCCCACGAGATACCTTTGGCTGGTCACTTACGTTTTAAGAAGACCTAGGAAAGGCTCTCTCTTTACTTCTATTGTCCTAAGATGGGTTCAGAAGTAGATAAATTCTGCAGAAGCTGTCACACTTGCCAAACTTCTGGCAAGAGTGGATCCAAGAATGTGGCACCCTTAGTGCCTCTCCCAGTAGTGGGAGTTCCTTTTGAGGGGGTCGGGATTGACATTGTTGGTCCTCTTGATCCTCCCACATCTTCAGGTAACAGGTTTATCCTGGTTGTAGTGGATCATGCCACTAGATTTCCTGAAGCTATACCTATGAGGACTGTTACGGCTCCAGCTGTGGCTAAGGCCCTACTTGGTATTTTTACCAGAGTAGGTTTTCCTAAGGATGTGATATCTGACAGGAGATCACATTTTATGTCCAACTACATGTAAGCCATGTGGAAAACCTGTGGTGTAACCTACACGTTCTCAACTGCCTACCATACCCAAACCAATGGATTGGTAGAGAGGTTTAACAGAACTATGAAGAGCATGATAGGTGCTTTAGAAGAACCCCTTAAGAGAAAGTGGGACCTTCTACTCCATGCCTTCTCTTTGCATATAGAGAAGTCCCTCAGGAGGGAGTAATGTTTAGTCCCTTCAAACTTCTTTATGGCCATCCAGTCAGAGGTCCATTGGCCCTGATTAAGGAGGGGTTGGAGAGTGCTCCTTCCCCCAAGCCAGTCAGAGTGACTGACTATGTGATAGGTCTCCGGAGGAGAATGTCACACATGATGGCAGAGGCAACTGATAACTTGAAGGCTGGTCAAGCTCTGGTCAAACATTGGCATGACCAGAAGACTAACATGGTTGAGTTTACTCAAGTCTAGCTTGTTCTTTTTATGGTCCCCACAAGGCAGAGGGCCTTGCAGGACACATGGATAGGACCCATCAACCCAAGGTTGTTTGTAAACTTGGAGAGGTGAACTATCTGGTGGACTTAGACAAACCTAAGGAGGCTCCCAGAGTTTTTCACACCAACCGTTTGAAGGCATATGTTTCTCGACCTGACATAGGAGCTTTGCTTCTAGTTTCAGCTCACGAGGAGGAGGAGAGTGAACCTCAGCCAGATCTCCTCAGAGGCTTACCTTTAGATGAGCAAGTGGAAGGAGTTAATCTGTCTTCCAGCCTCACATCTGACCAACAGGATGAGTGCAAGTTACTGTTAAATCAGTTTGCCTCCCTGTTCTCACTTTCACCAGGCTTAACCCCTTGGGGCCAGCATGATATACTCACTGGTGACTGTTTGCTTATCAAAATCAGGTGTTACAGAATGCCTGACAATATAAGAACCCATAAAAGGAATGAGGTCAACAAGATGCTTGATCTCGGGGTTATAGAGCCCGCTACTAGCCCATGGTCTAACCCAGTTGTGCTTGTACCAAAGGCAGGATCCAAGGAGTTGAGATTCTGCGTGGACTATAGAGCTCTGAATGCAGTCACCACGACTGATGCCCATCCTTTACCTAGGACAGATGAGCTGGTGGACAAATTTGGAGCAGCCAAGTACCTCAGCACATTTGACCTAATGTCAGGCTATTGGCAAATAGCCCGGACAGACCATGCCAATGTGAAAACTGCATTTTCTACCCCAGCTGGCCTCTACCAATTCAAGGTGATGCCTTTTGGATTAAAGAATGCACCTGCTACATTTCAGAGGATGGTCAATCAAGTTCTGAATGGGATGGAGGACTTCTGCATGGCATGCTTGGGTGACATTGCAGTGTTCAGCCCTACATGGAAAGAACATATTGAACACCTAGGCTATGTATTACAGGCTCTGGAAAAGGCCCATCTAACCATAAAGGCAAGCAAATGTCAAATTGTTCAGAGTTCAGTGGTCTACCTTGGACATGAGGTAGGAGGAGGTGAAATAAGGCCACTGCCTAGCAAAGTACAAGCTGTACAAAAGTGGGCCACCCCTACTACTCAAACCCAAGTGAGAGTCTTCTTATGTCTCACTGGGTACTATAGGAACTTCATACAGAACTATGGGACCATAGCTTCTCCCTTGAATGCCATCTCCTCTCCCACATTTCCTAAAAAGGTCAAATGGAATGAGAAGTGCAATCAAGCCTTTGAAGGTCTGAAGAAAGACCTTTGTCAAGTTCCAGTCCTAAGAGCTCCTGACTATCACCAACCCTTCATTGTACAAACTGATGCTTCTAATGTAGGTATAGGTGCAGTCCTTAGACAACTGGATGAGAAAGGTAGGGAACACCCCATTTGTTTCATCAGCAGGAAGTTAAAGGATCCTGAGACAAGGTGGGCAACAATAGAACGAGAATGTTTTGCTATTGTGTGGTCACTGAAGAAGTTTAGACCATACTTGTATGGATCTACCTTCATCATTCAGACTGACCAGACTGGCCACCAACCCTTGAGATGGCTGATGCAAATGAAAGGGGAAAACCCAAAGTTACTCAGATGGTCAATCTGCCTGCAAGGATTTGATTTTTCCATTGATCACAGAGCAGGAAGTCACCACCAAAATGCTGATGGTCTCTCTAGGATGTTTGTAACCGACTAGAGGTACGAGAAACACCCAGGAGTGGATTAAATCCTCCTGTCTGGGGGGGGGGGGGCGAGTGTTAGGGAGAATTCTCATTTCATGGCTAATTTCCCCTACCTGGAACTCTGGAGTTGTTTCTTTCCACTTGGTAAGAGTGTGAGCTTCTCACCACTTTCTTTCCACTTGGTAAGAGTGTGAGCTTCTCACCACTCTTACTTGTGTTTTGCTATGTGTTCTTACCTGTTGTTGGTGATTGTGGACTCTAGAGTAGACCACTTCAATATCCCCCTTCTTTTGTGTGTCACACAGCACCGTCTGTGCAGTGACACAGGGTTGTCTTTCAGACTTCCCACCGACTCCATTTCTGAGGCTGACTACTGTCCCGCAGAAAAGGGTACAGTTACCATTAACTTTACTTAGTCACATTATCCACAGATCCAGTACACCCCATCTTACATGGCGTACTAGAAGGGTTAACTCTTAGCCCTTTTTATCTGTACCTCGTAGAGCATTGTTTCACTCTTTTAACATTTAGACATGGCTGGTGGCAGTGGTATCTACCCTAATTTTCTACCGCGGTTATCTTTTATAACCGTGGTAATATTATAGGCTATTGTGTTAGCCTCGAACTTAAGCCCGCTCGACCAAATACTTTTTCGGTTGGCTCCGGTGCGGTTTATTTGCTTTTTTGTTTTGTTAAAATCCTTCTTGTGTTTTACTTTGCACGGCAAACCAGGTTTGCCTTCTTTGTTCACTGTCTTTTGGCGGGTTTCTGCCAAGAAGCCCTCCTCAAGGCACCTGGGTGTCTAGGTGGGTGGAATGTGAGGGAGGGGTGTAGTCACCTTCTGTACAGGGTATCCTAGCAAACCTAAGTCACACTTTTTCATGATTGGGTGAGGTGGTTGTCCTGGCTGGACAACCCCCCTGCTGTGTGATTGCCATCCAGGCTGTGTGAATGGGGGATTCACGCACAAAAGGCAGGTCTCTTGGGCTGGAAGTCAGAGAGTCGCCACTGGAACTACAAGGAACCGAAGAGAAGCGAAGGAGAGGTTGACTGCTGCAACTATCCCGTACCGGTGAAGCCCTGCTGCAGTCCTGAGGTATCTAGCCTTCAACGACTAAGAGGAGATCCAGTCCAGAGTCTTCTTCCCTTGAGCCTGGTGGGGATAACCAGCTCATCTTCTTCAGCCAGAGGTCGCCTTCGTAGTTGAAATCGCTGCATACCGCTGTAGTGGTCCGGATAGCCACCTGAAGAGTCTCTCCTGTTTTTAAGGAGTGACCTTTTATTCATCGTCGCTGCTGCTGGCCTCATCCCTGTGTGGTGTAGACCCCCTTCATCGTCCTTCTTCGTGCCAAAGCCAGGAATCGTGGGTCTACAGGAAACTACCAGGAACAACTGCCGTGGCACCAGCTTCTTCTTTGAAAAGCTACTGTGTCCTCCTTGAGGAATTTTGGGTGAAATCCCTATTTCTCGCTTATAAGGCTTGCCCTTATTTTTCCCTCCTTCTTATAACTTTTGCTTCCGAACATTCGACAATATCCTCGACATAGGAACCAGGTTCCAATTGACACTGGCTCCGGCCTCTTGACTCCTGTATTTCTGTGTATGAGTGTTCTTCGATTCTATCTGCCTTTCTAATATATTTCCTATGATTTTTGCCCCCAACTCCCTCTGGGTATTTCAGGTGCTAAGTGTGTTTTTGCCCCGGTAGCATTTCTTGCCGCGGATACGCGTTTATTTAGTAGACCGAACTGTCAAAAAGTGATCGCAATCGTATTCACGGTAACGTGTATTATTTCGTAACACCCGGTCTCTCAAACACAGGGTACTTACCTTGATTCATACTGTACAAAGTGAATTGGTCAAGTTCAGTGTATTTAACAAGTGGTTTTAAATTTTAATAGAAGTGTTGTGTTAATAACAAATGGTTTAAAAATAAATGTACTTATATTTTTTACCTGAAACCTTGAGTCAGTGTTTGCTTGAGCCACAATAATTGTGTCCCTTTGTGTAATCTCTGCTACTGCTCATATACTCTTGAGATAAGCCTGGCTGCTCCGCTACTGCTACCACTCTAACATAGTAGTACAGGCTTGTACCCATGGTTAAAAACTTGTATTGCCACCTGTCGTCTTAATTGTGTGTAGTGGTCCCTAAAGGCACTGCACAGGATTCTGCCTAACAAGGCGTTCCTCTGCTTCGACGTGCCGGGCAATCGCGAAATCCTTGCAAGTCCAGGAAAAGTACAGCATATTCAATTCTATGAATAGACAAAGGCGAATTTGCGCGCAAGTACCCTATTTCCCTTGCAGATAATTCCATGAATCAGACCCTATGTCTCATTTCTCTTTTCACATCAGCTAAAGTTAAATACTACTCGTACTTCTCCATGCATCCCTGGTCTCAGGATCTTTCCGTCAACTGTCCTTTCACCAAGCTGTGGCAAAGTTGCCCTTCATGCTCCAGTCCAATTCCTCTGTATCTTATCTCAACAGGTGGAATTAATATTTATCCTCCATTATGTCCCAATAGTCTTGTTTGCTTAACAATTCTTCACGTTGTTGGATGCAGCCCAACACACTGTTTCAGCTTTTCTTCAACTTTTTCTAAATAAGATTGGCCTCTGCATACAGCTCACTTTTTTCATCCAGTTGTTCTGGGCTATTACCATTATAGTTATTAAAATTGGTTATTTATAACGTACTTAATACCCAGAGGTTTCTATGCGTGGAGCTGGGGATTGAACCTGTGTTGCTCCATGTCGTCTTCCTTCCAAGGCGAGCGCGTTGCCCATGAGCTATCATCCCGAGACCCTGAGCTATCCTCCCACGACCATATTGACTTTTATCTGTGTATTTCCTTCAGTTATAATGTTTAAGTGTTCTGCTAATTCTGTCGTGCGGTTAGCCTGTACTTTCCAGGTGGATGAGCGAAGAGCTCGAGAAGGAAGATGTTTAGGAAGAGAAAGTTGGAGGTAGTGCAGTTATTCTCTCTCTATAGCCCAACCCCTAAACACCTGAAATGGTGCAAGGCCAAATCTAAATACAATACACCTGAAATGTTGTAAGCTCAAACTAAATGCATTACTTATAATAGCATTTCAATAAAACAATACATCATAAAACATCTTCTCGTATATCAAGGCACACTATAACAACCATAGTGATAATAAGTCAGTTCTTATCCCTATCTACTCCTAGGTTCCTAAGGCAAAATCATAGGTCACAATTGCTAAATGCTATGGCAAAGCAAATGAATGGTAAGAACAGAAAAACATAAAATGTCTTGCGGTGTCAATTAAAGCATGCCTCTCTATTTTACTAAAACTGAAGCATAATTGAGCAATTAAGAAAAGCTTTAGACTGTAAGGTTCGGAATAAGCATAGGAGAAACCTCTGTATAAGGGATCCCTTAGTGCATGTGTTCAGAGCCTGGTACTCCAGATACGCATTTCAACCAGTCCCGGAGCAGTATATCCCTCTGCGATCAGCGCCAGCATCGTTCTGCTGATGAGTTGGGGCATGTATAGTTTTCTATATAATGGACTTCTATGGTAGTGTTCTAAGCCACTCCAAAATGGAAATTGAAACAAGAACCCATCAAATAAGTAAATAATGTTCTCCTAGCATCTGCTTAAAGATTCTCAATAATGTAAACAACTAAGAGCGTATGGTTCAACAAACAAACATGTTCTACCTCTCCCAGTAGGTCTTAGCTAATTTGGCATCTTCCCTATGCACATCGGGGTGCCATCTGCATATAGAAGAGTGCTTATCACTCGTATTTACAAATAGCACAGGGCACATGAATTTGTCAACAAATGAATCAAGCAGCTCATAAAATAAACAAAAGCAAGTGTCTTCTGCATTTCCAAAACTTCTTCCTAGCTATGTCTGGGGCTTGTTTTACAAAGGACTACACCACATGTTCTCATATCACCTGAAAGCTGCTTTTTGGATGTAGCAACAGCTTCCCTCTTTTTATAATAGGTATTGTTTCACACTACTCGTGCATAATGTATGAAAATAAGCACTTATATATGTTTCAGACTATATATCACCATACTCTATTTACTTCTAGGAGATATATAATTAAATAGCTAAGTTAGTTCAGAGGTTACATTACCTTAAAGGAATTTTCACTCTAGATGAGAAGCTGCTTGTTTCTCCACCTCTAGTCCCTTGCTCTAAGGTGGGTTAAATGGCTTCTAAGCACTGTGTGGGGTAGTCTGGGAAAAGAAACAAGTCAGTTTCATTGGAAGGATCAGTCAGCCTTGATATGCAGTCTTTTAACTTTTTGTTTACCAGTGATGCACTCAACGTGTCTGTTGTGTCCCATAATCTCTACGATCCATCAAGATTTGCAGGGTGATACTTTTTGATCTTGACATAATGCGTGCTGACCCATGTTCATTCTCAGTTGAGGGGCTCTTACACCCCTTTGTAATATTGTAAAACCTGGGGTTTCACCCTAGGTAACCCAGGGTAATCCAGATGTGGATACCTTGCTACTGCGCCTTAGAGAGGCTCAGCTTCACCTCATTGAGGAGGCCAAAGAAAGCCAAAACACGTTTCTGTGGGTTGCTGATGGTACTCTTGTTCAGAGGAGAATTGCCTAGCATTTCGGTGCTGGACTGCCCCTCTGGGTGGGGCAAAGACTATTTCTCCTCTGTTGAGGGTGCAGTGAGTTAAACGTGGTTGGAGACCCTCCAGAGTGGAAGAAATTCCAAAGAGCAGGGTATGCGACTCATGTTCGTTCTCGGTACAGGGGCTCCCACACTCCTTTCTAATATTGTAAAACTTGGGGTGTCACCCTAAGTAATTCAGGCTAATCCAGACATGGACTCCTTGCTCACTGTGTCTTAGAGCGGCTCAGCTTCACTTCACAGAGGAGGCCCAACAAGGTTGAAACACATGCCTGGGGTTGCTGATGGTACTCTTGTTCAGAGGGGAATTGCCTAGCATTTCAGTGCTGGACTGCCCTTGTAGGTGGAACAGACTGATGTGCAAATAGATATTTCTGCTATGTGATTGTGCAGTGAGCTTAAACCTGATTGTAGACCATCCTGAGTGGAAAAAATTCCATAGTACAAGGTATTTGACCTATGGTTCATCTCAGTAGAGGGGCTCACACACTCCTTTGTGATATTGGAAAACATTGACTAGTACTCACTGTCTAAGTATGACCTCAGTTGATCCTTAGTTCAGAAGCCACACACATTAAGAATGTTGTCAATGAGAGGTTACTTTGTGCATTTTCCCTTAACACCAATGGTGGGCCCTAGGTTTATCACTTCCTGTACTTTAATTATCTGGTCAGTTAGTCCTTCAAATACTTTTATTCGGCATCAAAAGCCACACAAGAAAGTCATTAACAGAACAAATCTGGTTATTTACTAGGTAGCCAGGACCAGCTTTTAGCTTACCACTATCTTCCTCCATTTTGGTCCTGGTGAAAATTACAATGGCTCTCTTAATGTTTTTAATGGTTGACTTATTAACATTCATGGGGTTTGGACCATAGTGGTGGCTTGTTCAGAGAACTAAGAAGAGTTCTCACTTGTTTGATCCACGGGAGACTCATTCCCCTTTTCAGGGTCAAAAAGTGAGCCGGTGCTTCAAAATATTTCCGAGACCTTCAGTATACCAGAACTTCAACCAGTATAGGACCAGCTTGAAAACAGCACCCTCACCAATAGGAAACACGCCAATCTCCAAACAGACAAGTACATTTGGTGAGCCCTAGGGTAGCATCAACACATTTTTCAAATATTTATTCTCTATTGTTGTTAGATTAGTGGTGTTGACCTAGCACCAGATTTCCATCTGATACAGGAAAGAGGTGTTAGCTTGCTTTTTGCAAATCTCCAGGGCATGTATAACAGCTCTCTCTCCATATTGGCACCTGCGTTGTCCAACTTGGCAGTACACAACCTGTTCTCATTAATCTTATTCCCAAGAAGTCATAAAATACGACTTGTTCAAGGATACAATTCTCAATTTTGATATCTAAATTAGATTGTTTAGTAAACTTGCGTTTGAAAACCATGTACTTGGTTTTTGCAATGTTCAAAACCAATTTAAAATCCCCAGAGCTATTCAGAAAAGTTGCTAAAGTGGCGCATAGGCCCTGTGCTCAAGTAGATAAAAACACAGCTTTGTCTCCAGAAATCAATACCGGGTATCTCTTCCGTCCCATTTTTGGGGGTCTAGATAATCAGTCATTAAAGATGAGAAAACTTACTCGATATATAGAGAGAACAGAAGGGGGATAAGTACACATCCATGTCTCACCCCTTTACAAACTGGGATGGGCTCTGTAACATCCCCTGGTAGACCATAGCGTAAGACCACTCTGTTTTCAGAGAATAAGGATTGTATAATAGAAATCAAATGATGCAGCATTTTCTTTTTGATTAGGGTTTGCCAGAGCAGATCATGGGGGACCCCGTCAAAAGTCGTCCTAAGGTCCACAAATAGAGCATAAAGTATGACCCTCAACGGGACAGTCTACTTCTGAATAAGTAAGTAGAATCAGAAGCGTTGGTCAATCCTACTCTTACCCTGCTGGATTCCTGCTGGATTCCCGCTTGCAGGCTATGTATTATAACATTTTCATCAGGCCATTGCTGAATATACCTGAGGATTACATTTTCAAAAGTTTTCCCTGAGCTTGTCTCCTCCCCATCTTTTGTAAATATTGACGAATTCGGCTGATCGCCATGATACAGGTACCGAGTTTGTGTGCATACATGCATTAAAAAGTTTATAAAGGACTGCTGCATAGACCAGTGGTCTCTCTTTAAAAATATCAATGGGAACCCTGTCAGGACAAGGGCCTTTCCACCTTTTTGTGATTTAATGGCTTCAAGTACCTCCTTCAGCCCTATCTGGATCCTTCCCTTCTTAACATCAAGTACTGGCATGTTACTTTGAAGACCAACATCACCTTTACCCTCTGCACCACAGACTAACTTCCAAAAGGCCCCACTAGCATTATTTCCATAAGCACCGGGGAGGCGATCCCATTCAGACCTTGCATATATGTCTTCTTTCTCTTTAACAATTCTTTTGCAGACTTCGATGTAAGCCCACCTTTCATAGTGCCAGCGAGGACACTATGGACACATTCCTCATGCTACCCTACATATCTTTCCATCATAACTATGTCCTCCTGAAACAAATAGATGCTAGGCATAGAGTTGTATTCATGTTTGAAACACCACTGATTCTGACACCAGTCTGAAAGGGATTCAACAATAGCTGAATTATGCGTGAAGGGCCCGTAATACTGAACAGTTCAATCTGGTGATATGCTGAGAAGAGAGGCCATGGCGGTGAAGATACTTGCTGGCTTCCTGATGTCCAGCATCTGATTAATATTGGGCAGCTGATGGAAGTCCTTACAAATGCACACATTGAGCTGTCTACACACATCCGTTTTTTTTTTCTTTTTTTAGTTTACGTTTTCAAACGAACACTATTGGGAAAAGCCATTCTGGAGAGCCATTGGGCTCCATAATGTGACTGTTGCACAATATCTTAAGTTCCTCTTGCGTTTCTCGTGTAACCCTGATGGTCATAGGTCTCACATTGTGGACTATCATTTTACACACTCGTTTAAGGGCAGTCCTGTGCTCGATACCATTTGGAAGCCAGTGCTGTGGGCGAAGACTACCAGATCTATGGCACCAGTAGAATTGGGATTTTTTAACCAGGGTAGATTTTTATTTTGAGTGCTGCCAGTTCATCTAATCCAACCATAGCAGAGCCCTCAGTTGCAATGTATACCTTTCCAGCAGAGGTCTTAACCTGATGCAAGCCCACCTGTACCTTACAATGTGCAAGAGACTATTTTGATGTTCTGTTATAAAGCCTGTATAGATTAAACATCTTTATTCCAGCCACTGTATAGTGTGTATTAAGTACCTTTACTATCACTCCTCCCCCAGTTGGATCCTCCTTACTCTGGTCTCATATTCTGCTCAGCGCAATATTGCAAACAGCTCCCTAGTACCCCATCAGAGACTTGTCACTCTAAGGGCCTAACACCCTCTGTCCTCCTTGTTTGTCCTAACTGGAATTGTTGCATCTACCAGTGGATTTTTCCCTGGCTTCTCTAATTCCCACATGATGACCGTACAGTTACTTGTTTGGCCTGTGTCTCACTAACCCAGTGCTATACCTACAACTGTGCAGCTGGTTCCAGCTGCACAGTTATACACTATCACGCTACCCTGCCTGTGCATAACCTTTGAAACATTTGTCACCTTTCATTGCAAATTTGCCAGTTTTAATTGCCTCCTGCGCACTCACACTGTTTTTTTGGATCCTCTGATCAGATGTGTACAGCAACAGTTGGTCATGGAGATAAACATCAATTGTGCCAATGAACTCAGGCAGGGTCACTTGTCCCCTTGCAATAGGAATGTCGTTCTTTTTAGCACTTCCGAGGTACCTGGTAGATTTCATATTATGTAAAAACCCTCGGTACTCTCACAATGAAGGGGTGTATCATCCAGGCACCCCGAGGTACACTTGAAATAAATCCAACTGTTATATCTATTGATCAAGTGGATCCCCAGAAGTTGGCATGCATTGGGCTGTGTTGCCAGCTTCTGCATGGCAAGCTTTTGTTGGGCCTACTGGGTTGAAGTATTTGTCCTATTTTTTAAGCCCCCATTTTCTGCTCCATTCTTACCTTCCTCTTCCCCTCTTGAGACTGCCAACCCTTGGGGAAACAGGGTTCTGCTTATGGTGGGGTCTGTATTCTCCCCTCTCCCCTTGTTTCCCTTTTTCTTACTGAGAGCGGTTAACCTATTTCCCCTTCTCATGGTTCTACTTGATTCAAGTGTCTGTTCTCTTCTCTTGGGTGGGGTTATTTGGGGGGTATTTGAGCTACTTTACCCCTGACAGGTTACTGCTGACACTAGTACCTGGGGTCATTTGGGGTGATTTACAGTGGGCGGGCTCCGCTGACACAAGCACTTGGGGATACAGCGTCTCAAAAGTCAGAGACCTGAACAGCATCTGTACATTTGGCTACAATTGTATCTGATTTAGAATACTGCACAGTGTCACTCTCTCCATGCCCTTCATATGCAGACAGCAGTCTCTGTGTAGGGTGTTCCTCCTTTATATGCAGTGGTGTGTAACTCTCCATTGGGAGTCACTTAGTGGCAGTAAGAAATGTGGTACATGATACATGCCTTTCAATGTGCTGCACAGATTTGGAACATACATATTTGGGAGTTTTAATGTGCACTGTACACACACACTATGTTCCACAGGTATCCCTGGTGGGCAGCTGCTAAGTGGCTATATTTTACCCAGTAACTTCCAGGCAGACTAGAAGCTACCAGGATGGCAATGTTCGTGCTGGAGGGTGTAGTACCCAGCAGCAGGAAAGACCATGTAAATGAGGAGCAGTATTTAGTGCAGTGAAAGCGAGAAGGCAGCATGCCAGCAGGAAGGGACACCATGCATAAGTTTGCACGATGCTCGAGTAAGAGACAATGCACATTCTTGGAGTGAGGGTTTCACTGAATTTGGAAGCACCTCAGCCCCCCAATGTTCTAGGTGGAGGGAGGACCCCGCCATATGCTCCCCCCCCCCCTCCCCCGGCCACTGGAGAGCATTGACCAGAATGAGACTGACAAGAGTGTCTGAAGGTAACTTGAAGCAAATATATGACAGACGGCATGACTGGCCTGAAGAATAGTTTAGAAGAGTGGAAATAGCCCTCTAGACCCCCAGCATAGCGACTCTGTCTTTCCTAAAGGAAATGGAAGAAGTTGGTAGGGAAAGATGGGAAAAGAGAGCGAAGCACTGTGATCCCCAATGTGTATTCTCCTGGATATGTTGCTCTAGATCACACACTGTGATCATCATGTTGATCAGCTTGTCTCCCAATCACAATGCTTTAAAGGCTAGCTTAATGTGTTCTCCCATAGAGGTCTGCATGCAACTTGTTTCTCCATCCTGTTCATACGTTCAGAGCATCCTCCATTGAGTATGTTGGTTTTAGAAATGTGTGATATCTTTGTATATGTCTCACCCTGAGGGCCAGGCCACTGTAATTCGCAAGGAAAGCCAGAGTAGTTTATATGAAAGAGGGATATGTATGATTTGGATTAATTGGGAAGGCTCAGAAAACCTATTGCTTTAAACAAAATCAAGCAATTAAGTGTTTAGTGGTATAGTTGCAAGTATGAGTGATTTATGAGTTGAAGCATATATTTGTATATTTAAGCGATTTAGAAATACATTAGAAATACATAGAAATACATTAATACATGTAAATACATTAATTCCACATAGAGTCTTGCCCACCATAATGGGATTGATAGAGAGATGATAGCACAGCAAGAATTTTTGACACATAAGTGTGACAAATTGACTTCTGCCCTGCAGGAGTACAAGGATGAATATAGGTTAAAGAGCCTACTCAACCCTCACACTTCTACAAATCAAGAGCCAACACAATCATAAAGACAACATAGGCACAGTTAAAAGATATACCTGCTTTGCCTTTTGTGGTAACTTGGACCGTGAAAAGGCTGTACTCTAAAGAGCAGTGTGAATGTGGTTCAGTAGCAAACAAAACAGTGAAGTATAACAGTTCAAAATAAAGGAATGCCTAATCAAGGTTAAAATAACAAAGTAGAAAACACTATATAAACCCACCCCTGTAAAAAGAACACAGATACAAGGTAGCACAATGCAGCACTCTATGGCCATCTTGAGGGGGCCCACACTCTAGTTCCCGGTCATAAGATACTCCTCGGGCAATACCAATGAAGAAGAAACTGCCTCATTACAGCAACACCAGGGACAAAATCAGAGACCAACCACTGATGGACTAGGCAATCAGGTGACGAGAGTGTGTCATCACTTCTGGCTTTTCTTCTGTCTGTAACATCACTTGCAGCGTCCATCTTGGATCAGTGACATCACTTCCTGCTTCCATCTTCGACTGATGATATCACTTCCTGTGGACAGCTTGAGTCAGCCCACACTCCAGCTGAAGGCCACAAGAGACTCCTCTGGAAACACCAATGAAGACAAAACGGCCTCATCCCAGCAACACCAGGAAGCAAATCAGATACCAAGCATGGATGTACTCGGTTATCAGGTGACCAGATCGTGTATCAACACTTCTGGTTTGTGGTTTCACATTCTGTCTGTAACATTATTTCTGATGACCATCTTTGATCAGTGACATCACTTCCTATGGCCATCTTGGATCTATGACATCACTTCCAGTGGCCATCTTAAATCGGCCCTCACTGAAGCTGGTGGTCACACAAGACTCCTCTGGGAACACCAATCAAGAAGACATTGCCTCATCCCAGCAACACCAGGGACAAAATCAGAGACCGGCCACTGATGAACTAGACGAGCAGGTGACAAGAGAGTGTGTCAACACTTCTGAACTCACTAGGTGAATTGAGCCAAGGACGTCCCATTTAAGGGTGAGGACCAGCCATTGACAAACCTCTTGGCCTCCTGGCCTATGAGCATTTGCCTTACTCATAGCTTGTTAATTATTATGCTGTCTTTCCACACAGCACTACTCACCTGCAATGCATTAGCTATTGCTGCTTTAACCTACTCACCTTTCCCTATGCTTTCTCCAATCATGCCGCAGCTTCCTCATTTCCGATCCCTATCATAAAACTCACATCTCGAAACTCCCACTGCTTCATCTCTCTTATACCTCCTACTTCCAACAAACAAAGCTGACAAGCTAACCATTCCTCTCCTAAGACCTATCTACCTTATCTCTCTTCTTCTGAGACTTAACTTCTCTACTCTTCCTTACTGCATCAACTAAAAATTGCTCAGTCTGAATGCAACAAAACATCCGTCATCACTTACTACTTTCTTGCTAGCTCGCCTCTCGTAGACCTCCATGTTATCACTGAAACCTGTATTTCTCCATCTAACACTGCCAGCCTGGCTGCCGTACATGACTCCAAACTATCATACATTCACTCTCCTTGTCTGACTGGCAGAGGTGGAGGCGTCAGACACCTACTCTCTTCCTGCCTCAATGCCTCACAAATCTCTAATGCCACATCCTCTCCTATCTAATTTGAATTCACCATCTCTAATATTTCTTTGCCTCCAATTGGTTCACATCATCTCCATCTATCGCCCTCCCTGTCCCACTGTACCATTCTTTGATGAACTTGGGCAACTCAATGATTCTATTTCCAATAAGCGTCACCTCATTCTCTTAGATTACTTTAACCTTCCCTATCCAACCACTTCTAAGAAATCTGAACTTCAGTCTTCTTTTAGTGACCACGCTCTCCACTCTACCTATAACCTACCTATCCACACCGGGAGTAATTCTTTGGATGTCTTATTCATCTCCACTTCTCACTCAGCCACTAATACTACTGTCACACCATTCCCATCTGATCACTCGATTGTTTACACCACCATTTCTTTCCACTCTCCTCCTACACAGCTGATGCCTCTTCCACTAACACTTCCATCCCCAGCTTCTCATCCCCACTATATTATCACTTACTTCCCACTGCTAACTTTCACCCCTAATTCTCAGCATCCTCAACCATGGATCACCCTAGTCATATGCTCTCTCTGCACAGACACGATTTGGCTGCTGCTCAAATGGAGGTGAACCCCCTCACATGAGTGCCTGAAACTCTACCTCTCTGCCCTGAACTCTCTCAAGTACTCTCTTGATAGACTGAAAACAGAATTCTTCTGCACCCTCGTTGACTCTCTCTCCAACCATCCTCGCTGTCTCCTGGGCACCCTAAGCTTACTCCTCACTCTTCCTTCACCTATGATTATCAACTTCATGCTCACAGCTAATGACCTTGATGCTTTCTTTGCTGCACACATTTCTAAAATTAGAGACTCTCTCCTGACCTTCCTCTCACTCCCTTCTTTATTCTATACTTTGCCTACTCTACCATCATCCGTTGCCTCTATCTCCCACTCGAATCATGCTAACACTGAAGAAGTCCTATCTCTTCTGATGAAAGATAACCCTTCTTGTGCACCAACAAATCCTCTTGATCCTCAGCTAGTCAATCATATTGCCCCTTTAGTGGCCTCTTACCTCACTGAACTCTTCAACCTGTTCTTTAACTCTGCTTGCTTTCCTTCTATTTTCAAAATGGCTACAGTCATCTCTCTCCTAAAAAAGTAAGGGCCTGACCCAAATCTACGTGGCAAGTCTTGCCCTGTGTCTCTCCATCCGCAGTACTCTAAAGTGCTTGAAAGGGTTATGTTCACCCCTCTCATATTTCTTAGACATCCACAACATTCGAGACCCTCTGCTAGCAAGTTTTGTCTCTGTCACTCGACAGAAACTGCAATCATGAATGTCTCCAACTACATCTCCTCTGCTAAGCATTCCAAGCTATCCTTTATCCTAATTATCCTTGACCTGTCCACTGTCTCTGACACTGTTCATCACTCTGATCTCCTTAATACTCTCTTTCTTCTTCGGATTCCCAATGGAGCCCTTTCCTGGATTGAATCCTACTTGGCAACTCAATAATTCTCTGCCTCCTCTCAAGACACTCCTCTAACTGTTGGCATTCCACAAGGCACTGTCTTGGGTCCTCCCCTCTTAACACTCTACAACTCTGCTCTTGGGGCACTAATCTCCTCCTTTGGATTCTCATACCAACTCTTAACGGACAACAGCCAACTCTTCGTCTCTTTTCCTGAACTTTCCTCTGATCTCACTATCATACTTTCAAACTATCTCTCTGCCCTTAAATAGTGGATGGCTTTGCACTCTCTGAAGTTAAACTCGACCAGAACAGAGGTACCCTTCTTCCCTGTCAAATAGTCTTTCTCATCTCTTCCCCTACCTATTGAGTTCCCGCCTAACAGTCTCCCCTGCTCTTTTTCTCCTCGAAACCTCTGGGTCATCTATGACCCTTCTCACACGATCTCTACTTTCATCTCCAAAACTGCAATGGTGGCTGCCTCAACCTCCTACATATTAGGAAAATCAGGCACTTTCTTACTTTCAACACTGCCAAGTATCTCATAACCACTCTTGTATTCTCTAAACAGGGCCACTGTGCCAGCATCCTCCTTAGTCTACCCAACTGTGCTTGTATCCTCTCAACAAGATCATTAACTTTGCTGTCAGGACTCTCTTTGAACTCCTTAACTTCACACCCACTTCATCGTACTGTCACCAGGCTGGATGGCTGATGAAGCTAACTGTCTTCTCCTGGGTCACAAATCTATCGATGGAAAGGCGTCAACATTTCTATCCTCATCTATACAACTTTACAAACCTTCTCATAATCTCTGCTCTGCTTCCTTAACTACCCTTATGGCTCCTCACCCTCCATGTGCTTCCTCTGCCTTCTGTTTTTATTCACTCATTGCTTCATTTGCATGGAACTCTCTTCCCCCGCACATCTGCGAAACAGTTCACACTGCTTTGTTCAAAACCAAACTAAACGCCTACCTACTCACCTCTGAGTTGCACTCTTAACATGCCACTCATGTGCCATCAAGTTAACATTTTCCCTCACCTCTACCTGCCTCTGTCTCTTACTTTCTACTATCTCTACTCTAGCACTTCATCCATCATGGTCACATCCCTAGCACAGCTGGCCGTACCCCCTACCTGCACTTAACAATCTCTAATGTTGATTGTCCTTCATCTATGTATCTCCACCCATGTATTGTCCCCAGTGACAGTTCCATTTACCGCCCTTCCTCTCGCCAACCTGGTCAGAATGTCACACAAACTGACCCCATTGTTTGAAGCTCACTGCTTCCCATCAAATCTGATTTCTTATCTATTGTACATTGTTATGAGATCAAAAGAGCATTGTTCCTCCCTGCATATAGAAATAAATGAATACATATATCAATAAATAATAATACAGGAGAGAAAAGGCAATAAGTGTGATTAATGTGACCTACCCAGTTTCTAGGGCCCAAAATTGACCAAAGAGGCAGTTATCATAAAATAATCAATTTTGCAGTGTCTCAGCTTTTTGATACAGCAAACCATGCTTCTTGCACAGTTCAGTGCTTCAAAAGGGGGCAGTCACAGTGGTCTGCCAGCAAGCAGATGTCAAAGCAGTGCTGAACTGAAGAAGGCTGTGGTTCGAAGCGGTACACAAGCAATGCGTATCATGGATGTCATCAGGTTTGATAGTCGAGGTTCAGTGGCGGACGGGCTAATGACGTGATGAGCAGGTGAGTTGGTTCTATGTGAAGGCTTGAAGGGTGCAGATTGTGAAGAACACCTGGAACTGTTTGATCAGAGACTCATTTGGAAGTGAAGACACTGGTTCAAACAGCAGTGGAGATGCAGCAGTGGTACTTCTTTGTTCAAGCAAGGCAACAATGCACTTTTCAGATGGGCAGTTGTTAAGAGATCAGTGAGTGGCAAAAGCAGCTGTGGAGGGTCATTTTGGTTCAATATGTGTTGAATGCGCTTGAATCATGGCTTGCAGAGGTTCAATGACAAAGTTCAGGAATCTTGTCTGTCTTGGCTCTCAAGAGCTGTGAGACCCACAGCACAGTCTCAGAGACAAGATGAGTCCCTTTCTCAGACTCCCAAATGCAGAGGAGTCTGTCACACACCTTCAGGGGTCCTTCAGCACAGTCAGGTCCTGGGAAGCAGTGTGGCTGGCAGAGATACAGCTCTTGTTCCAGCAGCAGGTCACCCCCAATGGGGACAGAGCTTTAAGGGTCTGCTCCCTGCCCTTGAAACAAGTGAACTTTGCTTTCTGACATCACATCCACAGTGCTTTGTGCTGTAGGAAGTGGAAGGGACAGGAAGGATAGATAAAGAAGGAGAGAAACACGATGGTGGAACCTTCTTCCAGCTGCAAATAACTCCCTTTATCTATACTAGCCCTTCCCTCTTCCCTTGTTAATAGAATCAAAGGCCTTGATATTCTTGGTATGCTGCACTCTGGTGGTGTGAGGCTACTTCTTCTGTGAATGGATGTGCCCTTTGATTACTGTCCCCAGGAAAGCTTCCTGCGGAGTGGCTGTCTCTCTGCAGAGGGTATCTATCCTTGCAAAAGAGCAGAGAGAGGCAATCCACAAGGGTAGTATTGCTAGCAGCAGCAAGGACTGCCTGTCTAGGGAGAATACACATAACCCTTTAACAGGTGAACTGGATTGATAACTATGAGAGATGCTGGCCACCATACCCCAAACTCAGGTATGGCTTATTTTTACAGTTTAGTGTGCCACCAGGACAGCATTCTCATAGTTTGGTAGTTTTTGGAACGGTACATATCTGAAATGCAGCACCTTTTTTGCGTAGACTTGGCTGTCACTGCAGCTGTCATGCAGGCCACCTGTGACCTCTGAACCTGCTCTGTGCCACTGGAGAGCAGGCAGAGCAGATCAGGCAACTGATGAAGCAGGGCAGGAGCAGGGCACAGATGTACACCATGATTTTGGCATGGAGTTTACGAATGGGTAATCTGATTAGCAGATTACCCTTCCAGAAATGGAATTACCTGCATCAATTTGTTAATCAGAATGAAAAAGTCAGTGTTTCAACACCCATGCGAGATGGCAATTCCTCACAATGATACATTAAGCAAACCCACATTGTAAGGGATTTTGTGGAAAATAGGGCCATTACAGGTACAGAAACCTTGAGCAGACAACTTGCAACCTGTTGCCCATTAAATTATACAGGTAATGCCAAGAAACACTGATACCAGGGTTTAGGTCCTCTGCTCTGATGTCCTTCTTCATTACCAAACCACAAGCACAGGACTACAAATCCCTACATGCTCCGCATGTTGGCCTGGGCAACACATCTGAGGCCCGTACTGGCTCGTGACCTCACAGTGAATTGTCAATCCATCTAAGACAGAAACTACAGGTGTGGAAGAGCTGTATTTATGTTTTAAATACTAATGCACCTGGCCCAGTGCAGTCTAGCGTATGTCAGGAGTCCATCAATGGTACATGGAACTGGTGTGCACTACATTATGGACAGATCCCCATCGATGGTTATTGATTCAAGACATGGCTGACATGGGCACAGCCTTACAACAGGCTGGTGGGTGCCTGCTCTCACTGTTGTGCTACATTTCCATTGATATTTCTTGCATCTGCTGACTGTCGGGGCCTCCCCTGCGATTGGAATTAGGTGTCCTTTTTCGTGCTGTGGCTGCTGCTTCCACCTACATGAATGTTAGCACCCCCTGCCCATGCCAATTTAAGCTTCAGCTCCTTATCATAAATTAGAGTTGGGCTTCCTGCCGAGGATATTGGTTGGATGACTGTTCACACGTTGTCACTTGGACCCTTCGTTACTCCTCTTCATCCCGAAGTTAGGCAGGGTGCATGGAGGACGGACAATCCTCCCCTCGGATCACCACTGTTCTGAAATTACAGGCACAAATAAGTGATGAAAAGAGGTTTATTGGTGCACATCCGATTACCCCAGGCAGGGGAGTTGGGCAATTCACTGGGTTTAATAATATACGTTCTAGCTGTCATTCCAGTTTCTATCATGGCATGCACTGTGAGCTGGATGGAACGTAGAGTCTATAACAAAGCACCAATTAAAAATGTCCATTTTGTAATAACAATATTTATATATTTTGTATTTCTTGATGATTATTGTTGCTGGTAAACAATATATTAAGAGATGATTAGCCGAATTACATGTATTTATTGTAGGAGAGATGAGCAGCTAGATTGGTCGTGCTGGTATGTGAACTGAGCAATAAGCTGCCTATTCTATTAAATGGTAACACATAGAATTATTATTTATAGATTTGAATGAAAACTTGTTTCCCATATAATGCTGGGATTTTTGTCTCTAAATTCGTATGCAGTCCTTTCATTCAGAAAATTAAGGATAATATTTTGAAACTATGTTCACGTTAGTCTTTTAGATTGCCTGCCATTCTGGACCACCCCCTTTTTCAAAGTGTTTGTGCGGGTGACCCAAGCACCTGAAATAGGCAGCCTTTAATTAGCACACATGGCAGGGGAGCCAACCTATGCATTTTCTGTAGGTGCCGGTGACCAGATTTTAGGACAACGGCATTGAAAGTGTATTTACATTGGACCATGCAGATTGTTATTTTCTGGTGGGTGCATGGGCCCCGCAGCATTTTGTTTTTGGGGCTCCTCAAACATGGCCTGATTAAGAATTTAGGGGTTTTGGTAAAGGTCCAGTATTTTTATATCCCAGGTTTCACCACTCTGGCAAAAGTTGAGTTTTTGTTAGCAGAACTCCTGCGCACACCTGATTTTGGATGGAGGCAAATACCTCCAAGCTAAAGCAGTTCCCCATGCAGTTATGACCACAAGCACTAATGACCACATTCAGCAAACACTGCACCCCATGAAGTACATGGCGATAAAAGACAGGCTTGCTTGATTTGCAATCATGCTCAACTCCCCGGGTACCCTTTGTTTTGAGCATGTGGTAACTGTAAATGAGTTTGGCCTTATTAGCAGACCCTTAATCAGGCCCACAGTGATAACTCCTTTAAGCAGTGCCTTCTCAATGCATCATGATGGAAGAGATAGCATGCATGTGATCTGTTTTTAGTATGATCAGATGTGTTTCATAAACTTGATTCCCCAGTTAGAATTAGAACACCAACAGAGACTTGCTTAAGGATTGCTGAACTCCGTAATTGCCGGTTCTTCTCTGCATCTCTTAACAGCGTTATACGGCACTCTGATTTTGCATATAGAGGTTCACGTTCAAGCTTAGTGGGAAGCAGCACTGAATGACAGCGGTCTGTTTGGTTTAAGTATGGAGCAAATCTTTGACATGGATACCCAAACAGTGCTAAAGTGCTAAGGCCATGGGCACCTACCTAATGCAATGCTAAGGATGTGACATTTTAACATTCTTAGCCAATTAATTAATTAATGATCAAACAGGATTGTAAAGCTTCTGCCAGTAGGGGCTTTAAGGAATAACACTCTCCTGATCTATTCGACGTTAACACCAATACAAGACAACTCACAAAAAGAGACTCCTAGAATGAATGTGGATTAAGCAATAGGAACATGATTTGTGCAATTTATATACTATGAGGAATCAAATTTCCAAGCTTCATTAAACACATGGAATTGATTGATGACGGACATTATATCAAATAGATGCCTGCAAATGTATGTTTTTAAACATGCATTTATTTAATATCTTTGAGATGACGTAAACCTTTTCCGAAGGTATGCAGAGTGTTGTGAAATACATGACAGCCCAATATGCAATACAATTAAATGCAATCTCAGAACAACGACTGTAGTACACAATACATCTTTAAGCAAAAACACACAAAGACAGGGAATGAGAGTGGAGCTCTCAGTATAGTCCACAACCTGATATCATCTCTGGCAATTCAGGCAACATTGCTAGAATGGAAGAAAGAGGACTCTAGGCAAAAAAAATCCAGGCAGGATCTTATCCTATTATTAAACATCTACTGGAATCCACTGATAACAAAGACCAAGCGATTCCTAAATAATGTGGAAAAATTCTAACAGACACAACAGAAATGTATGACATGGATCACATCTTGATATGCGGTGACTTAAATGCCTCCTGTCCTGCACTCGAGATGGAAACAACTCCTCATAACATGGGTAGTGCACAATCAATAGCGAGAGGTACAGCATGGGCAAAACTGATGGAATCCCGGGATCTGTACAACTTAAATTCCCTCGTATCAGCCAAATCCAAAATTCCAACATGGGAAAGTGCTGGCAGAAGAAGCACAATTGATTACATCTTTGCCTCAAAAGAGCTAATTCTCCTAACCAAAAGTTTCAAGGTAGTGAAGACCACGGCCAGTGATCACAATTTACTAACTGCAAAGTGGCCAGCAAAAAAAAAGACGCCAGTGATAATGCCGAAAAATCTGGAAATAAACCAACAAGGAAATCGATTGAAAATTACCACAGAAGGCATAGTCTGTATCATGGCAGCTTACAACGGACAAAAAAACCGAAACACTTCGAAAGAAAAACTGGATTACCGTCCTCTTTTGATCCCTTACCTACATCCACGACGCAATAGAACTTATGACAAAACTCACTTACATACTCATAACGAAGAACTGAGGATAAAGAAATCAAACCTAGGAAAGGCTACTCGGCTTGCACGAACAAATCCAACACAAATAAATATAGATTCGACAACCAAAAACAAAAGACTGTACAAATTGTGGATACAATCGATACGATGGAAACTATATCAAGTGGATGCAGAGAACATGCTAAGAGCAGTGTGCAAAAAAAACTCACCAGAGTTCTGGACAATCATAAAGCACAAAATCGCACCCACGAACATAAGAACCATAAACAGTGTCCCAGAAGAAAAATGGAGTGAGCACTACACTGACTTATACAAAGATCCTACCCCAGGGGAAACAACATCAACCACTCAAGACCACTCCAAATGGATAGTATGCTCAGCGGAGAATATTCTGATAAAGATCAAGAATCTGAACAACTCCCGTGCCCCAGGTCCAGATGGCATCTCCAACGCCCACTTGAAACAGGATGCAGAAATTTGGGCTCCACTAATATCAGAAATCTTCAGAAGATCGAGGATTTCGAGATCCATTCCTGATACGTGGAAGACAGCAAACATCGTCCCAATTTATAAGAAGCGCCTGAGGGACGACCCAAGAAATTATAGGCCGATCGCACTATTAGATGTTCTCGGCAAACTTTTCGGATCACTGCTGTTGGACGAACTCCAGATATGGCAGTAAGAGGCAAAAACAACGGACCCTTCCATTCAGCATCCTAAAATCAAAAGTGTTTGAGGGGCAACCATCAATATTCATTGCCTCAATTGATCTGGTCCAAGCTTTTGACCGCATAAATAGGGAAAAACTGTGGAGAAAACTGGAGAAACAAAAATGTCCACCATCCATTCTTGATCCAGTGAAAGCCCTATATAGCGAAACGTCCATCAAATTCTGGCTCAACGAAGCAGGCTTGATGTCTGAAAGCATAAAAACGTCCAGAGGTGTGAAATAAGGCTGTCCTCTGGCGCCGGCGCTGAATAAGGCCTATATGGCCGACATAGTAGATTCCGAAAACGACACTCGATCATTTCCTCCGCAAATAGGCGATTCAAAAGTGACAAGATTGCTGTATGCAGATGACATTCTACTAATAGATCAAACAGCAATTGGACTCCAGAGACAAATAGACAGTCTCACAGCCTATCTGAAGAAAAATGACCTGGAGCTTAATACATCAAAAATGAAAATTTTGGTCTTAGAAAAACCAATGAGACCGAACACAAGATCGCAATGGTTCTCAAATTCGAAGAAACTAGAAATAGTCAAAAGCTGTACTTACCTAGGGGTGAAACTCTCATCCAGTAAAACTGATAAAGTACATCTGTTTTCCAAAACAAAAACTTTAGCAGCACAAGCAGTGTCTTTGGATAGGAAATTCGGGAAATTCTCAATTCTTCGACTCATAAACTTTTATAGAGCAAAGGTCTGTCCAACTCTGACCTACGGAGCCGAAGCCATGCCACATCTGCCGAAGACACTGTGGGCTAAACTTGAAGGTATATTTTGGCGCAGAGTACTATGACTTCCAAACTCCACTCCCATTGCAATCATCCGACGCAAACTGAGTCTACAATCATTGGAATCTGTGGTCACAAGAAACAGCCTATTATTCCTTGGCAAAATCATAAGGAACCCACGACCAAAAATCCTGGACATCATACTTCAAGAGTTGAAGAGTGAAAAAAAACCAACGATAACAAGCTGGTACAGTAGACTCCTGGAACAAGCGGACAAAATCGGATGTTCAGAATGGGACATAGAACGGATCCCAGGAAAAATAAAGAAAACACTTAAAATACAAGATTGGATTGAGACTCTAGACAAAGCAGAAGAGCTCACAGTCTCCACACACCATACAACGGACACGCAAAAAATAGACAAAGTCAGAAACTATCTAACATTTTTTCCAGATAAACGACTGAGAACAACCTTTTTAAGAGCAAGGTTAAACTTATTGAAAACCAATGAGATTCTCTTTCGTAGAAAACAGTCAACTACCAAAAACTGTCGCTATTGTAAGAAGATGGAAACCGAAACACTACGCCATCTCCTCCTTCATTGCTCAGGAACGGAAAACCTGCGAACCATCTATCTCAATCCACACAGAGCTCGGCACCTAACCACAAATGAAGAAACTTGGTGGAATATGCTAATGTGGGGCAATTCCACATCTTTGACAGTGGCTACAGAGAATCTTTTGGAAAAACTGAAGCTGGAGGAAATTAATCTATAAAAGAAAATTTCATTGGTAGTCCGAGCAAACAGAAAACTGCACGATATCCACAATGGGAAACAGTGAAAAATGCAAGAAAATCTGGACAGAATTTGTAAAAATTGTTAATACAATTAAACACAATAATAAAAAAAGTAAATAAATAAGAACAATTAAAAGACTAGTTTAGGGAAGAGAAATATTTTCGAATCTTTGCAAAAGGCCACGAGAGATGGGGCCATTTATTAATGTACAGGGGCGCATTCCAAAAATTGCGATGTTATTCCGCTTTCTTGAAAAACAGCTCCATAAACGGTAGGGCCCTCCAAACGTACATTGTAATTGTATTCAAGCATGCTTGTTCTCTGAAATATATATTAGTCATTAGAAGTGTGGCCAACTAGAGAATCATTTGACAACCTCAACACACCCCGCCCTCCCAGAAACCACAGAAATTTATGATCTAAATGACAAAAACATGCTCCACATGCCGGGCTTAGTGGATGTCTGAGTTTGTGATATTTCAGATGGCAAGAAGGTCCAGTAAAAAAAAAAATGAATCATTGAAACTAGACTCCAGAAGAGAGGGTGGAGCTGAAGCTGTGATGGGGTCAGATCAGATTTCCTATGCAAGCAATTAGCAAAAATGACTTACAAATTCATGATCAATACATTCTTTATGAAAGCGATAGGACTGGTGGTTACCACACAACCTTTCGTGGATGCATCCTTAACCTACCTCTACAATCTCAGTCACTCAAAATATTCAGTTTATGAATGACTTTAATCCATGGATTAAGCAGAGGAAGAAGGATGTGACAGCGGCTTAACCTTGATGCTTGTGGTTGAAAAAATGTGTGAGCAGACCTACTCACAACAAAGGGAAACATTCATTCTAATCATTTGGCATGGCATTGTGGAAACCAGTTTGGTGTACACCCCCAAACATCGATGGGTTGTTAACATTTCCAGCTCCACCTCTACAATTTCAAATTGCCCATCACTGCGCTGCCTTATCCACACCAACAGAGCCATAATCAGGCCTTTAAAAAAATCACCAAAATGGACACTTGTGAAACAGATTGATAACTATTGTAAGGCTCAAAACCCAAAGATGGGAGGCTTGTCAATTTAGATTTTAACATCAATCCTACTTTATATGTTATGCTGCATGTGAAAAAGAACATGGTAATTTCATGAATCAACATTTCCTGAATATTGCATATCCAAAAGAGAGCCAACAGTAAATGCCCATGAAATAACTTCAAACTCTAATATGCTGGTCAAATTTTGATTCTGATTATACTTCAGAATAATAATGATAACAGGTTTTACTGAGTGATTAATGCCCGATTCCTCCTGCTTGTGTAATAATAGCTGCTATCATTTCCCAATTTAATGATGCTCAACATATGATTTGGTACAAGGAAACAATTGTATGTCTCAACGTCATGATCAACCAATCGAGCAAAATAAATGAATGGGGGCTTCTTCATGGGATGGAACCCTGATGTCTGATTTTACATTGGATGTTAGCGGATAACATGTATCCTCATATTTACAATTTCGCTTTGAGGCACGTGGTCTGGAAAATTCCCAACCCTATGTCACTTTAGAAATGGACCCTGTGCCAAGGAGGTCCACTTTTTACCAGCTTTGCAAAGATGTGACAGAGTGCCCTCAATGTCACCCAGCCAAACATCTCTGCAACATTTCTAATTGCAACGGCTACATGGCCTTTTATCGCTGCTATATTTTCCAGCATGGAGTCGAAAAAAGTTCCGACGACTCTTTATTATTCTCGAACAGCCTTGTGGCAAGAATGTGCGTGGCCTCTAGATTCCTAACCTGAACACGCAGCATATTGTATTCTAGCACTCTGAAATGTACCATGGTCTGAGCTGCATAGTCATTGTCAGTGAGCTGCTGCTGTGTTAGCTCCACTTCCAATCACCAGACACACCTGGCTTCAGCACTGCACAGGCTGCTTCTCATTAGACACTACTAATACTGGGGTGCATGTTATTGTCAGTGACCCTATCACTTCCCCCCTCTATTTGCAATGTGCTTCTTTCAACTGTGTTATCTGTGTGCACGATGGGCAAAGTCAGGGAAGTCAGCAGGCACACCATGCAAATAGAATTAGTTTAAGTTTTGTTGTGCATATTCCTTGGCGTGCAGCCTGTGCAATGCATATGCATGCATGCACATACTCACTCTTCGAGTATTCATATATGTGATGGGTTAGTTGGTTCATCCCCTTTTGTCTGGTAGAATTATTACATTTGATATTTGAAAGCATTACATTTGTACACATTGGAGAGGAAGATGATCCTCTGCTTTGCGCTTTTCCTAGATGACTAGGTTGAGACATTCAGGGAAAGGAGGACAGCCATCTCTGATAAGAATGTACAGCTATTGAATATGTTTGTATTGGGTAAGTAGTTGGTTAAGTTAGACTTCTTGGTTCAGTTTGAGAGATGGAATGCACTCTCACAGTGGACATTGGTTGGATGAATAATTGTCCTTTTTATTTGATGGTCGAATGGGGCCACAAGTGTCTAATTTTGGATTTGGTCAGGTAAAATTTGAAATGGTATTTCACTAAGGGACAGTGGGGGTCATTACGAGCTAATAGCACCATGGCTCGTGGTGTCGGAATGGGGACTTACCGGGACATTCTGACCGTTGCAGACCCGGTAAGTCCCCATTCCGAAAACCATTCTCCATTCCCATTCGAGTCCCCATAGGGATCAATGGGAATGGGGAAGGAGCTAATAACGGGCCTGCAAATAGTGGGCCTGTTATTAGCTCCCTGGTACCTTAACGGGTCCCAGTAAGGGTGGCCGGTAAAACCAGCCGGCCATAGTGGGACCCGCTAAGGGACCTCGGAATGCAGCGGTAGGGGGTTAACGGCACCGGCATCCTTACCGGTACCGTTAACCCCTTACTGCGGCACTCAGAATGAGGCCCAGTCTCTGTTTGTGCTAGGTAGCCAGACTCCATTCGACAGTCTGCAGTGGAGATGCAGCAGTGAATTCCTTCAGTTTGCTTTGGTAACCTGTACTCTACAGTGTCCCACTATGAAGTGGGTTCTCAGCAAGCAGTGTCTACAGTTTGCAATGGAAACTTTGAATTAACACACTAGTATTCTACGGGTCCTCTTCATGCAATCTCTGAATTTTGCTCTGTGAACTTGTATGCAGTTGGTTTTCAGCAAATTCGTTCTTCAATTATGTTTTCAGTTTGGGCTCAATGGCCCAGAACACAGCATGTTCTGACCAATATGGTTCTTCAGTTTGTTCAGAGAAATTTGAGTCAGTAAACCAGCAAACAGTGGGTGATCAGGGTGTAGTTTCTTCAGCTCTCACTGGGATTCTGGATTCACTTTTGTACAGACGCGTTATAAATGCCATATCATATAATTCCACATCTGAGCATGCAGCGAATGCTTGTAAAGGACTTTCTTCCGTTTTCTGTGGGAACTTTCACTCAGAATCCTAGTAAGCAGCAGATGGTCACCCTTCAATGAAAGAGGGAATGAATATCTGCTTTCATATGTGTATTCACCCTTAATATAGGGTACCTTTTGTATATAAAGGAATTCAAATGTCACCTTCATAGAATGTAAAAGGTGCAACACAGTGTTCCTAGTGGGTCTAGTTCAACTACCACACTAGGGTAGGCTCTTAAAAAAACACATCAAAGTATCTGTCCTGTCCATCCTTTCTTCCTTTGCCTCCTCTTTCTCCTCCTCTACCACTCCTGGCCCATCTGAGGTCATCTCTCCTCCTTTCTCCTCCTTTCCCCTGTTCACCCCTAACCATGTTTCAAGACAAGCCCAATCTATGAAAGTCTCATCAAAGCAGGTTCTCCCCTGCTCATCCAGAACTATCAAGGACCACGTTGACACCCTTGCTCCAAACTTGGCCGATTTTTGCAAAAACTCCTTAGCCACTGGAACTTTCCCCTCCCACTTACGCACCATCTTGTGCACCCCCTTCTAAAGAAGCGCTTAGCTGATCCTTCCTCTGCAGCTAACTATTAACCAGTCTTTATCACTCTTTTCCTGGGCAAACTCTTGGACAAGCTGGCCACTTCCCATCTTAATCTACATACTGAATCTCTTGGTTGCCTCCATGACCAGCATTCAGAGCTGCCAGGATCACGGAAACTGCTCTCCTGAACACAAGTGAAGACTTGCTCTGCAATCTTGACTCTAATCCTCCTTCTGTCATCATTCTCCTTGATCTATCCTCTGGTCTTGACATGGTCAACTAAGCCATCCTGCAGAATCATCTGCAGGACAACTCTGCTATTACTGATCAGTCCCTGGCCTGGTTGACCTCCTTCCTCACTGACCAACCCTCTCAGGTCCAACTGGGGTCTTTCCTCTCTTCTAACTCTGTCTCTTCTTGCGGTGTTCCCCAGGGGTCTAACCTCTCTCCCAGTCTCTTCAAACACTAACTTGCACCTTTGCCCACCACATCGCTACTTGCTGCTCTAATTTTCAATGTAATGCAGATGACACTCAACTCTCTTTCAGGCTCCCGTCTGCCACCTCTGCTTCTTCTCTCACACAAGACTGTCTGGCCACAATTCAGGAATAGTGTGTCACTAATGATCTCTGCCCTAATGCCATTAAGACTGAGATCCTCCTCATTGGGACACCCACTCCCTCCTTTCCTTTCTCTCTGGCTGCCCACTCTGGGTCCTCTTCCTTCTCCTTCCTGTGAGGCTAAAAATCTTGCTGTCATCTTCAACTCCACCTTCACCTTCTCTCCTCACATCTCTGATGTCTCTAAGAAGTCAAACTATCAGCTGCACTTCCTCAGAGGTATTCTTCCTTTCCTCACTTTCCCCCACAAGCTCACTGTCTCCAGAGCTCTGGTCCTCTCTAGGCTGGACTATTTCAACAACCTCTTTCTAAATTTTTGAGCCTCTACCCTTTGACCTTTACAACTTATCCAAAACAGGACTGCAAGACTTGTCTTGGTCTCAAGCCCAGGGATCATATCCCTCCAGCTCTGAAATCTCTTCACTTGCTCCCCGTGGCTGCAAGGATCAACTTCAAGACCATCTACATTGGCCACAAGGCTTTCTGGGGCCTGGCACCTCTCTATCTCCAACTATCTCTTCCAAAACATCTTCCTGCTCAAGCTCTCTGCTCATCCATCTCCAACTCTTGAGGGTCAGGCGCTTCTCCAAGCAGAGAGTTGGGGCAGATCTATCTCCTCGGCTGGGGCCTCCCCCTGGAACAGCCTCCTTGCCTCTCTCAAACTTAAGCAGAACCACCTCTGGTTCCGGAAGAAATTCATGACCTTCCTTTTTGCTTCTGCTTTCTCTCTTCTTATACACTGCTGATGCACCTGACTGATGGGGGCACTTGGTGAGGGCCTTGGGGGGCAAGGAAGCATTTTTTCTATCTGTTTTTATGATATCATGAACTACAGATAACTGTGGCTATCTCTAGTGCATATATAAAAGGACCACAGATAGCCGAGGTTATCTGTAGTTCGTAACTGCGGCTATAACAAAAAGTTTCAAAAAAAATACATTTTGACAGGTACAGTGATGTTGGAGGTGAAAAATCACTGGCCATGGCCAGTGACACAATAGGTGTTGGGGACTCCCATCCAGGAAGTAACTGGCACTAAACCTGCTTAGTTTCAAAACAAGTAAGTGACTGGTATCCTCATGCCATGTTGTCTAACAAATTACTATCAAATGAGCACCATTTAAAAGATCACTTAGAGCAAAGTGGCCTGAGGGGACAGGCACCTTCCTTGCTTTGAAGCTAAGCATGGTCGGTCGTGGAGACAGTCCACATCCACAGTTCCAGATGCCATTTGTTTTCTTAGTTTTAAATATCTCATAACACACTAAGAAAACACACGGAATCCACATTATTTTTTTTAAATGTGCTAATATCAGTCCTTGAAAGTATTGCACTTAGAGACCATTCTTTTGGCTTTTCCTGATTTGCATTCTGGTATTTGTATTTCCCAGTCAAGATTTGGGGAATAATCTCACAATTGTACACTTTTTGCTTAACATAGTTTAATAATGATGTATTTATTTGAGTAACAGTTTGGTATGTGTACCTTTGGCAGTTAAGTTATGAGTATTTGCCAAGGATGGGGCACGAGAGGTTGCAATGCTGGCCACTGGTGCAGCTAATTTCCCCTGATTGTGGCTGCCTTTCAGGGCACAAGTAAATGACACATGTGGGTGGAACAGTGTAACCTTCTGTTAGAGGGTGGAACCAACCCCTTTGGTTTTTTGAGTTTTCCAAGCTTGCTCAAGTACTTGGGTACTAGGATTTCACTCAGGTTGTCATGTTCCCAGGGCAGACACTTACCCACAAGGAGATAAGCACTTGTTTCATATTTAGATTTTTTTTCTCCATGAAAATGTCAATATATATTGCTGGGTTTAAAAGGTGAGCTCCTTTTATACTTTGCCAGCATGTTTATTGGGCACTTTCCTCTAAGTGTGTAGTAAGTCTTGAATTGTTAGCTATGTATTAGATGTTTCACATTACTCAAAACTCTGATAAGGTAATATTCATTATTTTACTATCCAAAATTACCAGATTAAAAATATTGTACTTCAATGGTGTATGCTGCAGCCATTGTCTATGTGTATGTATCGTTAGGTTCCTGTATTAACAACAACACTCCAAGATAATGTTTTGCTTAGATGAATACATTCTTTAATACATTAAGTAGTTCATGAGAGGCTTCCCGATCACCATGATATCTTGTTACCAACATTATAGACACAACTCCTTGTAGGGACTTTTCAACAAAATTTATTTCATACATGATATCATCAGTGATGTCATCAATGGCATTTGTGATGTCATCTTTGATGTCATGGGTTTTAGTCTTAGCAGTGTGCGCTGGTGGCGTGAGTTATTTTTACTTTGCTTACTATAACTGGTGAATCTCGGGGGGGGGGTTTGGTTTTACGTAGAACCATAACATCCCTTTCACAAAGTTTTTTCACTAAATTTAATAGGCATTTAGTAGTGCAACTGACCCATAACGTCCCTTTAACAAAGTTATTTTTCTGAGAGTCTTATAGGTTTTTATAAGTGAAAATGTTTCATGATGCTACATCACTGTATTTAAGATATTAATAATTCCACTTTTAACATATATGAAAGATCTACAAACCTCTTTTAACAAACATATTTTTAGCAACACATACTGATGTGTGTTGTTATCAACAGCACATGCTGGGGATGCAAGTCATGCTTTAATTGCGTAGAGCCATAGGCTTGACCATGATCCCAGCCCCACCTAACCACCCCCGTTATCCACTGCACCTACCCTGTATCCTTGTTCAGGGCCTCATCACAAGTTTGGCAGTAACCCTTAAATCTGGCGGTAGAGCTGTTACCGTCGGATTTAAGGGTCTGCCAAATCATTGCTTCGGCTGATTTTCCCCCAGCTCTTAGCTGGGGTGAAATCCGCCGAAATTTCACGCTCTTACCGCCGGCGGGAAATCCGCTGGTGGTAAGAATGCGAAATTTCACCATTGAGCCCAATGGGGAATGGGGCATTCCCGAATGGGCTCAATGGCGAATGGGGATTTCCCTGTAACGCTCACCTGATTCCCACGGAGGCGCTGGTCTTGGCAGGAAGGTGTCTGCGACTCGAAAAGTGATGTGCAGGACTCGATTGGCTTCTGGGGTCGAACCTCTTCTCACTGTGTGTCGAACTCGAAGGGTGAGGTTTCTGCAGGTGAAAGAATATGGGGGTTAAGGGTCTGGGTTGTTGAATGTCCCTCTCTCTCTCCCTCTCTTCCTAGCTTCTCCGTAGAGCCCCCAGGTCAACGTGCTCACCTTAGATAGGTGAATGCTGGACTCTCCATCTGCGTCTGGTGCAGGGTGCCGTTGCCAGTTCCTTCACTGGTGAAACATAGGCCTCTTGAACTCAGAGGATTGTTACCGTCGTTAACTGCACGAGCGGTGAGTTTCCGTACACCTTTTTAGTCTTTATAGTCTTTAGGTGCGTGGCACGTTAATATTGAACAGGACTCTGTATAATGCTTTTCCCTTTTTGTCTTGCAGGACTCTGGAGATGGAAGATGGAGTGAAACGCCTGGAAATGAGTAAGTAAATGCAAGCGCTCAAACTGTCTTTTTCCCTTGCTGCTTAGTTCGTGCTGAAGAGACGCCGGAGTACTTGCAGGCGTTCTATTGTGACGAGCGCGATGGGCGTAAGTAAATACCTGTCTAATGTCTCTTCGTTTGTTTTCACAGGCGGCGATGCAGCGTGAAGAAATCCGGTATTCGCGGAGTGCCGGTAAGTAATAACAATGCTTTCGTCTTCACAGGCGGAGGTGCAGCGTGAAGAAATCCGGAATTCGCGGAGTGCCGGTAAGTAATAACAATGCTTTTGTCTTCACAGGCGGAGGTGCAGCGTGAAGAAATGGCCGCAGCCGATGGATCAGGTGAGTAAGCACTGCGTGTAAAGGTTGCCTTGCTAACCTGTTGTTTCTTGTCTTTGCAGGTGCTGTTGTTGACTGGATACAGGAATGGTAAGTATAATTCTTGCAGGTTCAGGATCGAAAGAAGAAAGGCTGGAACAGACTCGGTGAGCGTTCTGCTGCAGATGAAGAATAACGCGAAGCACGTTTCATCTATCGGGTGTGGTTTAAATAGCCTTGGAGTCATGAGGCGTCTTCCTCCACGGCCCCGCCTAGGTAAGAAAAGAGTTCCAGTTCCAGAAGAGTTCCAGTGCTGTATCCAGGGAGTGGAGCTTGCCCCACCCAGGTAAGAAAGTAGTTCCTGTTCACAGAGGACTTCTAAGTGGCTGGTAAGTAAGCAGCATGGTCTGCTGCAGGTAAGTCCACCCAAGCATCTTCATACATAATATGAGCCCGGCGCTTCCAGTGCCGGGACCGATGACTTTGATGAGCCTGGTGCCACCGACGCCAGGACAAGGTCCAAAAGGTCCCAGTGGGGACCGGCTGGTGCCTAAGATGATGGTTAGGGGCCTGCTTCCAAGGATGTTGGGCTGTTCCTGACTCCTTGGAAGCAGTGATCATGACATTCCCATTCCACCAAACCTGTGATCCGGCGCTAATATCGCCGGTGGGTTTGGCGGTAGGGCAGATAACGCCAGCGCTATTAGCGCCAGCGTTACCGCCCAACTCGTGATGAGGCCCTCAGTGTCCACTCTGCCCTCATAATGTGGCGAATGGGCCAGTGCTCATGGCTTGCAGACATGGCCAGTTTCCACAATCCATGGGGCATGGGCTTCGGCCATGCCACATTCCTCAATAGGGAAATCAGAGGAGACATTTGTCCGTGGCCCACTGCCCAGGCAACAAAGTTATATCACTGTTTTGTGTAATTACTTTTTGGCATTTTCAAAAAATGAAAACACAGGACAGATTTTCAAAAGCATGCTTTTAGGTCCTTGATGATGCTCCTCATGCAAGTTTGCTGCAATCCCAAACAGCACTTTGGGCTGCAGTCGCAAGCAGAATTTATTTCTCCCATTTAAACCTAGTGCTTTGGACAGGCCACGTGCCCCAATAAGTAAATCAGTGTAAGCATTTGTCCTTGCCGTGGGCCAGACCCACTGTCCATGCACAAAATTTCTATCATGACAATTTGTGTACTTACATTTGGACACTTTGGAAAAATAAAACACAAGACAGATATGCAAAAGCATGCTTTCAGGTCTTTGCTGGTGCTCCTCACACAGCTTTGTTGTAATCCAATGTAGCACTTCAGGTTTTAGCCACGGGCAGAACATTTTTCCCCATTAAAACCTAGGACTTCAGCCATGCTGCATTCCCCAATAAGCAAATCAGAGTACACATTTGTCCTTGGTCATGGCCAAGCCCATTGCCCACGTACCAAAGTTATGTCATAATTGTTTGTACTTACATTTTGACACTTTAGAAAAAATAAAACACAGGACAGATTTGCAAAACCATGCTTTGAGGTCCTTGTTAATGCTCCTCGCAAATGTTTGCTGCAATCCAGTCCAGCACTTTGGACTGTAGCAACAAGCATGATTATTTTTCCCATTCTAATTTCAAGAATCTTTACCACATAGCTTGCCATGCCCAATTTAACCCCATTGCAGGTCCCTCGTGGTCAGGGCCAGCAGCCAAATCGTCATGTTCATGTTCATGACCTATGGCCATGACCCGGACAATCTGGCAAATGCCCATGGCCAGAGGTGATTCCTCAGTCACCAAAGGTATATCACTATTTTCTGTACCTACACTATGACACTTTTCAAAAATTAAAACACGGACATATTTACAAAACCATGCTTTCAGGTCCTTGCCAATGCTCCTTGCACATGTTTGCTGCAAATCTGTCATAAACATTAGCTCCCACTTGACAAAATACATTCAGACTTTGCAAAAACATTCAAGGCTGGGTCTATAATCTTTCTTAAAACATTTGTGTACAGTCGTCAAACTACAACAAAGTTAAAAGCCATGTAAAAATGTTGCAATCCCCTCTCTAATTTTGCCCCCTCTTAATAAAATACCACCTAACTTTGCAAAAACATTCAAATCTGGGTCTACAGTCCTTTTGCAAACTTTTGTGCAGATTTGTTAAATGGCACCAAATGTATAAATCTTTCCAATATTTTGGGAACCTCCTCTAATTTTGCTCCCTCTTGGAAAAAGAGCACCAAACTTTGCACCAAAAGTATATGGCCTGCTCAGATTGATTTTGTGAAGTTCGGTGAGGTTTCATCCAGGGGGGGCAAACTTGTAGGATGGGACCCAAAATGTGTGGTTTGCCTCACAGTCGAAATAGAAACAACATTGTGTTCATGCCTAAACCCCAAACCGATTTTCAAATTAGCTTTTTTTGTTAACTCAACATTAACCATACAGACACACTACCATTGTATAAATATGTGTTCTCCAATAGAAACACAATTGGCTTTTTCAAATTACCAATATCTATAAGCCTTTGCCAAATGTTCTCATCTTTTTTGGCAACACCATTTACTAAACAAACAAAAAACTACAATGTCACACTTCACTCCTAGAATGTTTATTTCCTAATACACAGCTTCCAACAATTATTCCCACCCATTTTCTACATATACAGCAATACCACTGTATTGTTCGCTCATAACAACTTTAATTACCTTAATAACGATTTAGGCCATGACAAATGTTGGGGTCACTGACCAGGACCAAATGGCACAGCTAGGGGCTAGTTAGTGTTCAAAAACACCAATTTGCATGATTAAAAGCCATGCCTAGTGGCCCATCACTGTTTTAAAATATACAATTGGCAATGTTGAAAGATGTAGTCAACATCCATAGCTAAATATCATAGCTTGTGCCCATTAATATGTTAGAATATACAGTCAGCACACCAAAGGTTGTAGCCATTGGCTAGTATTGTGTTCAAAACCATGGTTAGTGGCTGGCTAGTGTACAAAATACACAGTGACCACGGTCAAAGGCCTTCGCTTATTGCATTTTATTATCTCAAAACAGTGAACATGACCAAAACATGTGCAAACTGCTCAAGGTTGAAGGTCATGCTAATGACCAATTTATATGCTAGAATATATAGGGCCTCATTACACGGAAGGCGGTGAGCCATGGCGCTATTAGCGCCATGGCTCATGCCGGTAAAATACCGGCACCGCCTTGGCGGAAAGGGGATTTACCGCCCCATTCCAAGGTTGGAGGGGCGGTAAATCCCCCTTCCGCCATTGCCCTTCCCCATTCCCATTTCTGCCCCATAGGGCTCTATGGGAATGGGGAAGGCGCTAATTACGGCACCGCAATTTTGCGGTGCCGTAATTAGCTCCAAGGTCCCTTAACGGGTTGGTTTTTAACGCCTGCAAAAAGCAGGCGTTAAAGCACCAACCCGCTAAGGGACCTCGTAGTAAGGCGGCAATGGTTAACGGTCACCGTTACCATTAACGGTGGCCGTTAACCATTACCGCCTTCCGTGTAATGAGGCCCATAGTGGGCACAGCCAAAGACTGTAGCAACTGGCCAGTACTGTGCTTAAGTCCATGGCTAGTACCTGATCGCTGTATACAATATACAATGAACACGGTTAAAAGCTGTATCCACTGGTGACGGCCAAAATCTATGGTTGGTAGCCTCTTAGTGTTTTAAAATATTAATTGCAATTGAAAGCGACCTGGTCCCAACACGGTACCAAATAAGCCAAATAAAGGACACACCGCAGTACAGAATGAGACCCGGAGATTGATTGCAAGTTGAACAAAGTTTATATAAAGAAAAACAGGTGAGGATGTGTGGGCTCTAGAATTGAACACTTCTGTGCTGAGCTCTGTGTTTAATTTGCTGTTCTTAATGGTACTGTGCAAGGTCACAGGTTGGAAGAGGTTAACCCAGTGCCTCTTGTAGAGAAATTGCAGAAAGTCCTGGCTACCTTGCAGCGGATGGTTTGTTTTGAACCCTGTAAATAAAAAGATTCTCACGCTGATTGCTGTGTCTCAAAATGTGTTTCTTTTATTGTCTGTAGTGTAGACACATAGTCTAAAAAGGCATTGAAAAATCAGTGTGTTTCCTATTTTAAACTGTTGTATATCTAATCTTCCAATAAACCATCCCAAAATTTGACAACCTTGAAATTGTGTACCAAAATAGCATTGTTTAACACATACTGTGCCTGCATTTATTCAGGCAATTTGCACCAAAAAATCCAACGCATCCATTTTTTACATAACCACAGTTTACACAACTAATACAATTCTTATATTCTTTATAAACATATATTTAAAAATAAAACCAATCAAACATATTTTTCATGACATTAAACACTAGGTTTCACAAAACATCAAACAAATAAACACAAGGGGCCTCATGACAAGTATGCCGGGCTGGAAATAGCGGTGTCATTATTTCCGTACCGACACCCTTTACCGGACCGTGTAGTCAGAGTCATGATGCCAATGTTACCGGCATAGCCACGGACCCGCCGTGCCTGGCAACAGCATTGCCTGGCAACAGCATTGCCAGTATTAGCGTTGACATGCAGCAGCTGTGGCAGTGATACCGGCATGGCATAAGTAAGTCCACATTAAGAGGTGCACGGACACGCAACCAACGGCATGTACATGCCGGTAAGAATGGGTACAATGATGCCAGAAACACTGCCTTCACGGACCAGGCATTGAGAGGATTCTGGTGTGTAGAAACCTGCCACAGGTGCTCATAATCATCACAGGTGGAGCCAATGGTCTGTGGCACAGCACATTGACCACTCCCACACCTCACACCCCTACAGTGCTACCATTAGCACTAGCAGTACTGGAGCTGGAGAATGCCTGCAGAGCTACTCATTGAGGAGGTAGTAAGGTGGAGGACACGGCAGAGGTGCATGAGGAGAAGGAGGGCCATAATGGCCCCGCAGATACCCAATGTGCAGCCAGTTGTACCACACAGGCAGCCACCAATCCCTCGCCTAAGGGCCACCCCATTCAATCTCACCCCTGCTCAGATCCACACCCTGTACCGGCTGGACAGGGACACCATCATGACTATAGTGGACCTGATACATGATGACCTGGTGAGCCTAATAAATATTTGGACAGCCATCCCCCCTTGCTGAGGGTAGTGTCTGTGCTACACTTTCTTGCCACAGGCACTTATCAGCAAACAGTGGGGCAGCTGCATGGAATCTCCCAACCCTGTTTCTCCTGTGTGCTCTCCCAGGTGCTAGATGCACTCCTGTCCCACCTACGCGATGACATCAGCTTACCACAGACTAGCGAGAGAGTGAATGCAACAAAAATAGCATTCCATGCACTTGCAGGTATGCCTAGTGTAATAGGTGCGGTCGACTAAACACATGTGGAGCTAGTTGTCCAGCATTCTGTGGAGATTCCCTGGCTCCACACATGACTCCATAGTGCTGTGCAACTCCACGCTGCCCCGCTACATGGCAAGACACGCTGGACATCGTACCTGACTGCTGGGTGAGTCAAACCACTAGGCCCTGGGGAGTGTTGCATTGGGGGAGGTGCAGTTAACAGCATAGGCAACCTGGCTGCTGGGTGAGTCTAACCATACGACCATGAGGAGTGTTGAATTGGACAGGGAGGGGGGGCAGTTAGCAGCATAGGTGTATTTGGGCCTGCAGAAAACTCAAACCACATGTACCAGAATGCACCACACATTAGTGACAATGAATGACATTCAAAAACACTGTAAAGTAAATACACAAGTCATGATGGTCAGCCAGAGATAATACTATCTGCCACACTGAAAGGAATTGTGACTGCACACACATTTCACAGGTACACTGCTGGTCAGTACGCCTGTCACGTCTCCTTAAGGGACACCCTCAAGTAGAATACGTTTAGTACAAATTTGCTAAATGCAACAACCTTTAACTACCACCAATACATGATTGAGACTTGGCGGCCTCATCCAATTAAGCTTCAAACATCTATGCAAACACCCACCCAGCCGTAATGTTATTATGTAACCCTTTCCCCTCACACATACTACCAATCGATATGTGACCTCGTCACATGTGTTACGTTGTAGATGGATGTGTAGATATCCTGTAGATGTAAACTGCATAGCACAAATACCACTAAATAACACATTTAAATCCTGTGAATGTCTAAAGTCCCACTGCATAGACACAGTCCACTTTCATTGGTAACACATTAATGACATTTACATCCATTGGTGTCAGTTGTACGGGATTAGTCGGAGACAGTGAATGGTAAATGTGACAGAAACTGCACAAAACTCACTCCCCATATGCATCTCACTTAGGTAAGAAATATCCTATGCCATGTAAAGTAATAATTCCCTGTGTATGGTATTCTTCTCAAATGAACACTGTACAGCCTGTGCCAACATGGAATGAGCACACAAATAGCATGTAGCTTTTCCCTTGCTCCTGTGCAGGTGATGCCTGGAATCCCCTGATGGCATCACTCACTGCACCATCAAGCCAACGTTTGGCCTGTTGAAGGTTAGGTTCCGCTGCCTCAGCAGATCTGGGGGAGCCCTCATTTACAGCCCAGAGAAGGTGGGCAGAATTGTGCTTGTATGTGCCATGTTGCACAACATGTGCATCCGGCGCAACATCCCTCTGCCCCTGACATGGACATGCTGCCACCAGAGGCTGAGGATGAGGATGATGAAGATGGGGATAATGCACATCACCACGATGGCAATGATGGGTGTGCCACATTGCAAGAATTATTTCAACGACTTTTGATGAACTATTACAGACACGCCACTGGACATGGATCACACTGGGCACTGGACATGTATCACACTGGGTACTGGACATGGATCACACTGGGCACTGTACATGAATAAATGCACTCACACTGCAATGTCCAGTCATGTTTCTTTGAAACAGCAGGTGTATTGTGACATGAATAACCATGTACAAATGGATTGGCATTGCCTACTACTACAATCCCATACTGCTGACCTTACACCCTCTCCCCAGCTATCCCAACATCCGCTCCCCAAATATCCCAACACCCGCTCCCCAAATATCCCAACACCCGCTCCCCAAATATCCCAACACCCGCTCCCCAAATATCCGCTTTATCTCCTGCAGCAGCTAGCTGGGTCCTCTCCTGTCGGTCAGAGCAAACAGCTAAGGTTTACTGGGACAATGCCATTGCAGAGCTTTTTGTGCTTTCGTGTGGGGTTCCTGAGGGCTTGTGTATTTCCCCCACGCTGTTTAATATCTTCAACCTGCCCCTATTTGAACTTCTGGAGTCCAGGCAGACGACACTCAGTGCCTCATCCCCTGACAGGTAAGCATGCAACTGACACCCTTACAATAAACAACGCCTATAACCTCACACACAGGTGGATGTTGTGCAATGGCTTGGCCCTCAACAACTCAAAGACTGAAATCATGATTGTTGGCACTTCTTATAAGCTTCATCACTTGGATCCAGCTTTTTAAGCCATTAAAGTAGCTGAATGCTCTCTTAAAACTCTCCCGAAGGTTAAAACTCTAGGAGTCATTTTTGACCAAGAATTGAGCATGAAAGCTCAAGTTAGCCACCTTGTGTCCTGTTCCTCATAATATATCAAACTTCTTGTGTTTCATTGTTATGTGTTATTGGTATTTTTGAACACCATCCGACCACTAGCTACTGTCTTCGGTGCTGGCTAGTGACCCCAGTCTTTGTCACAGCCAAATCCACTGCCTAAATTGTTATTAAGGTAATCAAGGTTTTCATGAGCTAACTTATAAATGATGTTATGTCTAATTCCATTATTGATGTAATCAGCTATACAATGTAATAATTGTTGTCAACAGTGATGGCATCAGTAATGTGATTTGTAATTTCATCAGTGTTCTCATACAACATGTAAATAGTGATGCCATATCGGATGTGATCTGTGATGTCATTATTGTGGTCACAGGATGAGCAACCGGGGGGCGCAAAGTTAACGTGGCTTTAGATGAGTTTGTCATGTTTTGTTGCAGTAAGTTCTTACCTTAACATCCCAGCAACTAACGTTTTCTTCCTTGAATATATATATAGATATTATGTTCTTGAAAACATTTTGAAATACATTGGGCCTCATTACGACCCTGGCGCTAATGGGTTAATGGCGCCGTAAAAGGCTGCAGCGCCGTTAATCCATAAGTGCCTGATTACGAGGTTGCTTTGCGGGACCCGACCTTAACGGCTGGTCTACACCAGCCGTTAAAGTAGGGACCCGCAAAGAGACCTTGGTGCTAAGTACGGTACCGCAATTTGTGGTGCCGTACTTAGCGCCTTCCCCATTCCCATTGAGCCCTATGGGGCAAAAATGGGAATGGGGAAGGGCAATGGAGGAAGGGGGAATTACCGCCCCGCCAACCTTGTAATGGGGTGGTAATTCCCCCTTTCTCCATGGCGGAGTCGGTAAGTTACCGGCATGGACCATGGTGCTATTATCACCATGGTTTTCCGCCTGGGTCGTAATGAGGCCCATTGAGGTATTTCTCCTTTGATTGGAAAGCTTTAACTAAGTGTTTAAATTAATGATGTACATACTGATTTTGATTAAGTCCAAATTATTTTCAGAAAATTCTGGATTTGTTCTAGGTACCCAAATACCTGTTATGGTGGATGTGTGAGTTTCAAGGACAGTGAAGAGAGTTTCAACCCAGGCCACTGAACCCTGTTGCCTGGATAATGAGAGCAGGAAACGTCTTGACAAAGAACAGAAGTTTTGACATTGCCTATTGTGAGAATAAAGAAAATGCTGATGCCAGCACCACCGTAAAGACGCCTGAGCGTCTGCCCTCCAGAAGGGAATTGGCAGAAGAGGAACTAAGCCATAAAATCTGAGGAAGAAGTATCGAATATGTTCAGTTACAAGGAGAATATCATGATGAGATGTGAACCAATAGACTCAGACCTGGCAGACTACGTAACCAATCTCAAAAGGGAAGCCTGCAGACCTCCGATCACCTTTCATTAAGTGGAGAGTGACCAATGATGAGAACAGAGAATCATTGGAAGGTGTAAAGCCGCACAGCATGCTTTGAAGTGGGGTGCCTGAAGAACCACGGGTGCAAACTATCTGAGTAAGTCATTCCTGTATGAGAACAACCTGATGGGTAACTCGAACTAGCATTGGCAGGGTCAGCTTAGAAGAACATACTTGGAATATTGATGTACTCGAAATGCTGCACCTTAGGAAACTGAGTCTCAAGTACCACAGCAAACTAAGAAAGCTGGTATCTAATACAATTCAGTCTATTGGGAAATGCAGACCCCACTGTCAAAGAAAATTAACATTAAGCTTGCCTAATGAAAATGTGAATGTTGAGAAAATGAATCACAAGTCTCATCACAAACAGAAACACGGTCTAATGAAGCGGTGCATAAGGAAACCTGTGTCACAAGTCCCAAAGGAGGCTAAGAACCTCTCCCCCGTCCCGAAACAGTGAATATGGACAAACTGAACTATAACAACATTAACAAACTACTGTAATGCACATAACAAACTCAAGGTCACCTTTCTCCAGGAACGGTCGTGTGTTACCAGTGATTGTGTGGCATTTGGACGATCATGCATATTCGTTCTTTTTTTCCTACTAACAAGTTTACTAAAGAACCATATAACTTCCACTTTGAAATACATGCATTCTGAATTAAAGATTGTTTGCAGGCTGATTTGTAAAAGAAGTTGTGGAAATCTGCTTCTGTACAAAACAATGATGTAAGAGTGTAACTAATGTCCTACCATGTACAGCCAAAGGGACTGTAATAGGCATTTCACCATTGTAATGTCCTCCACATTTCCCTCTCTATAAATAGTCCCAGGTTTTAGGCTAGCAATTAAACAGGCACTCGGCATGTTGGAGCAGTGTGCTTCGGCCCCACATTGCCAAGCACTTCCACGTTTCCTTTCAGGTTTGACTAAACATGGTGCTATTTGAGCCGGCAAAGAACTTGTTTTTCATTATTTCCTCTACCGCTTGGCCAAGCTAAGCCCCAATGGATATGTTAGGAATATTGCTGCCAGAACTGTTTCTAGGAAGAATGAAACGCTCACACCATATTAAATGTGTATCAGCCCGATGTTTTTTAAAGAAAGACATGCTGCTCCATATCAAGATATTGCAAACATTGCGCACAGCAAACCTACAATAAAGGGTCATTTGAAGTAATTGGAGCCATGTATTGGGGAACCAAAATTGGAAGTGTGCCATTCATTTTCTCAGAGCCCATAAAGCTATACATTTATTTAAACACTAACTTTGAAGCTTGCTCATAAATACAAACTTTTGAACTTTAAAATTCTAGACCAATTTTTTGTAGTGCAGGGTTTGGAACATGCCACAAAGAAAGGCAATCGTTTAAAGTGATCTTCCAGCTGAAGTGACCTTTTTTAATTAAGTAGCAGAAAACACATCCTTACCTTTAGCGTGGATTAGCTACGGCTGTGACCATCGCTTCTATACTTGAGCAGATGACACTGAGGTTCAGCTTCAATTTGAGCAGGATATGGGATTCGACACATGTCAGTCACTTCCAGACGTGTAAGATTGGCAGTTGTGGATGTCCTATAGTTGGCTTATATGAAACTCCACCAAAACAGAGGTCATGATTTGAGGCAATATGCAGGCATTGGGGCCCCATCGACGGCCATATACATGTAGCCTTCAACTTCATCTATATGGTCCGTCACTAATCTGTATTTCTATTTTTTGTTTGTTTTTGCAAGGACCTTTTTTTTCTCTGGGGTGAATTTGTAAACCAGCAGCTGTTCCTTCGCTCTGAAGAACCTGCTTAAGCATCTTTTCTTCACTCACATGTCAGTGCTGGTGGCCTGTCACTTCCCACTTGCCTAGTGACTATGACAGCTCTCTCTCGTGGAATAGCAGACTGCTTTTTTGGGAATTCCTCATCTCACTCAAAGCCTAGCAGCTATCAGGTTCTTCAAGGACAAGCACATTTGTTATATAATTCCACTATACTAAACCTTTGCTAGCTGTCTAAAATTAAGGGAATTACACTGCAGACATTCTGTATCGTCCACATGTGTTTTTATGGCTACATCACTCAATCACTCCCTTCGAAACTCACGCCCAATGCATTGGTTATTCATCTAGGCAGTCCATCTTACTATGCTTACGTTTTGGCCGACTGCCATTTGTGGGAGTGCCATATGCGCACGTGACCCCAAACTCTGAAAAAAGAACACTATCTTCACTCCATTCTGCGTCAATTGTAAGACTTGTTATGATAATAATGCCTTCCCCATCTCTTAGTTCTAGCACCGAGACAGCTTTCCGCCTACTTGGAATATACACATTCTCACCCATTCCACTCTAAAAGGTTCGGGAGGATATCTCAAGTGCATCGTGCTCACCTTGGAAGCAAGACGACACGGAGCACCACAGGGTCGATCTTTGGGTCCGCGCTTAGAAACCTTTGGGTGTTAAGCACATTATAAATAACTTATCATATCATTACCTATCATATCAATTAGCTGCCCCATGTCATGCATGACTAGCTTACCCACTCCTTTTTTTGTATTTTCGTTGTGAGGCTTGTAGCCCTGCCATTTCTAGAATAAATTGCCTACAAACTCCACAAAGTCAAGATCAAACCAGCACTTGATGAGCTATTCTGACGTGACATGGGGTACGTTGAGAACAATCTCAATTATAAAACAACATTCCACATCATGGATTTACCATTTCGTTACATTCTGTAATGACGCCAAGCATATGTTCTTGGGTGCAGAGAACACAGCCATTGACCTTTTATCGGCCTGTCCTCTGCTTTTGACCAGGTTCATTGGCCTATTCTCTGGGCTACCCTGATAGTAATGGGGATCTTGAATAATGTATTATATCCATTCATGGATCTCAAAATGAACACTCAAGTTTCAGTTCTTCATGGTAACAATGGGGGAGGGCTTAAGGGCTTAAGGAACCCATTATATTTGAGAAAGGACTCAGACAAGGGTCTGTCCTCTGATTAACGTGTAGCCAAACAACATATGAAAAGACTTTGTGGATATTTCCTCTGATATTCCCTGGATTGTTACCATAATAATCCCTCTCCTTTTTTATGGTGGTGACGCTGGTATATGTGTTGGTAATTTCTTTCAGATGAGGGAATTTTGCCCCTGATTAAACATCTTCAATTCATTATTGCTAACAGTGGGTCTTCAGGAGATGAAGACGAGGCACAACTATTTCCAGCACCGAACACACCTAAAAATATTTGTTTAGGAAGATGTCAAACAAGGCGGGGGGAGAGGGTAATTATCCGCAGAAGCGAATAACCCGAATCAAGGAGCACAGGGAGTATTTAATATGGGATGGAGGGCATACCGAAAGTAGATCAAATTCCCATCTTGAATTTTACATGATTGACCCTAAGCAATCCCATGCAGACATTCTAAAAAAAAACAAAAACAAAACTATTGTCCTTAATTCCCACACAAACTTCAACAAAGAAACAAACTGAAATTGAAGTACAACAGTTATTATTAAGTGTTTACATCAGGCTGCAGTCAGTATAATGAATAAGGAATACACAAGGAAAGATGACCTCAAAGGGGTAAAGAACCCTTCCACTTTCATGCCTACAGATGTGATAATGCCACTTCCATTAAAACAAATTGTCATATCGCATTTGTATAAAATTCTACTCAAAAACACCCCAGTAGACAATAATCTAACGGTGTCCAGTCAGTATGACGAACGCATTTTTTCAAATGCAAAAATGTCGAAAACATTATGTCGAAAAAAAATAAAATTCGAATGAATAATTTTTTTATTTAATACTTTTTTGGGGGGTTTTGGTAAGTAAATTAAAGTTTAAAAAAATAAACAGTGGTTTGGGGGGGAACCCCCCATTGAAAAAAAAAGAAACATTCTACATTTTTTTTCGACTTAATGTTTTTGACATTTTTGCATTCGAAATAATTGAATTCGAAATATTAACTACAAACCTAATCTTACTAGAGATGAACACGCTGCCTCAAAACAATTGGAAATGGATAACAGCATAATAAATATTGCCCACACTTACAGCTTAGGAAGTTTTCATTCTATTAAAGACAAGGAGGCGAGCATTATGCTTTACTTTCTTTAATACTGCCACAACAGCTTTTCAACTTATCACTTTTCAACTTAAACATTTGCGCTTTTTTTCCTTCCAGAACTAAAAAATAGCCAATCTGAGGTTTAAAAGTTCCACCTCTAGAGTTCACTTCTTTAAGTTCCATTTAAACTAAAACTCCCATACACCTCCAGGAGTGTAGTAGTTCTGACCCTATCCCATGCTCGAATCCGGTGATAGGTCATCCTATAAGAACCCTCAGTCTCAGGTCCTTTCCTCTTTCTTTGCTTTGGAGATCTTCCTTAGCGAACTCAACCTTGTTATGAACGGTCAACAACCAAACTTCCAACATAACTGTGAACAGAGTTCTTGAAACACAACTCCCTTGAATCCCTGGGCGAAGTAGCAGAGTTTGCCATGATGTTTCACTGTCTGCGATCAGGTTGCTTTCTGGTCATCTCCTAGGAACAAAACGGATAAATACTCATAAGGGTGGGTGACAAGACAAAGTTGAACATTTGATATATGCATCATAAAATCCTCTTTTGTCTTTCTGGGTGTCTTATTAGGTCTGGTGGGATATAATGCTCGCCTCCTTGTTTTTAATAGAATGAAGACTTCCTGAGGTGTAAGCGTGGGCAATCTTTATTCTATGACAAGACAGGAGACTCGCATTATGCTTGTTCAAAGCTAGCCACTATCCTATTTGTTAAGTCTGACACTGGCTTGAAATAAAATGTCTTAAACGTAGACTCAGAGGACCAATCGGCCGCTTTCATTATATCCTGCAGCGGCACCCCTGCTGAAAAGGCCCTAGAAGCCATTGCGCCCCTAGCTGAATGCGTACCAAACTGGGACAAGTCTATCCCTGCGCATTGCATCACCTTGCGCACCCATCTCGCAATTGTCGCTGTTGGTACTACATCATAAGGTTTCCTACGCGCTACTAGCAATTGTGTTACGCCTTGCGGCCTCAACTGCGCTGTAGCGGTCTCGTAATCTTTGATACATTGTGCTACACATAGTTTTCTATTTTCTGTAAAATAGGGAAATGAGATCACTCGAGAATCTGATTTTGTTCACTTAGCTATGGTAAAGGCTTTCCCTTCTGGATGGAATATTTTCCTGTGTATCTCTAGTGCTTTAACATCGGATACTCTTCTGCATGACGTGAGACACAACAACATTGCCAGTTTGCCTGAGAGTTGTAATCGGGATAGATCTCTATTGTCTGGCCATCTAAGAAACAATTGGAAAACTTCTTTGATGTCCCATAACGTCGAATACTTTGGCTCTGGGGGTTTTCTCAACTTAATTCCGCTCAACAGTCGCAGAACTGCGGGATGTTCCCCTATGGAGTTGCCTTCTACTTGATCCTGTCCCGCAGAGATCGCGGACCGCAGCACTCCTATTGTTCTAAAGGCGCTGCCTTCTTGAAACTTCATTGCTAAAAAGTTTAATAACTGCACTACAGGGGCAGAAACGGGATCCAAACTATTGTCTGTGCACCAGCGGGCCCAGCTCTTCCATGCCGCGTTATAGCTCCTGATGGTGGAAGGCGCCCAGGAATCTCTGATGCAGTTTGCAGCGAGTTGCAAAATACCTGTCAACTCCCACTTTCTCCTGAAACCTTGCAGACTACCAACTGTAATGTGTCAGTCGTTATGAGCGGGTGAACCCTGCCGACTGGGTCTAGTAGAAGGTCCGGTTGCTGAGGAACTATTCTCAGAAAATCCGTAGAAAGTTCCATCGCTACTGGAAACCAGGGCTGAGATTTCCAGAGGGGGAGTACTATTATTAGGTCTGCTTGCTCCCTGCGAACCTTAGCTAACACTCTCGTGATCATGAGAAACGAAGGGAAAGCATAATTCAACTATCCGTTCCACGGTTGGAGAAAAGCATCTGTGCCAGCTGCACCCGGGTCTATTCTCCAACTGTAATATATCTGAGTCTGCGCGTTCAGTCTGGACGCAAATAGATCTATGTGTACCGGGCCCCAGAGGTCCTGTCATTTCTGAAACACGTTTGGGTGTAGTTTCCAATCGCTGGAGTCTACAAGATATCGTGAGTTCCAATCTACTACATCGTTCAGCGTCCCCGGCAGATACTCTGCTGTGACTGCGATCTGATTCTGCAGGCAGTAATGCCAGAAGTCTTTTGCTAATTCTACTAGCATTCTCGACTTTGTTCCCCCTAATTTGTTGACATATCGCACTGCTGAGATTTTGTCCATTTTGAGCAGTACGCAACATCATACTTTGTCTTTCGTAAAGGCTCGTACTGCGAAAGAGCCCGCTAATAGTTCTAGACAGTTTATGTGAATGTTTAGCTCTTCTTCTGACCACGTTCCTCCTGTCTCTACGTTCTCGCACCTGGCTCCCCACCTGGATCTGCTCGCGTCCGAATCTATAATGATGTCTGGGGTGTCTCCGAAGATTGCACAGCCATTCCAGGCTTCCATGTTGGAGAGCCACCAGTGGAGTTCTGAGATTGCTTCCTGGTCCACGGTTACTAGCTGGTGGTAACCTAGCCCTCCTTGCAGATACCTTATTTTGAGCCTCTGTAACACTCGATAATGGAGCGGGCCTGGAAAGATTGCTTGAAGCGAGGCTGCTAGAAGAACTACTACTCTCGCTAGAGCTCGAAGAGATATAGTCCTCTTCGCTATGACTAGTCTGAGCTCCTTCTTTATCGCTTTCACTTTGTGATCTGGAAGCTCAAGGGTCGCCTTGACCGTATCTATACTGAAACCTAGGAACTATATGTGTTGGACTGGTACTAGCTGGGATTTGTCCAAGTTCACCAAGAATCCTAGACATCAAGAGCGGGAATATCCATTGCACGTTCTTGGATAGTGTGAATTTGTCTGAGCCCATGACGAGAATGTTGTCTAGGTACACGATTATGCGAATACCTCTCTCCCTTATGGCCGCCGCTACGAGCTTCATCAGTTTGGTGAAGGCCCAGGGGCTGACTCTAGGCCGAACGAAAGGCACGTGAAACACGTGAAACACCATGTCTCTCCTTTCCAAAGAAATCGCAGATATTTCCAAAACTCTTGAGCTATCGGGATCGTCAGGTAAGCATCTTTGAGGTCTACTTGTGCTAACCAGTCCCCCGTTCGGAGGATATCTCGAAGTAGATGGATACCCTCCATCTTGAAGTGATTGTACACAATCCATTTATTCAGGTTCTTTAGATTTATGAGCGGTCACACTTTGTCTCCCCTGTGTACTAGGAATATATTGCTGTGGAAACCTGGTCCTCCTCGTGTATCTTTCTCTATCGCGTTTTTGTCTACCAAATTGAGAATATCGTTGTGGAGCAATGTTGCCTCCTCTTGGGACACTTGCATGGGATGAGGTATTGTTCTCTGAGTAGGGCCCCCTACGAAATCTAGTTGCAGTCCCTGTACTGCTTGCAGCACCCATGCAGCACGCGATAACGCTCGCCAAGCGCTCAAAAATTGGAGGGTTCTCCCTCCCACGCGTACAATCCTTGCACTCACCTCTTGAGGCATTTGGTTGCCAGTAGGAGCCTCTACCTCTTTGATTTCTGGGAAATCGGGATCTCGTAGGGAAGAACGTGTCTTGCTGTTGCCCTTCCCAGTATTGGGCACGCGGCCCTGGGGTCTGCGTTGGTAATTAAACCGACCGGATGTATGACCCCGGAAAAAACTTGAGTGGGGAAGATTTTCTTGATCGAGCTTTGCGCCCTTTCCAGCGCTGAAGAAGTGCCCATGAACTGTGACATTTCTTTAGCGAATGCCTCACCGAAGAGAAGGCCTGTGGCTCCTTCTCCTGCTTCGTAAGAGGCCAAATCGCTTAGTTTATTGTCAATCTTTAAAAGCACTCCCCTCCTTCTATCTGAGGACAGAGAACAGTTTGCGTTCCCCATAATACAGATGGCCCTTTGCGCCCAGTTTGCTAGGGCGGAGGCGTCTACTGGAGTTCCAGTGTCCTGAGCCTTTTCTGCCAGGTCCATTATTTTCGCTAATGGGCCAGCAATATCGAGGAGCTTGTCTTGGCATCCTTGCCTGGCGCGGTCTATGCCTTTATGTATATCTCTTGCAGTCTTTGTGACAAAAGTAACCATCTTGGGGTCTAGTTCAGGTGTCTCTGCCAGTTTCCCTGGCAAATCCGGTCTAGGGCACTCTGAACGCATATGCGATCTTACTTCCCTATCCAGAGGCTTTCGAATATGCTGAGCCATATAGGCGGCAACTCTAGGCGACGGAACCCACCCCGAGGATTTAGGGTGTCTGATAGCTTCTGTATCTAACATATCTGCTGTACCGCCTGGCTCCTGAGGATCCAACTCCTCCTCGTACTGATGATCGGTGTCTAATTCCTCACCTTCATCATCGGGCATATAGCCCTCGTCATTGTCCCCTTGATTATTCACCCCTGGCGTAGGGGGACTGTCCTGGCTCGGCTTCTTCTCCATGAAGGCTCTCTTTAGCCTGGCGAAGGGGTTGCTATTCAGTTGGGGAGTGGAATCCACCCAACCTAGATTACTCGGGGGGGGGGTCAAAGAGTGTTTACTCTTGCGAGCTGCTTTCTTCCCCCTGTGCTCAATCCCTTCTGTGGGGTGTCTGGCTGACAGCTCTCTCTCTGGGCTTTCTGCCTTTCTTTTTCTGGCAAGCAATGCTTGCTGTTCATTAAATACAGCTTCCAAAATGTCCAACCTTTGGGCAATCGGCTCTACTCCCTGTGACACTGCTTTTTCCAAAGAGTCTCCTAGAACTCTTTTAAAACTATGAGACAGGTCTGTGTCCTGCAGCTAAGGAGTTTCTTCCCACTCCTCCTCTGACCATTCTGGTGAGGTGGAAGGAGTGGCACCGGGGCTTCTATAATGTGCCATATTGTTAGCAAGGCTAACTCTTTATGCTATCAGCAGGCGATATTAATCAGCTTATATTGCAAGGATTCGCCTTGTAAAATATCCCTTTCCTGCTCCGGCGAATATAATTTTTTTTTTTTATGCTGTGTCAACAAGGCTTTCCTTTTCGCTCAGCTTACACTAGACAATTGAAATTGCATGCGCCCGAGCGGAAGAGCTCCCAGGGAATGGCGGGAAAATCTCCTCCTGCTCCCCTGGGTTCTGCCGCCCGCTGCGTTTGACGGCGCAGCTTTGTGGAACGAGGAGTGGGGCCGGGAGCCTGAGGCGAGCGCGTTCACTCGCGGCACGACCCCGCCTCCCCTATAACTAGAAAACAGTCCTTACTTCGCGCTGCACTCCCGAATGAGCGAACGAAATGAACACGCGCGGCTCTACCCGTGTCGATAAATCTTGTCACGTACTTCAAAAAAGGTACAGTTTCCCCCAAAGAGAAATGTATTATACGCGCTAATAATATCCCTTATATGGTTTATAAGCCTTACATTACTTTATTTATCATTTACCATTAACATTTATTCTGGAGAATAAAACGTGAGGTACTTATCTCATGGCAGCAAAAAGAAAGAGGAAAGGAACTGGGACTGAGGGTTCTTATAGGATGACCTATCACCGGATTGGAGCATGGGATAGGGTCAAAACTACTACACTCCTGGAGATGTATGGGAGTTTTAGTTTAGATGGAACTTAAAGAAGTAAACTTTAGAGGTGGAACTTTTAAACCTCAGATTGGCTATTTTTTAGTTCTGGAAGGAAAAAACGCGCAAATGTTGAAGTTTAAAAGTGATAAGTTGGAAAGCTGTTGTGGCAGTATTAAAGAAAGTAAAGCATAATACGAGCCTCCTGTCTTGTCATAGAATGATAAAACCAGCAGACAAGGAAGGAGGGACAACCCTCATTGATGCCACAAAATATGATCAAATCTTTTTTTAACTACTGGATAATGAAGAAAATTATAAACACCTTGCAATAGATCCCAACAACGAGATCATAAAAAAATTCTATGAGTTACCTTTCATGGTGAAAGACGGGAAAATTATTTCTGAGAAGAAATTTGCATTTTTAAAATGAAAATCATCAAGGACCCCGGTCCTATATATATATTATCTATACTATACTACATAAAAACCCAATTGACCCCCCAAGAAGCTCCATAGTATATGGATGTAGATCTATATTGGAACCATTATGTTAATATGTAGATTTCGCTTTAAAACCACTAGCCAAGCAAACTATGGGGGTAATTCATGGATTATTTGCGCCAAAAAAAACGGGATTTGTGCGCCATTCGGCCCGCAAATCCCCTTTTGCTAAACAGGGATTTGTGGGCAGAATGGCGCACAAATCCAAACACTCGATAATGGAGCGGGCCTTGAAAGATTGCTTGAATCGAGGCTGCTAGAAGAACTACTACTCTCGCTAGAGCTCAAAGAGATATAGTCCTCTTCGCTATGACTATTCTGAGCTCCTTCTTTATCGCTTTCACTTTGTGATGTGGAAGCTCGAGGGTCGGCTTGACCGTATCTATACTGGAACCTAGGAACTCTATGTGTTGGACTGGTACTAGCTGGGATTTGTCCAAGTTCACCAAGAATCCTAGAGACATCAAGAGCGGGAATATCCATTGCACGTTCTTGGATAGTGTGAATTTGTCTGAGCCCATGACGAGAATGTTGTCTAGGTACACGATTATGCGAATACTTCTCTCCCTTATGGCCGCCGCTACGAGCTTCATCAGTTTGTTGAAGGCCCAGGGGCTGACTCTATGCCGAACGGAAGGCACGTGAAACACCATGTCTCTCCTTTCCAAAGAAATCGCAGATATTTCTGAAACTCTTGAGCTATCGGGATCGTCAGGTAAGCATCTTTGAGGTCTAATCGTGCTAACCAGTCCCCCGATCGGAGATCTCGAAGTAGGTGGATACCCTCCATCTTGAAGTGATTGTACACAATCCATTCGTTCAGGTTCTTTAGATTTATGACCGGTTGTACTTTGTCTCCCCTGTGTACTAGGAATATATTGCTGAGGAAACCTGGTCCTCCTCATGTATCTTTCTCTATCGCGTTTTTGTCTACCAAATTGAGAATCTCGTTGTGTAGCAATGTTACCTTCTCTTGGGACACTTGCATGGGATGAGGTATTGTTCTCTGAATAGGGTCCCCTACAAAATCTAGTCGCAGTCACTGTACTGCTTGCAGCACCCATGCATCGCGCGATAACGCTCGCCAAGTGCTAAAAAATTGGAGGGGTCCCACTCCCACGCGTACAATCCTTGCACTCACCTCCTGAGGCATTTGGTTGCCGGTACGAGTCTCTACCTCTTCAATTTCTGGGAAATCGGGATCTCGTAGGGAAGAACGTGTCTTGCTGTTTCCCTTCCCAGTATTGGGCGCGCGGCCCTTGGGGTCTGCGTTGGTAATTAAACTAACTGGATGCATGACCCCTGTAACGTCTGGTCCCGGAAAAAAACTTGAGTGGGGAAGATTTTCTTAATCGAGCTTTGCACTCTTTCCAGCGCTGAATAAGTGCCCACTGTGATGGTGGAAATGCATTTGAGGGACAGGGCCTCTGTATCCTTGTCCTTTACTGCCTTTTTATTGTGTGTTCTGTCATATTTTCAGTGCAGGAGTTCATTTGGGACTCCTGGCGGTGCAGCTCTCTCACTTTTGGTTTGGTGAACAGACCCGTGGAATACCCTTACGGCACCCATGGGTGGGGGGTACAACCCTGTGCCCTTAGTGTATGTTTTTGGGCACCTGTGGGTGGCCCGCAGAGCAGGGTAAGGGCTAGTGGCAGCTCCATGCTGACTTTGACAGGTGTGCTGAGTATCCTCCATTTTGGGGATCCCCAGGCCCTGCCATTGGAATCAGTTGATTCCTGATGGAAAACGAGATGGCCCTGGTGGCTTCCTGCTTTCTATTACCTATTACCTTGCTTTCCCAAAGTACTGGGAAGCCCTGACTCTGTCCCTTCCCCCTGACCGGCAGTTGGGTGGAAGTTCGATATATGGTGTTGTTGTGAATTCCAGTCCAGACTGACTGGAGCCTTCCCAGTGACTATGTTGTGGGTACACCTGTGGGTGGGACCTGGGTGAATGAAGTGTGTGACCAATATGCACTTCTTGTTGTGGCTGTCTGGTTTCTGGTATGAGAGACAAAGACTGAGACAACCCTGCCCGAAACTGGCCTGAATACAGTGTGTAGTGTTGAATGGCTGGGTACTCGTCCCAATCCACATTCCTTGTTGTGAGTGTCTGAGAGGGAGGAGGATGGCCTGAATGCACTGTGTGCCTGATTGGCTGACTGACTGCATGAATGCTCTTCTGTATGATTGGCTGCTGAGAGTGACCCAGCAGTATGGATGAGAGACAAGATAGTATATCTGGGGACCTCTCACCACTGGAAATTGTTCAGAAGCTGTGCCTACACTTTAAGAGTAACTAGAACTGCTGATCCTCGGCGCCCAGCTGGAAGACGAAGACTTGCTGTTGCATTTGCTTCGACCTTATCTGAAAGCTGCCGAACTCGTCAAGGACTGATCAGAGAGAGGACCTGGTAAGGCGCCCTCTTCCCGTGCTCCGAGGGACCATCGAGCACCGCTAACCTTGGCCGAAGCTCCCTGGAAGTCAGACCCTCGAAAGGCTGCCGAACCGAGACGGGACCGCTGAGGAGAATGAAGCAAAGCACCCGGACTTCGCTGCTGTCGAATTCCATTGCCGTCGACCAGGGTTCGCAGGTTTGTGTAACCGCTGGAGGCCCGTCGAAGTTGTGTTGCCCAGCCGTGGGGACCACTTGACGCCATACCGCCGACGACCGGAGCCTCCCGCTCCTTTGCCTAAGAACATTTGAATCCAAGGACTCCCTTGTCCGCATCGTCGACCGCTTTGTCCGGCCAGAGAAAGTCAAGGACGACCAGCGCGCCAAGGAGAATCCGCCGGTGGGTTTTCTGCCACCTCAAGGCCACAAAGACTTCGACGATTCGACACCCTCGTTGGGCCAAAGCTCTTCTGAAACTCTTTGTGGTCCTGAACAATCTATCGCCGAGGTGCCCCGAACACTTCATCCTCGCAGGACATCGCTGACGAGCACCGCCTGGATCGACATCAGGGTCTCGGCACCCTTGAACTTCTCATCGCCGCCATCAACGACAAGTTCACCATCTTCGACACCTCTCGACGATCCGTGGCTCCTGATTTAAAGAGTCACTCAAGAAGGATCCTTCGACGCGTCTTCGAAGAACTCTACTCCACCAGGTACATTGGGGGGTAAAACCTTAATAGGAGGAAATAAGGCTATTGAACAATATGTGGACTGGGCTTGTACTATGTATCTTTATTTTACAGGTTGCCCAGCAGGTGGGGGTGTCTCCACACAGAACTGTGTCTATCGGTATAGGCCAGCATTCTGCCTATTGCTTCAACCATCTTACGTTCCTTCCTATCTCTATTGCTGGTTTTCTCGTTATTGATCTGTGTGACATTTAACCGTACAGTTGATGCACTTTAATGAGATTTGTTAACAATGGTGGTACCACTTTATATTTGTATATATTTATCATTGTTGATTTCCGAGTACAAAGTGCGTTATTGTGATCGTGTACAGACCTTTGAATATTAATTATATAAAGACTGTGTTTTCAGTAATACAGTGTGTGGACATTCCTTTGTGGGGGTTCGGGGACTACACTGTACTTAAGAACCAGCCTGCATCACCTCCTGAGAAGCTAGGCCTTGATTGCTCATCCATTGCTACCGCTTGAGTATCTTGGCTGGGGTCCTCTGTGCCTCTCCTCTACCATATAAAGAGCAGAAGTACAGGCACCCCCCACCAGTATCTTCACGCCCACGAACTGTGACATTTCTTTAGCGAATGCCTCGCCAAAGAGCAGGCCTGTGGCTCCTTCTCCTGCTTCGTAAGAGGCCAAATCGCTTAGCTTATTGTCAATCTTTAAAAGCTTCCCCTCCTTCTCTCTGAGGACAGAGCACAGTTTGCGTTCCCCATAATACAGACGGCTCTTTGCGCCCAGTTGGCTAGGGCGGAGGCGTCTACTAGGGTTCCAGAGTCTTGAGCTTTTTCTGCCAGGTCCATTATTTTCGCTAATGGGCCAGCAATATCGAGGAGCTTCTCTTTGCATCCTCGCCAGGCGCGGTCTATGCCTTTACGTATATCTCTTGCAGTCTTTGTGACAAAAGTAACCATCTTGGGGTCTAGTTCAGGTGTCTCTGCCAGTTTCCCTGGCAATTCCGGTCTAGGGCACTCTGAACGCATACGCGATCTTACTTCCCTATCCAGAGGCTTTCGAATATGCTGAGTCATATAAGCATCAACTCTAGGTGACGGAACCCACTCCGAGGACTTAGGGTGTCTGATAGCTTCTGTACTTCTGTATCAAACATATCTGCTGTACCGCCTGGCTCCTGAGGATCCAACTCCTCCTCGTACTGATGATCGGCGTCTAATTCCTCACCTTCATTATCGGGCATATAGCCCTCGTCATTGTCCCCTTGACTATTCACCCCTGGCGTAGGGGGTCTGTCCTGGCTCTGCTTCTTCTCCAGGAAGGCTCTCTTTAGCCTGGCAACAGGGTCGATATTCTGTTGGGGAGTGGAATCCTCCCAACCTAGATTAGTCGGGGGGGTCAAAGAGTGTTTACTCTTGCAAGCTGCTTTCTTCCCCCTGTGCTCAACCCCTTCTGTGGGGTGTCTGGCTGACAGCTCTCTCTATGGGCTTTCTGCCTTTCTTTTTCTGGCAAGCAATGCTTGCTGTTCATTAAATACAGCTTCCAAAATGTCCAACCTTTGGGCAATCGGCTCTACTCCCTGTGACACTGCTTTTTCCAAAGAGTCTTCTAGAACTCTTTTAAAACTATGAGACAGGTCTGTGTCCTGCAGCTAAGGAGTTTCTTCCCACTCCTCTATAATGTGCCATATTGTTAGCAAGGCTAACTCCTTATGCTGTCAGCAAGGGATATTAATCAGCTTATATTGCAAGGATTCTCCTTGTAAAATATCCCTTTCCTGCTCCGGCGAATATAATGTTGTTTTTTTTGTTATGCTTTGTCAACAAGGCTTTCCTCTTTGCTCGGCTTACACTACGCAATTGAAATTGCGTGCGCCCGAGCGGAAGAGCTCCCAGGGAATGCCGGGAAAATCTCCTCCTGCTCCCCTGGGTTCTGCCCCCCGATGCGTTTGACGGCGCAGCTTTGTGGAACGAGGAGTGGGGCCAGGAGCCTGAGGCGAGCGCATTCGCTCCGGCGCCGTCCCCGCCTCCCCTATAACTAGAAAACGGTATTCTTACTTCACGCTGCGCTCCCGAATGAGCGAACGAAATAAACATGCGCGGCTCTACCCGCGTCGATAAATCTCATTACGTACTTCAAAAAAGGTACAGTTTCCTCCAAAGAGAAATGTATTATATGCACTAATAATATCCCTTATATGGTTTATAAGCCTTACATTACTTTATTTATCATTTACCATGAACATTTATTCTGGAGAACAAAACGTGAGGTACTTATCTCATGGCAGCAAAAAGAAAGAGGAAAGGACCTGGGACTGAGGGTTCTTATCGGATGACCTATCACCGGATTGGAGCATGGGATAGGGTCAGAACTACTACCCTCCTGGAGGTGTATGGGAGTTTTAGTTTAGATGGAACTTAAAGAAGTAAACTCTAGAGGTGGAACTTTTAAACCTCAGATTGGCTATTTTTTAGTTCTGGAAGGAAAAAAAGCGCAAACGTTGAAGTTTAAAAGTGAGAAGTTGGAAAGCTGGTGTGGCAGTATTAAAGAAAGTAAAGCATAATGTCAGCCTCCTGCCTTGCATAGAATGATAAAACCAGCAGACAAGGAAGGAGGGACAACCCTCATTGATGCCACAAAATATGATCAAATTGTTTTTTTAACTACTGGATAATGAGAAAATTATAAACACCTTGCAATAGATCCAAACAACGAGATCATACACAAATTCTATTAGTTACTTTTCATGGTGAAAGACGGGAAAATTATTTCTGAGAAGGAATTTGCATTTTTGAAATGCAAATCATCAAGGACCCCGGTCCTATATATATTATCTATACTACTCTACATAAAAACTCAATTGACCCCCAGGAGGCTCCATAGTATATGGATGTAGACCTATATTGGAACCATTATGTTAATATGTAGATTTCGCCTTAAAACCACTAGCCAAGCAAACTATGGGGGTAATTCCTGGATTATTTGAGCCGAAAAAAACAGGATTTGTGCGGCATTCTGCCCGCAAATCCCCATTTGTTAAACAGGGATTTGCGGGCAAAATGGCACACAAATCCCGTTTATTTCGGCGCAAATAATCCATGAATTACCCCCTATATCTTTAAATCGTTAAATGCAACCATTCCACAAAGGAAGGCCATGTAAGTTACAACAAATGGCTTAAACAGCAGATAATTACCAATTTAGTTCCCGCAACATGTATTTTGGGCTGTCTAGAGCAAGCATTAACCATAGGTTTTCATTAGTTCACTTCCATCACCTGTTTGCCTGTTGGCCCTGGGCACCCCGGCCAGGCCTCTAAAGCTGTCTGCAAAAACTTCCAGGTAAAAGACGACCATTTCACTGCATAGCCAATGCTGTATTTATGCGCCTTGAATTTAATTTAGTTGCATTCTTGTGTATAGCCACTGTGTTCATATTTAGCTGCCATTTGTATTGAATGTTAAGTGCATATTTTAGTTTAATCAGTGTTTAAATTTAGCTGCATTTTGAGTATAGCCACTGTATTGAATTTGCTGCATTTTGAGCATAGCCACTGTATTGAATTTAGCTGATTTGAGTATAGCCACTGTATTCATTTATAGGCACATATTTGAGAATAAAGACTGTTTAAATTTAGCAGCACTCTGACTATAGCCACTGTATTGAATTTGCTGCATTTTGAGCATAGCCACTGTATTGAATTTAGCTGATTTGAGTATAGCCACTGTATTCATTTATAGGCACATATTTGAGAATAAAGACTGTTTAAATTTAGCAGCACTTTGACTATAGCCACTGTATTGAATTTAACTGCATTGTGAACATAGCCACTGTATTGAATTTAGCTGTATTTAAGTATACACACTTTATGGAATTTTAGGTGCATAGTTGAGTATAACAACTGTGTTTAAATGTAGCTGTAGTTTGAGTATAGCCACTGTATTGAATTTAACTGCACTATGAGCATAGCCACTGTATGGAATTTAGGTGAATTTGGGTATAGCCGCTGTATTGCATTTTAGGAGCATATTCGAGTATAACCGCTCAAATGAGGCCATTTGAGCTATTTCGAATGTGCTGCATTTTGAGCATAGCCAGTGTATTGAATTTACCTGCTTTTGAGTATAGCCACTGTACTGAATATAAGACACACATTTTAGTATAATTTAAATGAACAAGGGGGGGTCCTGGGAGTGCCTCTGCCAGACATTGCTCCTGGTTACGAGAGTCTTACCCAGATTTCTTTAGCTCACTATTTTTCATAGAGGAGAAATATCCCAAAATGACCAGTCTTGGTCCTGCCCTGGTGCAGTCCAGCACCGAAATGCTAGGCAATTCTCCACTGAACAAGAGTACCAACAGCAACCCAAGACACGTGTTTCGGTCTGGTTGGACCTCATCAGTAGGGTGGAGCTGTGGCTCTCTAAGAATAATGAGCAAGGGGCCCACGTCTGAATTCCCCTAGTAACTTGGCTGAGACCCAAAGTTACTTAAATTATGCAAATTAACAAGGGTGTCCTAGGAGGCCCTCTGCCAGACATGAGTCCTGGTTATGAGAGACTTATCCAGATTATTTAGCTCACTATCTTTCCCAGGGGAGAAATACAGATTTTAGTATAACCACTTTGCTGAAATTTAGATGCATATTGAGTTTAGCCACTGTATTGAATCTAGGTGGATATTTGAGTATAGCCACTGTGTGCATTTTGAGAATAGCCACTATATTGAATTTAGCTGCATTTTAATCATAGCCACTGTATTGCTTTAAGCTGCATTTGAGTATAGCCACTGTATTGAATCTTGGGTGCTTATTTGAGTATAGCCACTGTGTTTAAATGTAGCTGTATTTTGAATATAGCCACTGGCCCTCATTACGACCCTTGCGGAAATTGACTGACCGGACCGCAACAGCGTAAATAGCGTTTCCGCCATTGCACGAAGGAGCAAAGTGCGGCTAATTACGACCCATCGGGCACGAGCATTACGCCATGGCGGAATCCGAAAGGCTGCGATGGCGGAAATGACCCCAAAACGGCCCTTACCGCCGCCGTACGCTGCACCAGGTGCAATACCGCCACCCATCTTAGCGGTCACCGTAATGAGCGGGCACCGTAATGAGCGGGCACCGCAAATTACGGGCACCGTAAATATACGGAAACGGAAGTAAAAGCATGTGGCCGGAACGGGAAACAGCACGCCGCACAACTATAAAATCCGAATCCCAACACAACCATTAAAAATCCGACCCTGACACACATCCCAACCCGTTAGCAACCCCAGTTAAAAAAATAAATATGGGAAAGGTAGCCAAGAAAGCGTGTGATCGCAAGCGGCAGGTCCACTTCTCCCGAGAGGAACTGACCGTGCTGACCGAGACCCTGCAGGAAAATGCCGCCGTCGTCTTCTCCAGTCAAATGACCAGGACGGCCCTTGCCAACAAGAAGGCCATATGGGCCCTTGTGGCACAGCGCGTAAGTGCGGTGGGGACAACACCCCGCACGCCACAGCAATGTCGCAAGCGGTGGGACGACCTGCGGATCCGCGTACGCAGCATACTTTCTGCGAACAGGAACATCGCCACAGCTACCGGGGGGGGATCAGAGTCGCCCATCAAGTTGACCCCCTGGGAGGAGATCTGCGCCTCCACCATAGGAATGGAGAGCATAGAGGGAGTCGGAGGGATGGAGAAAGGAGTGCCGACATCCGGAGAATCAGGTAGGTTTGCCAAGAGAAACAATGCGAAATCCACAAACCACGAACATGTGCAGTACCATGTGACCCCATAGTGCAATACATACTTTGCCCTGACAGCGCCCTCTAAAAGTCAGAATGAATAAACAAATGAATCAAGATGCCATAAACAACCCCTACATGTGCAGCATGCACCCCCTAACTGCAGGCAGCCAAATGAATGCATCCTCAATCCACACGAAAATGAGACCACCTCCAAGGCCCAGTCCCATATCAGCCTCATGTACCACCCCAATGCATTTGATACGTTGCCATTCCAAATCCGACAGACCCATAACTAACGCTCGCCCCTCTTTACTCCACCACAGGGTCCGATACCAACGACGAGCTGCAGGACACCCCTACCAGCACGCCTGCAAAGAGGGCCAGGACCAACGTCCCAAGAGCCTCCACCTCAGGTGCAAGGATCAAGACACGGCAGCAGCAGGAATCAAGTGCCAGCACACTGGAGGGGACTGCAACAGGCACCCCAGCAGCCAGCAAGTCCACAACCCCAGCACCACAGGTCCCCCCAAAGAACGTATCTGATGGCACTGCCTCTGGTGGTAGCAGCACCATAGGTGACACAGCTGTCATGCCAGCATGCTCCGACACGGAAAACAGTGCTGGCGACGTAGGTACCATCCATGACCTTTCCCAATCCCCCTGCATGTTCCATCCCCTACACCATGACGAAACCACGCAGGGGCACCCTGAAGACGACGACTGGCCAACCCCCACAAGTCCTGTGCCAAGGCAACATGTGTTGAGCAGCCCCCCTGTCACACCACCGCAAATGTCCATGGCCCAGCAGAGGCAACAGTCCCTCGACCTGCTGATCGAGCAACAGCAGGAAGCGTCCACGCTACTCAAGGACCATGCAAATGAATGCGGGGGTTCAAGGGCAGCCATGGAAACATCCACCGAGACACTCAGGGCACAAATAGAGAAAAGTAGTGAGAGCCTCAGGGGAGAAATGGAGAGAAGCACCGAGAGCCTGAGAGCACAAATGGAGAAAAGCACCGAGAGCCTGAGGGGGGAACTGCATGCGACGTCCAAAGACGTTTGTGCTGAACTTGCTGCTGTGCGCCGTGTGCTCTCGGAGCTCTCACAAACCCTCAGAGACATGCATGGACGCGAGCAGGCAGAGACGTCATCCGTGGCAAGTTCCGTCCAGGGCAGCCCCCAACGCAGATCTGGCAGGAACCTGCGCTCCACGGGCAGGGGTGCCCCTGATACCCGTAGAGGGGGCTTGCAATAGCGTCTACCCACGGGCAGCATGCATATCTGGACACTGGTGTTGGGGGGGGAGGAAGTAGGGTGGAGGGGGTGTGTTGGGCTTCACTGGGTGGCGGGTCCATAGGGTGTATGAATCAAATCACATTAACAATACAGCACTTCATTATCATCCAATGACATGTGTGGACATTGATATTTGCGTACGAGGCCTTCATAGGCGTACAGTCCACTATGTGCCTGTACTACACACACACAGTGCCACAGGTCCCCTTTCCGTGTAATAGGCACCATGCGTGGTTGCTAGAAGCATGCATCTATGATGCTCTGTCGGATTGCACGTGCATCCTGTGCCTCATGGACTCCCTGGGGTGCCTCCACATCCCCACCCTCATCATCATCATCTTCAGGTGCATGCAGTACAGCGTCAGGGGGCATGGGCACATTCCTACGTATGCACATGTTGTGCAGCATGACACATGCCATGACCATCTTAGAAACCCTCTCATGGCTGTACATGAGTGCCCCGCCAGACCTGCTGAGGCTGCGGAAACGAGCCTTCAGTAGGCCGAATGCCTGTTCAATGACCACACGGCTACGTGAGTGGGCATGGTTGTAGTCCTCCTCATGCTGGTTCTGTGGGTTCCGGATTGGTGTAAGGAGCCATCTCTTCAGTGGATACCCGGCATCACCTGTATGGGACGAATAAAGGGTGTCAGTGGAATGATAGTGCTAAGTAGCCCCCCCCCCCCTCCTGCAAGGTCATTGACGCATCAAATGGGCCACGATGTCATGCATGGAATGAGACTCACCGAGTAGCCAGGATCTGTGCCCTGCGTGTCGCTCCATGTAGCGTGGTATTCTTGTGTTCCTCAGGACCATAGAATCATGGGTAGATCCTGGAAATCTGGCACAACAATGCGTAAAGATCTTGTTGGAGTCACACACCATTTGCACATTGATTGAATGAAATTGTTTCCGGTTGCGGTACTGGACCTCCATGGCATGTGGGACAACCAATTCAACATGGGTGCAGTCGATGGCACCAATGCAACCCGGGATGCCGCCAAGTGCATGGAATCCCACCTTTGCGTTGGTAATCTCCTGGTACGTGCGTGGTAGTGTGATGTGGTCGTCGGCGTGCTTCAGGAGGGCATCGTGCACTTGGGAGAGTGTCCGTGAGAACAGTGGCTGTGAAATGCCATGCAACTGTCCCACTGTGTGCTGGTAGGTGCCTGTGGCCAGGAAGTGGAGTACAGACACCACCTTCAGTAGGGGTGGGATGGCGGTTGGGCTATCTATCATGCTCACGAGGTCAGCATGTGTCATGTCCACAATGGCGATTATGGTGTCCCGGTCCAAACGGTAGAGGGTGTGGATCTGCTCAGCAGTGAGGTTGAACGGATCAGCTCGGAGGCGTGGGATTGCGGGCCGCCTGCGTGGTGGTAGTGGCAGTGCTTGTGGGCCTTGCTGACCCTGCCTTGCCCTCCTCCTCCTCCTTCTCCTCCGTCTCCCCTGTGCGCCCGGTTGTTGTACCTGTTGTTGTTCGTCGTCTTCTTGTAGTTGTAGCACTTGCAGTGCTATCTGGTGCCCCAGGCCCAACATCGCTAGTCCTGCCGGTAGCATTTTGGAGTGGGAGTGGTTGTGGGAGGGGTTTGGGTCTGCTATATATGTGCTGTCGGCCTGTATGGCCTCCACCTGTGCTGATTGAATGAATCTGTGGCAGATGCAATCCCTTCTGGCCGAGCACGTCCCGCACGTAAGGCTGCATTTGGCCGCATGGCATCTTGGGATTGGAATCATGTATCAAATCCCGATGGCAGTGTGATGTACTTTGACTGATTTTCATGCTATGCTCCCATTGTTACACATGCTATGATTGCAGCCGCTTACATACCTGTGAAGAGTCAGTGGTATGTAGGGCTCGATCGATGGCCGACCCTCATGCAGCACAGTATCGTACTTCACCGACGGGCGTGGCGTCCCATTTGTGATTGCAGCCAGTTAGCATTATGACACACAGCCGCACTACATTGATGTAATTGTGAATGCAAGCGTTCACAGAAGCCTTTTCGACGTAATGTTGCAAGTGAGGAATTCGAAGGCCAGGATTTTTGGTTGCGAAGTAGCGGTGAGGAGACGCCCACAGGTCTGCCTGGAAATGTAACGTTCTATTGTTGAATGTCCTTGGGACAGGGCCCATAACGAGCAAGCAATGAATGACATGAATTGAATGGGATGCGCAATAGCGTAGTGGACGATAAGGCAGGACGTTCCCAAGTCCATCTAGCTTCACGACACTACAGATCCGGCCAGGAGCACAGTGGTTTTTGCAGACTGCATTACGCACAGACGCGATGGAAGTTTCACATATTATGTGAGTGAATGTTCATGCGTTTTCATTGCGGGATGAGGGAATGATGAATGGATGCATGGACAGATGATTCCATTTAGGGTCTGCCATGTACATGTGTTTTTTGATTCAATCCCCTTCCCCTGCGCTATGTGATGCAAGGCTGCCATAGTGGGACTTACGTCTATCTGCCCTTGTCGGATCCTCCCTGTCTCGACGCGCCTTCATACACTTGTGTCTAGGCACGTTACTAATCCCATGTCATGGGTTCTATCTTGACGGACGCATGCACAGTAACCGACGTTGCCAATGGTGTATTAACCTCGATTGGTTTCGTTATGTATCGATACTGATTTAGGGGTGTGTATATTCATTTGGAGTGGGCTAGCATGCATATGGGTGTGGATTTGGTGTGTTGAATGAAGATAGTGATGCATCATGTGTCATGTAGTGCAATCGGTTAATTTGTGTTTCATTTTGGTGACAGGTATCTCCTGCCCTATTGCAGATGCCATCTGTACGCCACACCTCCAGATGGTTTTTACTCTCGACACCTGCTGCTTCGGGTGAATCAGTGGAGCAGCATTACGATCTTATGGGACGATCGCCAATGGGCCACATGCCCTTACGCTGTTCTGGTGGCTAGGTGCAACATTTCGGCCTTTCAGCTGGACTAGTGCCTGCCTCATGGGACGGACCTGCGGTTCTTGCCGCTTCCATGTTGCCTTTTGGAACGTTGATGTTGGCCCTGTGTGCCATGATGGTACAGGGCGTCACACAAGTGGAAGCTGGTCAATTATTGCAGATGCAGCCCTCGGTGATGATGGATGTTTTGGTGTTATTTTACAAATTGCTGTGAGGCCTTTGTCATTTGGATGTGCATTTAAATTGTATTCCGATATTTGGCGTGTTGCGTTATTCTTTGCAGGTGATGTGGCGATTTTCGATTTGTGGCGGTATGTATTGCGAGATGATCTGCATTGTGTTCCGCCTTCTGAGTTGAGTTGTGTGGTACAGTACTGGCCGCTTTTGCCTACGTAGCACAGTGTGGTCACGGATAGGGGCTGCCATTGTGACTGTTTACATGATGTGCTGTTCAGGGGCGGGGGATTGGCTTTTGGCCGACTGGTGCCTGTCAGCCAGGTCGATTGATGGTATGATGGGATGTTCAGAATGTGGCTGGTCACAGGTGCCTGTGTTTGCGTGCGTTTGTTGGAGGGGGACTGGGGTCATGTCCATTGGAATAGCTTCTGTATTCATGCCATCTGTGCCCTGCAGCTCCCATCGGCCCCTCTTGGGATGTGCCTGGCTGCTCAGTCACTCTGCCAACTTGTGTGGTACATGCTTCTGCTGATGGTTGGTTTGTTTACTGGCAAGAGTACAGGTCTGGTGCAATCCCCCTCAGGATGCTGTTTTGGATGTTGCCTTGCGCTGGTGGCAAGCGATGGGGGACTACTGTTGTTTTGTGTCATGTGTTCTTGATTTCCATTTTGATGTCTTGTACCTTCACATGCCTGTGCTGCATCAGTACGGCTATGGTGAAATGCCGTACATGGATGCCCACTCACGGGGCGCTTCGAACACCTGCATGCATTTCTACGTTGGCATGCATGGGTGAATTGTAGATTTCACTGGTTGCATGGTGTGAGTACATTGCGCCTGCCAGGAGTTGTGCAATGTGGCCAGGGAGTGGAGTACAGGCACTCAGTGGGCCATTTACGGTTGGTTCACGATGCCGTATTTCTCGCCATGGCGGAATGGTCCATTCCGCCATGCCTGATGGCGTTAGGTACATGTCCGCTAGGGTCGGAATTGGCGTACCGTTGCACCATGGTGGTGTTTGCGGTTTGGCATGGTGCGCGCGCGCGTGCTTAGTGCAGTTAGCGTTGGCGTTCACTACGGTGTCGCTAATGGCTTCGTACTTTGCGGTGACGGGTCATAGTCGCACCGAGCGCTTTTCGATGGCGGTATTGCATTTCCGCCATCGTTTTCCCCTTTCCGCCAGGGTCGTAATGAGGGCCACTGTATTGAATTTAGGTGCATATCTGATTATAGTCAGGATGTAAAATTTAGATGCATCTTGAGTATAACAACTGTAATGAATGTAGGCACATACTTGAATATAGCTGCTATATTGAATTTTAGGCACATATTCGAGTATAGCCACTGTGTTTAAATCTAGTGGCACTTTGAGTATAGCCATTGTATTGAATCTAGCTGCAATTGAGTATAGCCACTGTATTGAATTTTACTCAATGTTACTCCTACATTCAATACAGTAGCTATGCTTAACATGCAGCTAAATATAAACACAGTGGCTATAATCAAATATGAAGCATATTTGATTATAGCCACTGTGTTTATATTAAGCTGCATTTTGAGCATAACCAGTATATTGAATTTAGGTGCATATTTGAGTATATCCAGGGCGTGAAATTTATCTGCATCTTTAGTACAGCCACTGTACCATATGTGTGCACATATGTGAGATTTAGCTGCATTTTGAATTATGTCACTGTATTGAATTTAGGCGCATATTTAAATATAGCCACTGTGCTTAAACATAGCTGAGCTTAAAGAATAGCTACTGCATTGAATCTAGCCGCATGTTTGAGGAAAGCCAGTGTGGGAAATATAGCTGCATTTTGACTATAGCCACTGTATAGAATTTAGCTGCATTTCAGTATAACCACTGTACTAAATTGTAGGCACATCTTTGAGTATAACCACTGTGTATAAATGTAGCTGCATTTTGAGTATAGCCACTGTATTGAATTTAGATGCGTAATTGAATATATCCACTAGGATAAAATCAGCTGCTCTTTGAATATAGTCACTGTGTAATATTTTGAGAATAACCCCAGGGCTGAATTCAATTGCACCATAGACGTTACCATTGAGCTCCAATTTGAGTATAAACACTGTGTTAATTTTAGCAGTGATTTGAATTCGACCCCTTCAAACTAGCTCCTCCTAGATTATTGCCTAAGTGTTAAATTTAACTGTATTTGAGTACAGACACTGCATAGAATCTACCTGCACTTTGAAGTTGCTACTGCACAAGTTTAGCTGCACTTTAAGTACACTCGCTGTGTAGAATCTGCTTTGTGGGAATTTCACTGGTGCCCTTTGAAGTTTTGCATTGTGCTGAGCTTGGCTGCTAGTGATCCACATCGCGCTGAGTTTCCATTCAGTGTAGTTCGCGCGCTGTGGACTCTGCAGGACGTGACAGTGTCGTCCTTCGCGAGCAGGCTGGCAGCAATTCATACAGCTACTCGATTCCCTACACCAGCGCACCCTGTTTCAACTAGCCCAGGCCTCCTAAGTCGACAGGAGCCCTTTGTCCGTATCCTGCACCCAATAGGTCCTCTCATCGGATTCCACTACGATGGGCATCATTAAGCATAGTCCTTTTGCTTTGACAGCCCATGGACAGCCTTAGCCCCTTGCAGGGCTTTTTCTTCAGCATAGACACTCTGTTCATTCATCGTGCCAGTGCCGGGCTGATCGTGCAAGTCTTTTGTTCCATACCTCCTGATGAAGACGTTGTGCAATAGACATGCCACATCGAAACCGGTTGAGTTTTGTCCCCAAGGGATGTGATCTACACCATATGTTCACCTCTAGATCCGCCCTTGCGATAGATTGCTTTAATACATTTTTTCTATTGTATGTTTCTCTGCTTCTATAAAACAAACAAAAAATGTATTAAAATCATTAGATGGGATATGAGGATTGTGCTCGCTCCCCATTTTGAATTAACTTTGTAATTTTTAGCTATTGTTGTCTGGGTGATTGTCACGTTGAATGCTGTATGGGTTGAATGCTGCACTATGAATGGTTTGGATGATGGACTAATTTTAGCCATGTTTTATATGTACCTCTATTGTTGTGATATGTAATAATATGTTCTTTAAAGCACGGTGTCATTAATTGGCTATTTTTCAAATTCCTGTATCATGACTAAATAAAATTGATACAATTTGTAAGCAACACAGTCCTGCTCTCTGGACAATTTTTCCGGATTTCTGTGGTACAATAATACTCTGGTCCAGAGTATAGAGTTTCCCTGCTCCTTTCTGTTTTGTGGTGCATTGGGAGAGTAGCCACTGTGCGGACTCTAGCGGTGCATCTGAAGTTTGCCACTGTTTCAAACACTGCTGCTCTTTGAGGTTTTCCACTATGACAAATCTAGCTACGCACTGAATTTTTACACCGTTTTAAGACCTGCTGCTCTTTGTACTTTGCCACTGTGCTGATTGTAGCTGCCCTCTGATGTTTACCACCATTTAAAACTATACTGCCCTTGAAGATTGCCATTGGGCTGAAGTTAGCTGTATTGTGAGAGTAGCCACTGGGTTTGAATCAGGTAACACTACCGTCTGAACTTAGCCACACTGGAACTTTGATGGTTTAGATAACACTGGTACTGAATTTTGCCAGACTGGAATTAGTTCATAATCAGGCAACACTGCTGTTGAATTAGACACAATCGAGTTGTACGGAATTAAGCTAAGCACACTAGAACTGTAATGGTTTACATAACACTGTCTTAAATCTAGCAAATTCAAGAATTGGACTGAATCAGTGAAGTAGATGCCTCTACGTGTCACAACACAACAACTTAACCCAATTACAAGGGAAGCAACCAAACCAGGAGGGCAATAAACCTCAATAAACAATGAACCTCAAGCCCAAACCTAAGACCAAGGATGAAAGCAAGCCACCACAACCCCACAATACCAATAAGGCAGACCTCACTAGGCATCGCAACGCACCAATCTATCCATGATCTCAGGAAAGGAATCAACCTAGGATGGCACCCACATTGCTACACAACACAAACCCGAATGCAAAACCAAATCAACAAAAGCAAGCACTGCAACCCTACAATCACAACGAGGTAGACATCACTGAGTAATACAACATAACGATCTACCGCTGATCCAAGAAAGTATGTAGCCCAGGAGGGTACCACCCACTAGAACACAAACATACATCATAAACCCAAACCCAAGAACAGGACAACTAAGCATGAAAATAAATAAAGCACCACAACCCAACAGCAAGGCAGACATCACCGTGCTGCAGCACACTGACCTAACCAAACCCAGGAGGTCACTCACCCCTGGAATATACCTCTAACCTGAATCCAAAACAGAGACATAATATAACAACCACAGTGAGACTGACACCACTGTGTGTCAGAACACACTGCTTAACCCAAGGACAGGAAATCAACCAATCCAGGAGGGCACCTGTCCCTGGAATTTTTGGACTTACATACCCAACCCCAATCCAAAAAAAAGACACAATACAACAACCAGAGCCAGGCAACATCACTATGTGTTGGACCACAACGATTTAAACCAAGACCAGGAAAGTAACTACCCAGGAGGTCATTCACCCCTGGAATATATATGGAATTCCTGCATCCAAAACAGAGGCACAATACAACCACCACCACAAGGCAGACAACATTGTGGGTTAGAGCAAAAAGATTAAACCAAGTCCGGGAAAGTAACCAACCCAGGAGGTCATTCACCCCCTGAATATACTGCAATCTGATTCCGAATCCAAAACAGAGGCTAAAACCGACAATCACAGAGAGGCAGACACCACTGTATATTGCTGCAAATTAGCCTATCTCTGACCTCAGGAAAGAAATCCACCCAGTAGGACACCCACCACTGGAATACACCACAAACCCAAATCCAAGACCAAGACAGCCAGACCAGAAACATTCCACGATACATGAAGGACAAAGAAACAAAAATAGATATCAGATATTGAAAGGAAATTTAACCCTGCAGAATAGGAACTTCCTAACAGAATTCTTAAAACCCTGAAATCTCCTCCAGCCACCACTAAACAGACTAAGGATATGGACCAAGATAAAACAAAAACAGAATGCATCTCACACTACCTCTCCACCTACGAAACTACCCCAACCGAACAATGCACAACCAACCCACAAGCAAGGACCCAAACAAAGCTGGACCCCAACAGACAACTAAAACTGCACACCAGAACACACATAACCCAGCAACCCTAAAGACATTTTTGGAAAAACCCCAACAAAAATCAGAGCTAAGCTAGAATCCCTAACCATCCACACCCCTTACATAACCAACGACTGGAAAAAAAGACTGCACATACAAACGAACATTCCACTACTTTGAACAAGAACAAAGAAATCCATCCCTCAATCAAATCCAACTCCACAATGAAGAGACAGAGCCCAAAAACAAAGCAATCAGCAAATAAGAGTCTCATCCAAGAGAGAAACTCGGGAAAAGAAAACCAACTTATACCACCCTCACCAAGACACAGGAACATATATTGTTTTAATGGATGCTCTGTGGCTCCCCAGGTAAGTTGCTCTTATGTTCCTCCATTGCAATTATATCAGGTTGTATTAACTAGCTGCATAGGGATCCACTGACTCCATGCACCCAGGCTTCACTGGGCTGTAACTTCACTCATACCTAAACATTCTAATCTCTCTCGCAGCATTCTCATTGACCTCACACATTCCATACATTCTTGTAAGCACTATATAACAGATATGCAACAATAAAAAAGGGAAAGTACAGACTCTGCACTGCACTGGAGCCTACTCAATGTAAGATCCATGGCCAAACACAAAACAGAAATACACACTTGTCTTCACAGAAACATGGCTATCCCCCATGAAGCCATACCAGACAATTTCAAACTAATACACTGCAACAGAAAAATCAAGAGAGCAGGTGGAATTGCATTAGCATACAAAGACCACAACTGTGCCACGCTACTTCCCCCCAATGGACATAGAAAACTGCAAATCACTCTTAATCAACATGAAGCTCAATGACCAAAGCAACCTACTGTTCCTCCTGATCTACAGACTGCCAGCCTACAACCCCAATTTTGCAACAATCCTTACTAACACCATTACAAACCTCTCCAATTATCATGATAAAATAATTGTTCTGGGGGACTTGCACATCTGGTTCGAAAAAGAAAACAAAACAACCATAAACTCTCTCAGTGCTCTACTTGAAACCCCCCACTTCAAACAAATAGTAAACAGACCCACCTACCATGCTGGACACACCTTAGACACCATTTTCTGCAGAGGAAAACTCTCAACCAGCACCCCTCCGGCACCAATCATATGGAGTGATCACCACTTCATCCAATTCACAGTCAGAATCCCAAACAACATCATGCCTGGAAACGCAATGCTCCATGGTTATAACCAAAGAAACTGGAAGCATCTTGACCTGGAAACCCTAACATAGCAAATGGAATCAACCAAAACAAACATCTCCCAATGAAACAGAATGGCTCCAGGCTCAGAAGAAGAAAAACTGGACACTTGGATCACAGAGGCCCTAGACCAACTAGCACCTGCAAAACTCTTCAAAGCCACTGCAAAACAAATGGCAGCAGGTTGGTTCACAGAACAACTGAGAGAAAACAAAAAAACAAACCGCAACCTGGAAAAACAATGGGCAACCATTACAACCAATTGGATAAACACTTATTCTGATGACAACTCAGAATGTACAAATCAGCATTCCTAAAAGCGAAAAAAGCATACTAATAACCCACAAAAAGGACTATTCAAAATCACCAAGGAAATCAAAAACCGAACATCATGCAATAAATGCTTCTTACCATCACTAGGTGACAACATCATAAACCCCCTAAGAGCAAAAATAGAAACAATTCAACAGACCATTTATGCAAGCTGCACAATTATAAACACAAATGCTGAACTACTAGAAACCAGAGCACCAACAACCACCACAAAATGTTCAACCTTTAAACGAAGAAACCTTCAAAACAATAATTAAAGGCATCAACCTTGCCGGATCACCCTACAACCCATTCCCACCAGATATCTTCAAAGAAATCTGCAACTAGAGAACAGCAGCATCATACTTCTGACTACTAATACACCTCCCATAACTCACAGCCCGGACCTAGCCAATGTTAGGACACTATGGATCCAGGAACTGAAAACAAAACAACCACTAACTACTTACCAGTCACTGCTCCTTGCTCTTCTCCTGCATACCTCCCGACAAACCACACGTGCCCAAAGGGCTACTCAATACTACACACAAAACAAACAAGCAACACTTCTGCCACAAGAATAGTCACAAACAACTGAGACACTCGACGTTACCTCTTCGGACATAACAAGCCTAGTGCACAATATCCATGCACACTCAGAGAACCGACACACACTGGTGCTAGTTTCTTCTGGTTCTACAAACAGCAACAGAAGAGCTCAACCTCTGTCTTATGCCTCTTCCCTCGATAACCTATCTCCCATTTGACAAACATATACATGTCAATAGTTGAAGAACAATACATTTGCCTATTTAACATAAACAATCAATTCTTTAAAAATATTTGGCTATAATAAAAGATGTTTAGATGATGTCCTATTGCCATGGCATGGTGACAGCCATTTACTCCAACAATTCAAAGAGTGGCTGAACCTAAAACATCCTAATTTCAAATTGTCACAGAGCAGACAGTCATTGGCCTTTCTTGCTATTATGATTAAGTCAGAAGACAACAAACTATATATTACTCTTTATAACAAGGAGACAGACAGGAATAGCTCCTTACAATTTCAAAATAAGCACCCTAAAGCACTGCATAATAACCTTCATTATGAACAAGATTCCTGATAATCAAAAGAAAATGCAAAAAGAAATCAGACTATTTCTTATAAGCCAACATACTAAAACATGAACTGGTTGAAATGGAATATCCTGAGAAACTAGTTACAAGGTCCCTTAAAAGAGCATGTTTCTGTGACTGAGATTCCTAATAAAATAACATGTGTAAGTATGTATAACAAATTCAGTACTAAAATCCAATCTAGATTGCTTAAATGAAGAACCCAGATTCACGTTTAAAAGTGGGAGATATGTATTAGAACATGCATCAATGATAAATAATGCCTCCAATGATGGCACACTTTTGGATATCTGTGGTTTACCAAAAATAAATTATATAATTGCATCTTATTGGGATGAACCAATTAGATTAGATTGGACATTCAATGCATTAATGTATTTGTCATATATATGCTTTTTTTACGTTGGTCATACTTTCTTGTAATTGGAGCAAATAAGAGAAAGTTGATGGCTATTGACCACAATGTGTGTCTTTATTTGCCCCAAGAATGGTTCAATAAATTAATGGATGAATTCCTCAAATTGTCTGCTCGGCTAGACATCTTAAATACCAATAATACCAACAAAAATATTAAAAATAGATTACCACCAATTTATTCACAAAATATGACCAATACAATATTTGTTTCCTGGTAAATTAAAATAGGTGCTTCAAAATAGATCCAACATTATTATTTGAGAAACAATGCTCTCATAAACCTGAAACTATTATAGCACATGGGTGATGTCATCGTGTGTGTTTCACGCGCTAAGCGACAACATCACGCATGGTATATTAAAAATCAAAATCGTAGTCACTACCTGTACTCCATACCAAGCAATGAACCAGAGGGATCTCTATCCATCCTATAGAAAAGTAGGATATTCTGACCGGTGCCCTGTTAATTTAGGAGAAGCTGCAGCTCAAATGTTGGGAAACTAGACGATTGACGAGCACAATACATTATGACCATATTGATATGTTTAGGAACAGGAGATATCACCAAAAAATGGATGCTTGGAAAAAATACAATCCTTGAAACTCACACCTTTAAAGTAAAAGGTTAGACTCTATCTTGTCTTTATAGATATGAGCAAGGATTAAATGGGCCACTAGAGTGGAATGTAAATGTGTTCAATGTATTGGTTAAAGAATATTCACCACCCACATTAATGCTGTCCACTCCATGGAGGTTAAAGTAATAATCCAAAGTTGTAAGTATTGCAGGCAGTTAATACTAATTTATAATGTATGATTAAAAACCACATTGACCGAATATCAATAAAATTGAACCTTTTTTTTTATAGGCACCTAAATAAATGTCATAGTCAACCTGCAAATCAATCAGTTTATGCGATAATCATTGCAAATTAAACCTTGGAGAGATGGAATGAATTGAAGAACAAATCATCTATGTTTCAACCTTTACATTGCGTCAATTGCTTTGTGTCACAATTATGTCTTCCTCAAGATCAGAAATGGAAAAGGAAATCCTAAGTGTCAGAGTCTGGAGAGGTGCGTCAAACATTGATATCTTGCAAAAAGTAGGATGTGATTTATTTGGGAAAATTGTAGGTATTTCTTTATCAATTGCATCATATATTGTGCATTCAAGCTAAATGAGCCTGTCTTGTTAGATACCTTATTATGTAAACCATTGACATTATAGACAGAGGTATGGACCACAAAACAGCCCTCAAGATCGTGAATGCTCATAACCAATGTAAAAGACGCAATTGAAAAAATAAAAGTATAACATGGCTAAATCAAATCAATCAGCAACTCACAAGATCAGTCAATGTCAAACGTCATCTTAAAATGAACATAAAGGCGTATTGATTAGAGCAGAGGAGAGCTAAGGAAGAAAGGAACGACTAATAAGAGCTTATTTGCTACCATTTAAAGCTTGAATGCATGCTACTTCATGCCTCAATAATGATAGAAATAGGGTAGTATTGTTAGACTATGGATCTGATTCACAGAGCATTTTCATATGGGACTGTGCCATTATAAAACACTTCAGTGAATCAGGCCATATATCTCAGCAAGTTACTGCTAAAAGTTACAAGTAAGTGGACACATGAGAGCCCTGTAAATAAAGGTTGCCATTGTCTCTTAAGCATTTTATTTTATTTTCTACATATAACACAGCAAGGCGGCACACAGTTATTCCACTACTGAAGGATTGGGGCACAATGCAATGTTGGCCAGCTTTGTATTTTCTGGTGTGATTATTAGCATGCTTGTTTACTCCGCTATATCCAATTATCTTCTAAATGCCCTTCAGGTTTCAAATAAGTTGTTTGGATGAATATGCCCTTTCCTGCATCTTGTTTTACATCTTTTATGCTGTATAGTTTTATGGAAATGTGTATTTTTCCGAAGTAAACCATTGTTTCAGTGATAGAGAATCCTAGTGCATAGAACACATGATAATGTGTTATCAGGAAAAAGGCAGGTGGTGTTAATGCAATACAAATCATTGCTGATGATGTAACAATTATTCTCCTAAGAATGTGACGATAACTCAACTGAAGCAACTGAGTGATCTTTGATATCATTGAGAAATACATGATGTCACTTTTATGCATCTCTACACTCTTAAAATAATCTCCAAGGAATAACAATTTTGCATACATTTGGAATTTTTGGAAAGCATTCAAGCAGCCTTATATGGCAGTGTCCAAGCGCTAATGGGTGAGGGAGCTTTGGGGTATAACTTTACATACAGAGGTGGGTAGAAAGAGAGAACAACTGGGAAGCACTATTGAGAGAACGGTCCCTGCCCTGCTAGGTGTCTGGTTAGCCGGTAATGAGGGAGCAATGTAATGTGGTAGCGAGGGTCAATTCACTTAAAGGATTTTGGGTGAATCATGCTTGAAGAAAATGCAGTGTTTCAATGACAGTGGAGGTAGGCATGTGAGGTGAAGGGAATGGTTCCAGGATCTCGTTATACAAGGGTTTTATGGCATTCCCATGCAGATGCCTGTGCAGTAGTATCTGCGGTAGTATCAGCATTATTTTAGTGATGATTAGTGTGATGTTGGTGGCAATTGGCGTGGGGATCACAGAACCTCAGTTGACAAACTTTCGATTTGGTGCCCTTATTGATTTTGACTTTGGATGAAATGCCATTAATGAAGGTGGAGTCAAGGTTTCAGACCAAGTGTTGGAGATGTTATTTATTGAATTTGTTGAAAGTGCCCAACGTATCATGGTGCTGGTACCAGCTACATTAGATACATTGGCATAAGACTAAGTATTGGGTAGTCAATACAAAATATAAAGCAGAAAAATGGAAGACACATATGCTTAATGCAATATGTCAGTGAACAGGTGACTCAATCGTATTTGTTGAAGAGCCAGGCATTTTCTGAATGTCAGTTAGGAGGGTTCATCTCTGATGAATGGGGCAAGTGAGTTCCAGAGGGAGGGATAGTGGCCACAAAAGTGGATCCTCACGATCATGTTTTTGTTGAATCTTGGAGTCAGTAGAGGGTTGAAGGAGGATAAGTGTAAGTGGCATGTCAAGGTTTTCCTGTGGAGGTGGGGGTTGAAGTGGGCTGGTGCAGTCTTGTGAATGAAGCAGTGGGCGATAGTAAGGATCCTGAAGTGAATGCACATTCGAATTGGGATCCAAGTGGCATCTCATTTAGCTTGTGAGATGTGGTCAGTGCATTTTAGGCCCCTGCAGATCTGAGGGTTTTGCTTGGCAAAAGTTGGAGCTTGGAAAGTTTTCTGCCTGAGGTGCCTGTGAGCAGGTTATTACAATAATCCAATTCACTGCCTATGATGGCTCTGTGGAGTGTTAGGCAATTGTCTGGCAACAGGGATTTTTGGTTGCAGTTGACGAGCTTAGTAGCGTAAGCAATCGAGGAGGCAAGGGAGTTGATGTGTTTTTGCATGTTAAGTTCAGCATCACAGGATGTTATGTGTTTCAAAACTGGGATGGGGTTACCATCTATGGTGAAGGATATGATAGGTTAATACCCAGCGGTTTCTAAGCGCGGACCTGGGGATCAAATCTGTGTTGCTCCTTGCAGTCTTGCTTCTAAGAAGAGCACGTTGCCCCTGAGCTATCCTCCTGAGCCTTAATGAGGTCTAAGCAAGGTCAAGGTTCTTAAGGTTGTGAGGGGAGCTGACAATGATTATCTCAATTTTGTCACCATTGAGGTAGAGGTGATCGTTTGCCATCCAATTCTGTATAATGCCATAGACTTGGTTCTTCATGGCAGAGTCTTGAAAGTAATTGCCTGTGAGGTTCAAGAGGATCTGGGTGTCATCAGTGAAGTTGGTGTACGGGATGTTCAGGTTGTCTAGCTGATCAAACAGCCATCTAATATACATGATTTAGAGGGTGCGAGAGATGCATGAGTCTTGGGGAACACCAAAATGGACTGGGATGGGGTCAGTAACCTCATTGCCAATGAAAACTCTAGAGGAGTGATTGTTTGGGAAGGATTTTACCCAGCTATTTGCTTCAGGGGTGAAGTGAAATTCAGTTCTAATGTGCTTACCTAGGATTTCGTGGTTGATGAGGTTGAATGAAGCCGAGAGGTCAAGGAGGAGGAGAAGGGTGAGGTTACCTGTGTCATAGATGTTGTCAAGTATGATTGTTGGGTCTAGGAGGGGTGATTTAGTGTTGCGATATGACCTGATGCCGGATTGGTGGGCACCAAGTAGGTGGTGGTGTTCAAGGTAGGATTGGATTTGTGGGTAAGCGGTGTGATTCAATATTTTGAGTAGGATATGAACAGTCATAATCGGGCAATAGTTGGTCGGGAGGGTTGGGTCAAGCAATGATTTCTTCTATAGGGGGGCGATCCTGGCCTGTTTGATGCAAGAGGGTACTATGCAGGAGGCAAATGAGGTGTTGACGTCAGCGATAGTTGGGGCAACTGCTTCTGCGCGAAGTTTGATGATAGGAGCTGGGCAGATGTCACCTTTACAGTTGGATGGTTTGAGGGCTTTGATAGTTTTGTGGACATCAGCTGTGGTGACTTTTGAGAATTGGAAGGGAGCTGGTGGTAGAAGGATGGTGGTGTGGTGGAGTGAGAGGGGGTTAGTAGGGGATTCGTTTGCAGTGGTTTTGTTTCTCAGCTTGTACGTTTTGTTGGAGAGTGCTGTTTGTATGGTGGTACACCAGGCCCTATTTTTTGGGGAAGTGAGAGGTGGGCGGGGCCGGGGTTTCAAGGTCTTTCAGAATTTTAAAAAGTTCTCTCGCTTTGGAGCTAGCTTCGATGATGTTGGTGCTGTATGAGTCACATTTAGTGGTGATGAGTGCTGTTTTGTAGGCTTTCATTGACGCAAATGTGTTGAACGATGGGGCAATGGAGGCTTCCAAATAAAATGGAAGAATTAAGCACTTTACCCAGGAAAAGTGCATTGTTGTTTATGCTATTGAGGCAGAGTTGGTTACTATGCAACCAATCTTTGGCGAGGAAGCAGCTTCCCTCCTGTTGACGCTCCCAAGTACTTTTATGTAATTTTAGATGAAGATGAATATCATTAGTGCACATATGAATGCCAACATTTGTTGATGGTTTGGGAAAGTTTAGAAATGTAGCTATTTAACAGGATGGGGAGTCCCTTTGGATCCTCCCCAGTAGGATTTAGTGGTTTTAGACAAGAAGGATAACAGTTTCACATAGGGGTGTGATCAATGAGGAACGATGACAGCCAATCCAGCTCAGAACCAACAATAGCTAATGTCTATTTTAGGTAAAGCAGGCTAGTGCAGTGTCCAACAGAATCAAATGTGGCAGAGAGGTTGGGATTAATCAAGGTGTAAGCATAAGCCTTTACCTGGGGTAAGTGGAGATATTTAAAATTGGGCATGCCGGGCATGGGCCACAATCCTGAATGGAATTCATTCAGGACCTTTTTTACCGATTTGATCAATGCAGAGAGTTGTTACATGATGAGTGTTTAGTTGTAGCCATTGAAGATAACAGACCACCCTTGACAGTGATTCATTCTGCTGTGTCTGCGTATGGATTTTTGAGCAGATGATACATTATGGTATGACTGGAGTGATGAGTTATTAAGCTGTCCAAAGATGGGTGGGATGACTTGGTGACCACACTTTACTGCATTTGATTCTAGATATTGGCTTCTGGGCAGAAAGGGATGATTCACTTCAGCTTCTTAGCAATAGCTAGTTCTAAAAATAGGTCAACAATAGTCAAGGTCACTGTGCAAGCAAGGAAGGGAGAGAGACCACTGGGGTCAGGGTGCAGGGGAAAGAGTGAGAAGGTGAAGAGCAGACATTTTATCCCCAATAAAAGCATCATATTGTAGCACAGTGATCCACTAAATAGAAAGTTAAATAATAAGCAGCCACCCATGCACTAACAATTTCCCCCAACCCAACTATTTACTTTAAACACACTCAAAACTTATCCATACCATTCTCGCCATTACCGCCCGCAAGCAAAAGACCCTACATCAATAAACATGTACAACAATCATTCACACACCCACTCATTTGCCCCACTATCACACTTACTCATTACAAAGGTGCTTGGTTAACTCGCTGTGGCTCAACAAACCTGATACGCCCACACGCACTACAAGCCACACATCTCTCTTCAAATCCTGCCTGCTTTATCATCTGCCATCACAGCTGCTCCCTGTTCCAGCAGACACTCACTCCGCCACCAGGACTCCTTTTCCCTTTTTGTGTCCAATTGTTATTCAAGCAGCAGCTCACTCCCACCACACATATGTGAAGCACTACCCTAGCATCATACTCTTGAAAAACCAGAGACCAGCCACAAAAACATAAACCACCATACAACTATTTGCCCTCATCTACTCAAACAAACACTCTCAAACAACTCCATTAATCATCAGTTACTTTGCACCATACTCACGCAGGGCCCCCACCCATCCCTGCCTTTGTTAATTCAAATAAATGTGGGGAAAATGCAAGCATCAGTTGAATACATTAAGAACTGTATTTGAAAATAATATCAAAATCTATGGTTAAAATTATAGGTAAATTACAGCAAAAAGTACATTATTATCTCAATTCGATGGGTGAAATAAGACATTAAACAAAATAGGGGGTGGGAGGCACAACTGTGGCGTAGCACTCACTGGAAGTGATTCATCCAAACTATTTTTTAGTAATCTGTGTGGTTAATTTAAGTTAAATTTCAGGTGCAGCAGGGAGAACCTCGAGGCCACTCGGGGTTCAGAAAATGAAAGCACAAGACACGCACCAGCCGTTGCCAGCTGGTAGCCCTAAACTGCACGCCTCGTGGGACAAAGTCCCCAACATTACTTCAACCTCGTAAATCCAATTCAACTCCCAATGGGAAGTATTATGACTTAAGTTGGTTGCTTCTGTAGATTTATTTCAACATAATAAGTTTCACATCAATTAGATGGTATTCCATTAATAAAGAGTGTATATTGACCTCTGTCAGTCTGCTTGTCTACAGTCAGGAACCACGAGGCTGAGACAAAACAGGTGTTAACCAGATATTTTATATTGACAAAAGAATTGACAACAAAAAATCAATTAGCCCCACACTATTAACATATAGTGTGGGATACCACTTCAGCACAATTATATAGTTAAACAATTCACAAAAATGACAGTGATGTAGTTGAGCTGAAAACAGCCGTCACATAAAACCATAAAGTATAAAGGGTAATGAAGGTTATTCACAAAGCAACTCATTCAAGAAAGGATTCATTTGTAGCTAAGAAATAACATTAGTATTTTTATCCTTCTGGGCAGTTTTATTCACTCTGCTCAGAGCTTCCTAAAGATCACCAGTATCAACGTACTTTTTGGAAGAGAGGCATTCTATTGCCCAATTAAAATGTATGATTTTGGAACAAGTGAAGGTGGGTCCAAGAGGGGGGGATGTCCATAAGAGATTACTCTGGAGGGAGATTGCTTGGATCGATCTATTGGATTGTCTGAGTCCAAGAGGAATGAATTGTGAATTTGACCTGATGTGTTTTTTATAGTGCTTTTCATAGTGCTTGTTATAGTGTTGCTTGTTGTGTCTTGTTGTAATGCTTTTAATAGTGCACTTTATAATACCTATTACAGCATGCTTGGGGTCACATCCTGAGCAAGAGTGGTTGTCAAAATTGAGTTGAACATATATTTGTTATCACTTGATTTGATTGTAACCTTCCTAAACATGACTGAGCTGTCATGCTCCTCTCTGGTATTCCAGATTGTGAACGGCCCTGGCACCGGGAGGTCTAATTAGGTTTTGAAAAATGCCTTAATTCTGGATACTAGTATCTGCTACAACTGTTCATTGAGTAGAATGTGAACGGCTCTGACACCGGGAGATTAATTAAATTGAAATGCAACTGTTGGTTATGTACAGGAGTCTTAGCGAGTCCCATAAGCTTTGATGTACCTTTGGTTCACACTAGGAACAGGTATCTGCCCAATGCCACCTAAATAATGACCCTTAGAGAGAAGGGGGTCAGCAGTTTGCCAGTTCTTGACCCCACTTTCGACATCTGGTCACCTTAATTGTAGCGGGAGGTAGGGGTACTGCTTTGGTGCCCCTCCTCCTGCCTTTAATCTTCCTCAAGTTCCGCAACAATCCTACTCAACAGCCAACTCTATAGCTAGGGTAAAAGACACCTGGCTATTCACCTTGGCTAGATTGTCCCCATAACTCTTAGCGGGAGGTAGGGGCACCACGCAGTTGAATACTGATTTGGTGCCCCTCCTCCCACCCTTTATCTTCCACAAGTGCCACTATTACCATTTCCATCACTTAATCACTTGCTTCGACCAAGGTACGAACCAGGACTCACCTAGACAGACTTCTATCTCTTCTCATTATTTCTAACTGGCATCACTTACAATTTTCCCTCCATAGAAGTAGCATATGCGATTAGTTAGAAGCGCCCGTGGAACACTGCAGTAACATTTAATATACACTATTATGCAATCTCTAGGACATGCGCACACCGTTGTGCTACTTTCGGGACTGCAGTAACGATGCACAAGCGTGTCGTAATCATGTTAACCTCAGTCCCCCACGCTGTGGGGCTTCACTAAACATTTAGGCACCTGGCCCTATTGGAACCAGTGCCTTCAAAGGGCCAAGGCCCTGCGAGCAAGTGTCAATACTGAAATCCACGTCCTGCATATATGAAGTTGGGGACGAAATGTCCCATACAAAGATGGCGCCGGGAGCCAGGACGTGCATGTGCGCCGCCTCCATGGCAACCTTATTTACAAGTCAGAGACGAGCAACGCGTCCTAGTGACGGGCTGCTCATTTTCCTTTGCTTATCGTGGTCTTTGAAGGTAAGCCTTTTTAGCGAGATACCCTGAGCCCTAACTCCGCCACTCTTAGACGGACGGCTATTCATTGCAGAAGCGCATGTGTCCCTCTGTAGACAAACAAGCACTTGTCGAGGGGAACAATGAGGAAAGCCGCCATTTAGCATCACACTATTGGTAGTGTATGCTATTACTGAGTTCAGCTTTTTCCATACACGAATACAGTCACTTACGTTTACACTTATCTGACTCAGGATAGAGCCCACTTTACCTATAAATTCAGTTGATTTTTTATATCTATTTAAAAGCCATGGTGCACATCCCCTAGACATGACCTTTCATATCTCTCCTTTCCTTCAGCCGCCTACATTGGAAACCACAGCCTGCCACCTTCACATTACCCGGTAAGAGGAGTTGGTCTTCCGACTGGGTAAGTGGATTAAACAACATGTGTACCACTCTAGAGTGAGACTCTTGCCTTATTATGAACAATTACAATGTGTGTTGTTTTACATTTACCATGCAGGTAATTGCCAGCATTTCCTACTTACACAGTAATTAAGGTTAGTGCACTTTAACTTACATGAGAGATACTTGATAAATCTCCCTGCTACCTCAGAGGTCTAATTAATTTATCCTTATTCGTTTTAGGAACTGAAATTGAATACTGTTCAAACTAAAACATGTCCTGCCCTGAAGATGGATTGTGATTAATCCGAAACCCGTTGGCATACATGATTTTATGGGAGTGTCTTTAGGAAGCTCTGAGCAGAGTGAATAATACTGCCCAGAAGGATAAAAATACTAATGTTATTTCTTAGCTACAAATGAATCCTTTCTTGAATTAGTTGCTTTGTGAATAACCTTCATTACCCTTTATACTTTATGGTTTTTTGTGAGGGCTGTTTTCAGCTCAACTACATCACTGTCATTTTTGTGAATTGTTAACTATATAATTGTGCTGAAGTGGTATCCCAAACTATATGTTAATAGTGTGGGGCTAATTGATTTTTTGTTGTCAATTCTTTTATCAATATAAAATATCTGGTTAACACCTGTTTTGTCTCAGCCTTGTGGTTCCTGACTGTAGACAAGCAGACTGACAGAGGTCAATATACACTCTTTATTAATGGAATACCATCTAATTGATGTGAAACTTATTATGTTGAAATAAATCTACAGAAGCAACCAATGTAAGTCATAATACTTCCCATTGGGAGTTGAATTGGACTTACAAGGTTGAAGTAACATTGGGGACTTTGTCCCACAGGAGTGAAGCTTAGGGCTACCAGCTGGCAATGGCGGGTGTGTATCTTGTGCTTTGAAATAAGACATTAGCCATATTAAACAACATTCAATGGACCTATTCATGAAGAAGAACACGTGGTTGTACACCCTCCCGAGTGGGCACCTTCACAGAGAAGAGCTTGTCTGTGTTTGTTCTCAGTAGAGGGGCTTCCAGACCATTTTATTTTTAATTGTTTGGAAATTGGAGTTTCACTCTGAGTTACAGAGGGTAGTCTAGACGTGGACCACTGTGTTTAGATAGGCCCAGCTTCACCTCACTGATGAGGCCCAACTAGGCCAAACCAAGTGTTGGGGGTTGCTGTTGGTAGTCTTGGTCAGAGGAGGATTGCCTTGCATTTCAGTGCTGGACTGCCCAAGTGGGTGGGACCAGACTGATGTGCAAATGGGTATTTCTCCTCTGTCAACGATAGGTACAGAGAGCTAAAACACGGTTGTAGACTCTTCCCATATAACAGGATATTCAGACGTGTTCATTCTGGGTAGAGAGGCTCCTAGACCTTTTTCTGAAAGTTATCAGGAGCAACTCAGCATTGTCCTGGAGAGAGACTATCTGATTCACAAAAGAGAGAGCAGTAGTGACTGGCTGACTCTTGAATTAATCTGATCATGCTGGGGTAAATCTGGAGTAGGTCAACAACAGATTACTACTTTATGAATCAAGTAGCTTCTAATTCAAGCGTGAAAGTGTCCACTGACACCTGATTTTGATTTTCAATTTCCAACGTTTCCTGCCCTAGAAATAACTTTATTTTTAATACATCCCATTGTCATGCACGGGAAGGCTGTCAGCCCGCCACCACATCATACAGTATGGCAATCTCTCACATACAGATTAAAGATATGGATCAATGTCATAGACACAGTAACAGGAATGTCCACCTGCTGGTTCACATGTCCAGTAGGAGGTATCACCAGCTTCTACATTTCCAGCCATTTTATCCCACTTTCTCCTTAGGCCTAGCAACCTTCTACAGCTACTGGACGTGGGAGCACTGGGGTGGATGTGCGTGTGCCATGCTTTGGTCTGTCAGCAGTGGAATTGGCTCTAGCAGAAGCCCCCTGTTATCGACTAGCAGCTAAGTGCTTCTTGGCATGTAGTCTTGTTCCATACAGAGACGTCATTTGCTGACTAAGCAAATTCACCAGTCACCCAAAGTATGCATTCCTCCCTGTAATTATGGGAACATAAAAAGTGCCTTCTACACACTTTTACAAGCAGTAGTGCTCTGCTGTAAGAGCATGGCCCCATATAGCAAAACCCATACCTGCAACATAAGTGCACCCGGGCAGTGCATGTTGTTGCTGTGGCCAGCCTTCAATCACAGATTAATGGATTTATGAGCAGAGGAGGAAGGGTGGTGTTCAGTACTGTACAAGGACCAAACATAGACCACGTCTGAAGAAGGTTTTACAACCCCTACTTATTAGTGTCTTTAAAGGGACAAACCAAATCTAATCCCTCAAGTATCAGAATGTACACCAAAAGTAATTTAATTGTGGGCAGGATAATCATATACCAAAGTTTGGGTCAGTGCCACACAGGAGGTTATAACAAAGGTCCAAACTAAAACTTCTTTCAATTCTTGTTAAGCATGAGACCTGATCCTTCCCACCAGATTTACATAACAAATATGCTTTATGTGCTGAGTGTGCTGAGTATGTGTCTGACATTAACATGAGTATTTAAAAATAAATGTCTCCTACAAACGTTCTTGAATGTTCTGTCCATTAGCACGTCTCTGCCATTCATCACCGTCTTGGAAAAGTAGTTGTGCTGCTAGTGTACAGTAGGGAGTCTGCCTTCCTGGTCTCACATCTGCAATGGATCCTGATATTGTAGCTTGACTTAAACCAAGAGTCACGGGAAGAAAGAAGGACACCCACAATTCTTCACAGGATCCTTTCTAGACCTCTCACCATTGCCCTCACTTAAGAACCTGATCCTACGGTTCCAACCCAAACTCTCTCTCCTCCTCAAAGTGCTCCCATAAGCTCATACCTGTGTTACCTTCTCTTATTCTCTTATTTCTTCCTTCTCTTTGTCATTGTGCTTCACCTACAGCTGCTCAAACCTTTGCCTCAGGATTGCTCCTTAACCCATCTAGGTCTCCTCCTTTCCTCTTCTCTGTTTTTATTCCTTCTGCTCTTCTATTTGCCATTTTGTCCCTCTGTTTTTTTCTCCTTCCTCACTTTTCCTCCTATTCATTCTTTTTTCCAATTCTCCTCTCTGGTCACCCTCCTCTTTAATCGTCTCTTGACTTTTCATTACCTCCTATTTAGGCACTTCCTCCTCAAGCACCACCTCTCTTTGGCTGATCTCATAGGCTACATCTTAGCTCTTTTCATTGCCTCCTTATTTTTTTAATTCACTGGTTGCTCCTTGGTTTGTTTTCTCTACCTAGCCCCCTGAGTCTCTTGTTTAATCCCCTGGGTTCTCATCTCCCTAGATTCCTTGGTCTCACTCTCCCCAGCATACCGGGTCCCTCTCTTCACACCTTCTTGAGATTCTTTCTTCCCAGCTCCCTGGGTTTTCCTTACCACAGTGTCTTGGGTCTTTCTCTCACCACCCTTGTGGGATACCTTTTTTGGTAACACAACAAAAGCGGTTTTTTAGGAAGGTAGGTATTCGAAGTGCATCAAAAGATTGCAAAATAACTGAATCAATTAGAGTGCTCACACTCAACATCCTTGAAAAAAGGGGGAGGACCACCCGACTCGGCGTACCTGACCCTAAGGAAGAACACCCTGATCCTAGCGGGGGTGCCTGTCCCTGGGTGGCGTGTGGTGTATCGCCTACTAAAAAGATATAGAGGAGAGTACTGTCCCTCAACCTTCTATACTATTGGCAATGTCTGGAAACAGACATGGGTCGTCCAAAGCAAAGCAAAGGGGGGCATTTAAAGCAGTGGTAGACTCCAGAGGGTTAAGTAGCGTACAACAAGACAATGAATTGGGTCTTGAGGCTGCTTGATCTTAAACGTGGATCCAACCTGTAAATCAGGTCAACTGCTTGTATTCCATCCAGAGTGTGCAAATTTAATAATACCCGTAGGTCACTGTGGTTGAGGAATATAGGAGTACTGGTGGAGTAGCCACTGGTGGGTCACTAAAAAATGGCCAGCCGGGGGCTGGGGGGCTAGAAAGGCTCTTATAAAAATATGTGGCTCACTCAGTGGTGATGAGTGTGCTACAGTAAGTAGTGGTTAAAGGTTTGTGTCTCTTTGGTAGGTGTGTAAGAGATCAAGCATGGGTCATGAGAGCCCTCATGACCGAAAGGGGTCGACCGGTTTCAATGGCGTAAGAGATTTAGGCCATCTTCTTCAGGACCGTGATTTAGAATGCAAGCGGGTGTGCCAAGTGTTCAGTAAGTTACTGAACCGGAATGAAGATCTTGGTGTCTCCTGGAGGGAGACAAAAGAGGGAGGGGGGAGAAAAAAATGGAGAGCATTCCATGCGGGGGGTAAGAACAGGGACAAGGGGAGGGGGTGTGTTTGGGGGCACCAGGGGGTTGGTGCAAAGTGCTACGGAGTGGTGCTTTTAACATGCCTAGAGTGGAGCATGTGGGAGAAAGGCCATTAATTGGTCCAAAATTACAGGAGTAGTAGAAGGTGCCTGTACACCAGTGGTTGAATTCATCGCCAATAGGTGGGGGAGAGGAAAGAGGTGCCAGACAAAGTCTCTAAAGGTGACTGTTAAAATGCTGCCAGGGAGTGAGAGGCGCTGATGTGCACTTAATATGATACAAAGTGTGCACTACAGGGTGGAATTGGTGGCCCCCTAGCTCGTAGGCAAATTGGGTGAAGTGGTGGCAACCCGCGCCCGACTGGTGCATGACTGAGTATCTGAGGGCGCATGCTGCACCCAACGGCCTTATCATACGTATTGAACCACGTATCTTTCTAGATAACCTTAAATTCAGGAAAGACTGGTCCTTCATAGCCAACAAGTGTACCAGAGATTGGCTCATACTCATCATCAACACTGCCAAAACAGTAACAGATCAATTACTGAAAGAATTGAATGATAAAAGTGAGGCACTTAAAACTAAAATCACTGCAGATACTTTTGCGGCTAAACTCATTCTCCTAGAAACCTCTCTTAAGGAGTTTAAAGACAACAACTTGAATAGAAAGATTATCAAATTAAAGAAAGACCTCGCGGCCTTCACTCATGTGAAAATCTACCCCTATGTAGCAGAGGAATACTTCACTGAGGAAGCAAAACAAACACGACGAGAGGCTGCACAACTCCTGCTCCAAAACCTCCAAAGATCTAATTCCAATAGATCCTGGAACAGCTCGAGTAGCAACTCGAGCAATAGCTCCAATAACAACAAATGGCAGAACAAGAGAGTACACTTCAACAGCGCCAGTCAAGGCACCCCTCCTGCGGTCCCTTTTTTAGGACAACGCGGGAGAGGCCAGAACCGCGCCCGTTGGCAGAACCACCCCCAGACCACAGTGGTCACACGCAGCCGGGGACTTGGAGTTATACCACCACTCCTCCCTCACTTATCGTAAACCAATCTACCCACATCCTCACCAGATCTGAACGAGAGATTTTACAAAAAGGACTATCTTTCATACCTACAGCACGCTACGACCCGTTCCAAACCCGGGTCGAAGTCACACAAATCATGCGCAAGATACGACTAAAGCAGTATTTTGCCAACCACACCTATGAAGACAATGATGTGACGGGCCTACGCCCTCCATCACAGTTTTTTCCACCCTACAGTGCAAACACCGCTGAATCAGTCACTTTCGAACAGGCATTGCTCAAAAAGTTCGCAGTATTTGAATCAAATATTCCATTCATCCATAACAACTGTACAAAACCTCAACTACTCGCCCTGACAGATTTAGCCAACAATCCAGACATCATGATTAAACCAGCTGACAAAGGGGGAGCTATAGTTATTATGGACACCACCAAATACATCACAATGGTCACCACCCTACTCAACGATCCTAATAGCTACAGCATTTTACCCAGAGATCCCACCCCAGCCCTGCAGGCTCTGATAGCACCCATCATTTACGAGGCAGAAGCCGAGGGATACATCAGTGCCCGGGAAGCTGCATTTCTAACCCTCCCCACCCTCGGATCCCTGCTATGTACGCTCTTCCCAAGATTCATAAAGGGCTCACACCACCACCAGGGCGTCCGATTGTCTCTGGCATTAGTTCCATTTTGGAACCCCTTTCACAATACGTGGATTTCTTCATCAAAGACCAGGTTCCAAAAATGACCAGCTATGTGAAAGACTCGACATCTATGCTGACCCTCCTAGACACCATCGCATTTGATCCAGAAATAGAATGGCTAGTCACTATCGACATAGAATCCCTGTACACTCGGATACCACAACAAGAAACACTGCAGATGCTTAACGGTATGTTACACTCAGGTATGGATCTACATGGAGTCCCGCCGGGCTTTATCGTATCTCTCGCTGAAATAGCACTGACACAGAATTATTTTCTTTTTGAGGACACTTTTTACCAACAGACCTCGGGTACCGCGATGGGGGCAACCTTTGCCCCTAGTCTTGCCAATCTATACGTCGATTTATTCGAACGCCAACACATCCATCCCACAACCAATCCATATCTCGCCTATTTAACTGTATGGCGGCGATATATCGATGATATCTTCGTGATATTCAGAGGTTCAGAACAGGAGGTGGAAGCTTTTCATATTTGGCTTAACTCCCTTAACCCCCATCTCAAGTTCACCATGGAGAGACACAGATCCAACACACACTTTCTCGACCTGGCCATCTCAGCTACAGGCGGGCGCCTCTCTTCGAGCGTCTACAGAAAAATCACAGACAGAAACGCCTTGCTTTGCTATTCCAGCTACCACCCTAAGGCCCTCAGAGATAATCTCCCCTTTGGACAGTTCTTACGCTATCGGAGACTGTGCTCACAGACTACGGACTATACCAAACAATCCAAACAACTCCAGACGCAACTCACTGAGCGAGGTTATCCTAGGAGGATTATTAAGGACACCTGTAAACGAGCTAGGAACATACCACGTTCAATCACCTTACAACAACATGCCAAACCCAGTGAGTCGAACACCTTCACAGCAGTGTTCAGTTTCTCACCTCTTCTCAGTAAAATCAAACGAGAAGTTAAGAGACTTTGGCCGATTCTCAACACAGGCGCCTCCACCATCCCTGTCCCACGCTTCGCCCTCAAGAGACGTTGTAACATAAGAGATAAGGTTGTCAAAACACTCATACCCAATACCCCTAGGGATGAGTCTACACAGGGGACCCTTTGGAACACTCAACCCCCCAAGGGTCATGCACCCTGTGGCCACTGCTCGATGTGTGCCCAGACCTCCAGAACCACACAGATAGAGATTGGTTGGAAAACACCATGGATACAAAATACATTTACCAACTGTAATACCAAGGGCGTTATCTACATGATAACCTGCCCCTTCGCCCTGAGATACATCGGCATGACAAATAGGCCAGTTCGGATCCGCATGACCGAACATAAATCATGCATAAGAACGCACAAACTTACTGCACCCTTGGTGTCCCATTTCTTGGATAAAGGACACACAGCTGACCAGTTCAAGTGGACTATCATAGAGAAAGTCACACCGCCCCGCAGAGGCAGGAATTACCACAACATGCTGTTCAAAAAAGAACAGATGTGGATTTACAGACTCAACAGCTATTTGGAGGGTTTGAATGAACAAATCCAGTGGCATGAACTGGCAGTATTGCCCTAAAGACAACATACCAGACATGCTTGCAAGTACGTGCGTTTCAGGTTCGTCATGCTTCCCTCTGGATTTTTCTAAGAGTGGTCCATCTCTCTCACATACGGGCAGAAGGGCATCCCGGTACATTGGGACCCCCTTGTACCCCACCAACTGTGTCCCACTGCTTTCTCATCTTTCCTCCGCTTTGCCACTTGTCAGCTCTTTCATTCACTTTTCATCTATTTTTACATTCATTTTCACACTCTATTTTTCATTTTCTCTCCTTTTTTTAGTTAAAAAATTAGTCATTTATGAATATATTTTTTAATATATTTTTTATTTATTATTTATTATTTTTCATTTCAGCTTTTAATATTCCTTTCGTATCATCACTTCCTTCCCCCCCCCTCCCTCCCCTTCCGTCTCCCCTTTCCTCCAGACCTAGTCTCAGACCCAGTGCGGAGCCTTATCCTTTTTAGCTTGAGCGCGCTCAGTCCTACTTTCTAGAGGCGCTCAAGCTTTTTCCACCGTCACCCGACTCTTCGAGCTCGAACACGCTCAGCCTCTGTCTCTAGAGGCGCTCGAGCATGTCCCAGTCCTACCCGACGCTCGAGGCTCACAGGGAGCCAGCGCCGGCACGTAGACGCCTGCGCGAGCGCGTTGCTCGTGGTTTCTACAGTCAGTTGGCCTTATTTCAACCAAACCAGCGTTCTCGAGCTGCATTAGCCCGAAACAGCTCCCAGATAGCACAGAGGAGAGCAGATGCCCCCTTCAACAGGTACAGACCACTTTTAGGCACTATGGCACTTTGATCAGGGCAAATTCTGCCATGTATCCAGCACTATTTACTATACCTGATATGGCTTGTTTATTCCCCATAGGTATATTTTTTACCTGCAACTCGGTGTTTTGAGCAACCAAGATTCACCGTTTAGATTCCAGCTTATATGCTGGTTTAGAGGTATGTTCAGCCTGCTTCCCCCACCCCACAGGCACCCCCCATGCACCAGTCGGGCGCGGGTTGCCACCACTTCACCCAATTTGCCTACGAGCTAGGGGCCCACCAATTCCACCCTGTAGTGCACACTTTGTATCATATTAAGTGCACATCAGCGCCTCTCACTCCCTGGCAGCATTTTAACAGTCACCTTTAGAGACTTTGTCTGGCATCTCTTTCCTCTCCCCCACCTATTGGCGATGAATTCAACCACTGGTGTACAGGCACCTTCTACTACTCCTGTAATTTTGGACCAATTAATGGCCTTTCTCCCACATGCTCCACTCTAGGCATGTTAAAAGCACCACTCCGTAGCACTTTGCACCAACCCCCTGGTGCCCCCAAACACACCCCCTCCCCTTGTCCCTGTTCTTACCCCCCGCATTGAATGCTCTCCATTTTTTTCTCCCCCCTCCCTCTTTTGTTCTCCCTTTAGGAGACACCAAGATCTTCATTCCGGTTCAGTAACTTACTGAACACTTGGCACACCCGCTTGCATTCTAAATCACGGTCCTGAAGAAGATGGCCTAAATCTCTTACGCCATTGAAACCGGTCGACCCCTTTCGGTCATGAGGGCTCTCATGACCCATGCTTGATCTCTTACACACCTACCAAAGAGACACAAACCTTTAACCACTACTTACTGTAGCACACTCATCACCACTGAGTGAGCCACATATTTTTATAAGAGCCTTTCTAGCCCCCCAGCCCCCCGGCTGGCCATTTTTTAGTGACCCACCAGTGGCTACTCCACCAGTACTCCTATATTCCTCAACCACAGTGACCTACGGGTATTATTAAATTTGCACACTCTGGATGGAATACAAGCAGTTGACCTGATTTACAGGTTGGATCCACGTTTAAGATCAAGCAGCCTCAAGACCCAATTCATTGTCTTGTTGTACGCTACTTAACCCTCTGGAGTCTACCACTGTTTTAAATGCCCCCCTTTGCTTTGCTTTGGACGACCCATGTCTGTTTCCAGACATTGCCATTAGTATAGAAGGTTGAGGGACAGTACTCTCCTCTATATCTTTTTAGTAGGCGATACACCACACGCCACCCAGGGACAGGCACCCCCGCTAGGATCAGGGTGTTCTTCCTTAGGGTCAGGTACGCCGAGTCGGGTGGTCCTCCCCCTTTTTTCATGGATGTTGAGTGTGAGCACTCTAATTGATTCAGTTATTTTGCAATCTTTTGATGCACTTCGAATACCTACCTTCCTAAAAAAACGCTTTTGTTGTGTTACCAGATGTTACCTTGTTAATGGTTTAAGGATGAATACTGTGCACCAAGCACCTTAGCTGAATAAGCTTCCCTGTTGTTTTCTAGGGATACCTTTTTTGCCAGCCTTCTGGGTGGTTATAGATGAAAGGGTCGAAATACAAAGGATCGAATGCCATTGTTTCGAGGCAAAAGGATTGGAAAAAAAAGGGTTGAATGCATTTTCTTTTTTTTTCTCTGGGGGGTTCCCATCCAACCCCCGTTTTCTTTACAAAAACATGTTTTTTAACTATATTAAATAAATTAAAAAAACGAAACAAAAAAATGCATTTGAAATTTTTTTTTCGATCCTTTTGCTTCAAAATTTTTGTCATTCGATCATTTGTATTTGAACAAATTACTGGACACCCTTCTGGGTATCTCTCACTCTACATTCCCCTGGGTCCCTCCTCCAACATTATCTCTCTTTCTCACCCTAGCCTCCAGAATCCATCACCACACATCTCCTCTGCACTCTTTTCTCCTGCTGCATTTCCTTCTGCTCTCCAAATGATAACTCCTACTTAAATCTCCACACCACTACCTTTCAGTTATGGATACCCATTGAGTGTAATTTGATTACTGGGGCCTAGAGTGTGTGATTAGTGACGTGGGATGTGGGTAGGCCAACTTCTCTGCTTGGGCAGCTTCATGGCCATTGTATTATAGCCGTCATCAAGACAGGAATCAGGGTAATGAATGTGTGCCATTCCAAGGTCACCATTAGAGGTTCACAATGAGTGTGTCTTTGATATAGAGTATATTTAAATAATATCAGCAATGGGGAAAATAAGCAGGCAGTGGTTCAGCTGCAGGAAACAGATAAAAAGCCATATGGAGTAGGTATGCACACTGTAGAATTAGCACAGAACTCAGATTAGCAACCTCACAGAATTTACACATCCTGGAGTATGGATAAAGGAGACACAATGGAAGCAATGATTCAACGTACACATAAAAAAGCATAGATAAACGATACAGATTAGAAGTTACCGGAAAGGTGCACTATCCTAAATTAGACTAAGATTAGAAGAGGGGCATGGTTTCCAAATTGTGTTGACACGAGTGGCCCTAAAAAAAAAAAAATATATATATATATATATATAGTTGCTGTTTCCATAGGAAGAGCACTTTTTGGGTGGCTTATAACTTCGCTCTCCCTTGACGGATCCTCACCAAACTTTGCAAAAAAAGTAGTTGGGTCACTCTAAATGTTTTTGCAAAGTTTGGTGAGGATTCGTCCAGGGGGGGAAAAGTTATAGGGGGGGTCCCAAAACTTTTTTTTTCCCATAGACTGAATGGGAAAAAACTTTGCGCACGGCTACAGCCCGAACCCCTGGACGGATTTACACCAAATTTGCGGCAGGAGCGGCGGCCTGGTCCCAAAAGCGTGCTTTTGTAAATTTGGTGTAAATCCGTCCAGTAGTTTTTTTAAAAATGACTAAAATGTAAGGCAAAAAAATTAGTGATATCTGCGTTCGCTTCGCGGACGGACTTCCCTGTTCGCTCCGCGGACAGCACCCCGATTGGCCTGTGGGCTTGCGTCATGTAGGCGGACATGCAATGTGTTCGCTGATTGGACAGCGAGGGGCGTGGAGCGCGTCAGATTTTCTGTGGCACCCGCCATCTTGTATTGGCAGTCGACCGCGTACAGCGCAGTGAAACGTGGATAAAAAATTGTATTTAGTGCCGTGTGTTGGTGTGTAAGAGTGTTTGGGGAGGGTAGGGGAGTATGAGATAGGTTCAATGCTTTGTTTTTTTCTGTGCTAGACGTTTTTGTGGCGTTCGATTTGTCCGCAGAGAACATGGCTGTTCTGACATTTTGTAAATAAACTAAATGCTGGGGTGTTTAGAGGACGGAGTATGTGTCATTTTTGTTCGCAAGGAAGGTAAAAATGAGCTATGAACACTCGCGGTGTACTTAATTGTTCGTAAATACACAAACTGGGGTGTCCTCAGGACGCTGTCCGTATTGTAATTTGTCTAGTTGAATGTGTTCTAAGAACACTCGCAGTGTCCCGAAATGGTTGCAATTACACAAAATGGGGGTGTTCTGAGAACGTTGTTTGTATTGTTCATTGTCAGGGTGAAAGTGTTTTAAGAGCACTCCTTTTGTCCGCTAATAGTACAATTTCCTAGGGGCGTCAACCGACTTTTTGTCCACTAAAGAAACGATAAATCCGGCTGGTGTGCGTCGACATTATGTGATAATCCTATGACTGGCGCTATTGACCTGGCTGACTTGCTTTTGCGACACTAAATCATATCTCCCGCCACTAAGCCTGATATTATCAAAGCATTCATATTCCCCGCCTCTCTCCGTGACGTTACAAGGTGCATAATGAAACGCGCCCAGTCGTCTCCAGTACTACGCGACTTTACACAGAACCCGGAAGACAACACACATTATGTCACAACACAGCGCGCCACAATTCAGAATATGAAACTGTGATTTAAAAGCAAAGAGCAAGATTGTAAACGTTGTAAAGTACATTTATTTGACATCAAATGTTTAGAGAATATTCAGCAATTTGCATTTGTCTTTGTTGTCGATCCGCAAAAGTTCATGTTGAGACACGCGATGTTCCTTTGCGGTACAGAGAGTGTTAGATCAGGTTACAACTCAGTGCGTCACAATTCGGAATATGAAACTGTGGTTTAAAAGTAAACAGCAGGATTGTACACTTGGTAAAGTTCATTTATTTCACATGAAATGTTTAGTGTATATTCAGCGATTTGCTATTGTCTTTGCTGTCGATCAGCAAAAGTTTATTTGGAGCCGCGCGTTGTTCCTTTGCGGTAGATAGGCTGTTGGTTTATGATAAAAGCAGTAAATGGTCTCTCTGATAATCGGAAGGTTGCTCCAACAACGAGCCATTAGACCACCGTATTAGTTGGTATGTTGTTTGTCGCCGCTAGTACTGCGTAAGGGCATATTGGTCCTTGGCGATTGTCCCATAAAATGGTGAGGGTCATGAAGTTGCATATTTGGACTTGCACCTGGCAGTTGAAGACTCCATCCGCTGGAGTCTGTAAATTGTGACATAGACAAAACGGGGCCACGTACCTGTTTTAAAAAACATAAATTAGTCTCACCAGCCGATCTTCATTAAAAATCATCATTTTATTTATTAGGGCGTGAAACTATTTGCTATCGAAGATAGTGCAACAGAGTATGTCAATAATAAAAAAATAATATTTTCCCATTCATATAGCGCTAAGAACTGTGAGGTATCTAAGCGGTGCTTATTATTAACCACGGTGTGTGGTGCTCATTTATCGACCACGGAAGGATGAAAGGCTGAGTTTGGGCTTGCCTGGATTCGAACTTGCGTTAGCAAGCTGTGCACGGATGTCAAAGCGAGCGCTGTACTCGCTGTGCCACTTGACAGGATACAGTAAAGTGGCACAGCGAGAAGAGCATTTGACCGCCTATAGACCAGTTAAATTATTTCTATTAACCCACTCTGTGTCGTCTGCCTTTTTCAGAGCCCTCTAAACGACAGGGGATCAATTTGGCGGTGATAGTACGCGGTAGAAAACATTATGCCACTTTCAACGAACAAGTTCAACTTCAGCGGTCTTTAATGCTACGCTATTGTAATTATATTTGGTATAAAGTAATGTAAAGGGTTACTTACAGTACAATTGCAATTTCCATTATCTACGAGTGGTGCAGTCCGAAAATACGACTCCGAGTGTGCCAACGATCTTTCGCATAGTGATATAATATGTAAAAGTGGTTTCGTTTCAGAAATTTCATCTTTGTCTTCTCTTACGTTTTAGCAACACTCCTTCAAGAGAAGTCTTTCATCACAATCTCTGTCTGTCAAGGTCAAAACACAATACAACCTTATAGTCTGCTTTGTGAGCCTCTCCGGGGCCCGAGAAAAAAAAGAAGCAGCTGACCTTCACTGTGAACGAGCATAAATTCTTACTTTGCAACATTCTGTGTAAAGCCATCTGTAGAAGTTGGTTTTTGCACGCCATGTTTGTATATTGTTTGCGTGATATTAAAAAAAGTTTGTTTAAAGGACGTTATGGTTCTAAGTACAGCCGAAAGACCCCTGAAAATAGCAAGTTATGGTAAGCTATGAAAAATAACTCACGCCAACACCATGCACTGCTAAGACTAACACCCAGGACATCAAAGATGACATCGCAAATGTCATTGATGAAATCACTGATGACATCACATGTGTATGTACTTTTCATGGAATTTGTGTACTAGGGATTTTCATTATAATGTTCCGAAAAAAGTGTCAAGGATATTGCAATAAATATCATACCGTTATTAGTGCTTTGAACGATGCATTTATATCAATAAATAGCATTGTATTATGGGCTTCTATGTAGTATACTGAGCTGCTAATGGAGAAAGATAGCATTGTGTGCAGAGTACAAGATAAAAGTATAATATTTGTAATGTTAATATGTAGAATAATGAAATGATAATTGTCCTGAAATGTTGGAAAATTCACAAAATGGGGGTGTTCTGAGGACGTTATTCGTATTGTGTGATTGCTTAGCTGTATGCAATGAGGGAATGGTACAGAGAGTAAAGTGGACGCTGTCCGTGGACACCGCGGCTGTTCGTGGACAGGGCGTGGTAAATCCGGGTATTTCCAGGAAATCCAACATGGAAAGAAGACTGTACGGATCAGCCAATCAGATGTCGAGGTTGTGGATTTGTGTTGAAAGAGACTGTGTGTGGTGAAGATGGCAGAAGTGGAGAAAGTCAGGGTGTTGGTGCTCGGAGATATGTTTGTGTATGGTTTACAGCAGTACGCTGAATGCAGGCATGTTGCAAAGAACTTTGATGTCAAAGGAGTGGAGGTGGTGTGGAGCACTGTGCCTGATTGCAATGTACAGGGAATTGTACAAGTTTGTGCGGATATGGCCACGATGAACAGTCCGCATGTGGTAGTTTTGCACTATGGTGCTTTCCATTTGGGCAACGTCAGTGCCCCTACTTTGTTGGCTGATTTGGAATGCTTGGTTCAAGCCGTAGTGAAGATCCTTCCAAATGCAAAAGTATTTTTTTCTGGATTACTACCTAGGGCATTATGGGACAATAGTTCAGTTTTTTGTCCTCAGCAAAACATTGCTAGGTGTGTCATCAACCGAGGCATGTGTGCCTTCATGCTTAGAGCTGGTATGTTCTTCTGTAACAATGAGAATATTGATGCCAGTAATGCTGTTAATTTTAAAGAAGAGGGCATTTCTTTATCTTTTACCGAAATTACCTTTTTATTTTGGAATGTAAGGGTTGCTTTGGAGAAGGTTATGTGAAGATTTTAGGAGTAAAGTAAGAAAAAAAAACAAGAAACAAAAATATAAAATAACAGGTGTCTGTCAAGCATCTGTAAAAAAATGTTAAAAAACGGCTCTTTTCAGAGCCAACTTCAAAGGGGAAATGGGGCACACTATTTAAATTTACATTCACCACGCTCAGATTTTCGATGTGTCCGCATACATGGCGGTAGTCCGCGGACATGAAAATCACTACGAGGGGGTTAGTATGTTCTATGTTAAATGTCAGGGATATTATGGTTAAGTTGTGTTACTAAAAACCTATGAAATTCAGTGAAAAAACTTTGTTAAAGGGACATTATGGTTCCAAGTAAAACCGAAAAACCCTTGAAATTCGTCAGTTATGGTAACATAAGCAACCATAACTCGCGCCACCGTGCACTGCTAACACTAACACCCAGGACATCAAAGATGACATCACAAATGTCATTGATGACATAACTGATGACATCACATGGCTGGCTTTCCCTTTTTATCCTTTACTGACATATCGAAGCCACATAGTTTTCTACAGTAACAGTCAGGAAGTAAAAATTGAAAAGGTACTATATTTGTAGACTGTCACATCATATATGAAACATGTACGTAGCGGAAGATACAGGCTTGAAAGAGAGGAATCCTTTCTGTGCATGAAGATAATCATTATGGTATCAGCACTTTGTCATAGTTTTAGTTTTTATTACTCTAGCTTCCCTCTATATGCTCATATTTTTATACATTATAGTCACTCTCCATAGAGTGAATGGGAAAAAAATTTTGCTCGCATCTACAGCCCAAACCGCTGGACGGATTTCCACCAAATTTGGACCAGGAGCAGCGGCTTGGTCCCGAAAGCGTGCTTTTGCAAATTTGGTGAAAATTCGTCCAGTAGTTTTTTTTTAAAATGACCAAAAAGTAGGTCAAAAAAATTAGTGATATCTGTGTTCGGTTTGCGGATACACTTCCCTGTTCGCTCCGCCGAAAGTGTCCTGATTGGCCAATCGTCTTGCGTGATGTTCGCGGACATGCAAAGTGTTCGCTGATTGGACGGCGTGGAGCGTGAAGCGCGTCAGATTTTTCGGTAGCGCCCGCCATATTGGATTCGCGGACGTCCCGGACAGCGCGGTGAAACTTTGTTCAAAATGTGTATTTTGTAGAGTGTGTTGGTGTGTAGGAGTGTTTGGGGAGGGTGGGAGTGTGTGAGATAGGATGAAAGTTGTGTTTTTTATGTGTTAGACGTTCTTTTTGTGTTCGATTTGTTTGCGGACATCACGGGTGTTCTGAAATTTTCTAAATAAACTGACTAGGGGATGTTCTAAGGAGTCAAAATGTGTCTGTTTTGTTCGCAAGCAAAGTGAAACTGTTCTAAGAACACTCGCGGTGTCCGGGGAGTGTTCGTAGGTGGTGTACTGAGGACGCTGTCCGTATTGTTCTCTGTCAAGTTGAATGTGTTCTAAGAACACGCGCGGTGTCCTGAAATGTTTGCAAATAAACAAAATGGGGGTGTTATGAAGACGCTTCTAAGAACACTCGCGGTGTCCGGGGATTGTTCGTAGGGGGTGTCCTGAGGAGGCTGTCCGTATTGTTCTCTGTCAAGTTGAGTCTGTCCTAAGAACACTCGCGGTGTCCTGAAATGTTCGCAAATAAACAAAATGGGGGTGTTCTGAAGACGCTTCTAAGAACACTTGCGGTGTCCGGGGAGTGTTCGTAGGGGGTGTCCTGAGGACGCTGTCCGTATTGTTCTTTGTCAAGTTGAATGTGTCCTAAGAACACTTGAGGTGTCCTGAAATGTTCGCAAATAAACAAGATGGTGGTGTTCTGAAGACGCTTCTAAGAACACTCCCGGTGTCCGGGGAGTGTTCGTAGGGGGTGTCCTGAGGACGCTGTCCGTATTGTTCTTTGTCAATTTGAATGTGTCCTAGGAACACTTGCGGTGTCCTGAAATGTTCGCAAATAAACAAGATGGGGGTGTTCTGAAGACGTTTTTGAGAACACTCCCGGTGTCCTGGGATGTTCGTATGGGGTGTCCTGAGGACACTGTCCGTATTGTTCTTTGTCAAGTTGAATGTGTCCTAAGAACACTCGCGGTGTCCTGAATTGTTCGCAAATAAACAAGATGGGGGTGTTCTGAAGACGTTTTTGAGAACACTCCCGGTGTCCTGGAATGTTCGTAGGGGGTGTCCTTAGGACGGTGTCCGTATTGTTCGTTGTTAAGTTGAAAGTGTTCTAAGAACTATCGCGTTGTTCTGAAATGTTCGTAGGGGGTGTCCTGAAAACGGTGTCCGTATTGTTCGCTGGCAAGCTCAAAGTGTTCTAAGAACACTCACATTGTTCGCGGACATTAAAAGTTTCCCATAGATCATAGTTGCAATGTTTGACTCTATGGATGTGATATGCTGCGGTGGTTGTTGCCAGGGCATAGAGTCTTGGGTGCATGGCCGTTTGGCCATGCACCCAAGACTCTATGCCCTGGCAACAACCACCGCAGCATATCACATTCATATTTGTTTATAAGTTTGGGTGAAAAACAAATGTATAAGGAACAAAGGTATTAGATACTATGGATGTGATGTGCTGCTATGGTTGTCCTTATTATTGTATACTTACTGTTTGGTCTAGTAATGGGAGTCCATGTTTCTTTTCTTCATTTCTGTGATAAAAGATAATAGCATGTTAGTATTAGTATTTTGTAATGACTTATTACATTGTATAAGCAATATACTTTTATTTTTTTTCGACCCTCATATTTAGTAGAGTACAAATCAGAGTACTGTGCAATTTGCTCAGTTTCTGTATTTGTTGCTAAAATCATTGGGTCTGTGGGAGAAAAAAAATCCATGTTGGATTTAAAAAAAACCCTTTTTCTGTTATGCTACAGTTTATTTGTTTGTTTTCAGTGTTCACTTGTTGTTTCTGGCTAACGCTTTATACTTTGGTTTGTTGTATTTCTTTTGGAACAGTAACAGATTCTTCATTTGTTTTGATATTATAAAATTTTGGAGCAGTTAGATACTAATTGGCATATTCTAACTGTCTATTTTTTTAATATATAGTAGTGGTTTTCATTTACCTATTTGGATATTGTTAAATTTTGGGACAGTTAGATACCAATTGGCATATTCTAACTGTGTATTTTTTGGCTAATTTAGTGGTATTCATTTATCTGATTAGTTTTTGTAGAATCTTTGAGTGTTAGATAGCTTTTGGAGTATTCTAACAGTTTATATTACTTTAACACACATTTATAATTTTGGGACAGTTAGATACCAATTGGCGTATTCTTACTGTGTATTTTTTGGTCTAATTTAGTGGTATTCATTTATCTGATTAGTTGTTGTAGAATCTTTGAGCAGTTAGATAGGTTTTGGAGTATTCTAACAGTTTATATTTTTGTAACACAAATTTACTTAAAGGTTTAAATACAGTTTATTTATCAAATTTTGGTTTTAAGAACATCAAATAAGCATTTGTAAGATTTGCTGGTAATCTCTGCTTTAGAGTAATGGTACTATCATTACATTCAAACCATCCACATTTCTTTTTTATGTATGCAGTGTAGTGCCCTGAATTGGTTGTGGCTCCTGCGTGGTAGATTATACCTATTGTTGTGAAGGTTTTCTTACCAAGTGATATTTGACCATGTGTGAATCCAGTCAGCTTGCAGTTGTTTTTGGTACCATCTGCATTGTAACGTAGAAGCATTAGTATTACACATTTACTATGTGTTTGTATTACTAACATGGAGCGATTATCTGAATTGCAGGTAGAGCATAATCTACCATGGTTTGCATTTTGTACAAGTTGCTGAAATGGAATGGATTCACAATTTGGTATTGATATATATATGAAGCGTTCTTGTGTCACATTGTTGCAGAGAATGCATGTATGTTTCCACATGTATGAAATCTGAAAGATTTCATTTATAGGTATGTTTTTGTTTTCCAGTACTTGTAGTAAGTACATTAGAAATTCTTGTGGATCTTCCTGTGAGTTTATAGTGAATTTCACCATTCCAGCACAGTAGTCCAATTGTCGTCTTATTCCAAAAACACTATATGTGTTGTCAGGATTGTTTGCTGCATTTCTGTGAAGTACTAACATTTGCAAACACAATGGGTTTGTACTGTGTGAGTAAATGTTGTCAACAATTGGTGGTAATTGAAATAGAATATTCATTGCTACATTTGCATAGCAACTTACACCAACTATATTTGAGAATTTAAATGGTCCAGGTAGTTCTGTATCTAACTGCTTTTTTTGGAGTTTGTCTTCCTTCTTTAAAGAAGTACCTGGTCTACTTTCTCTAATTGATTCTTTTTTGTTTGTGTTTCTTGATGGAGTATTAGTTTCTTTTACTCTCTTTGGAGGATTTCCAGTGACGTCCTGTTGCATTTCAGTTTGATTTAGTTTTCTTTTACAACGTTTTAGTTTTTGTGGAACAGAATATGTGTTTAGATGGGGAGTGTATAGTGAGCGAAGTCTATTATATTCTAAAATGCAAGGAATATCAGCGTTTACTTTACTTGCATCAAAGTTGATTAGAAATAGACCGTCAAGTGTACGTAAGCGTGATAGTGCTACGTAGCTCATGCCTTCTTTAAAGACTGTGTTACCAATATCTATCATTGCTTTGTCTACGGTAAGACCTTGTGTTTTATGAATCGTGACTGCGTATGCAAGAGTTTGAGAAAATTGTTCTCTGCGTACATACATATCTTTGAAGAGAAGGAATCTAGCTGTTGGGCGTCCTATCCGTTTTACTTCTGAAAGTTTGTCAAAGAGTATATTGACAAACTGAATTTTGTTGTCATGTGGGTATGTTTGAAAGCCAACAACTGTACCCAGTGCTCCATTAACTAGTCCTTGGTCCACGTCAAGGTTACGTTTAAGCATTACTCTGCAATTTAAGGATAATTTTAACATCTTTTCTAAGCCTGCTGTGTTTGAGATTGATTTTTCTAAATTATTTAGTCTTGTGTGGCTTGGTCACACATGGGTAGTGTCATACCATGTACATCTAGTTTGTCTGTGGCGCTATTTTCCATTATTGGTTGCATTTCTTTACTTAGCATGATTTCATTGAATTTGAAACAGCTTGCAAGAGTTGGCATTAAGGCCATACAATTGACATTTTTGTGGGCTAATTGTTCCATAACATCTGTAGCACATGCATTATCGCCATAAAGTGCATTAATGTGCCGGGTTTTCAATGTTGCTTCTGCTTCTTTAGAAAGTATACCAACTCTCAAACTTTTTAAAATGTTGGCATAAGTGAGATCTGCAGATTGGCGTATGTTTTCTGTTAATTCTCTGTATTGGAAATGTTGCCAAAGGTTGACATTTCCAATGCTGCCAACAGTTTTACGGCAGAGTTTGTGCCCTAATGTTTTAAAAATAGGTTCACCTTTTACTGGTGTTAATTGAAGCAGATCTCCAAAAACAATAATGTGTTTTCCTGCAAAGAGCTCTTCATAGTCTGTTTTGAGTACTTCTTGTAATCTGAGGTGAATCAAAGCTAACATCAGGTTGGAGACCATGCTCACTTCATCTATTAGTAGCATTTTCATTTGTTTCAATACTCTGCGTAATTCCATTGCAGCTTCTGCAGAAAGTTTGTAATAGTCTAATTTGTTCTGGTGTTCTACTGGTAATAGTAGTAATCGGTGTAATGTAACACCACCTATG